>NC_059165.1:109175056-109526056 GCF_019923935.1 Bubalus bubalis | reverse complement strand
AGCGACTGAACACGCACACACACGTGCACCTTCGAGTCTGAAGGTCCTGGTCTAGAGTGGTGGCTGTTGTGACATTGCTCTGATAGAGTATGCAGGAGGAGAAAGAGGAGCCAGGGGCGATCAGGGCTTGAGGGAAGGGTGGGAGATATGTAAGTTTCGTTTGGCCCTATGGGATTTGGGGTGCTTGAGGACCCTGAGGTGTAGTGTCTGGAAGGAGCTTGGGAGTCGGTCCAGATCTGGCAGGAAGTGCTTGGTTTGGGAACTGGGAACATACCTGCGATGGCTGTCCTGAGTACAAATGAAATCCATCTGGAAGGGTGGGTAGCCGTGAAGGATTTGCTTCCCAAATCCATTTATTTCTTATTTCTACTGCAACCACCCTGGTCCAAGAACATCATCTTGAACCAGACGACTTTCATGGCCTCAAATTGTCCCAGGATCCAACCTTGAACTCTCCAATTCATCCCACAACAGCAGGCAGAGAAGTTTCCCAAATTCAAATTAGTTACTCTCATTATTACACACTTCCCAGGAGTTTACGGTGGCTTCCTATGGACCTAAGAGCAAAGCCCAAACCTGCCATCAGGCCCTCAGTGCACACAATCTGTCCACTCTGCCGGGGCCTCTATCCCCCACAGGCAGCACCAGCCTCCTGCCCTCCTGCTCCATCTCAGGTCCACCCAGGAATGCCAGCAGGTTTCCTCCCCACCTCAGAGAGGCCTCCCCACCTCAAAGAGGCCTCCTCTCTCATCTCCATTCTCAGCACACTGATCATTCCCTTCACTAGTCCATGTCAAAGTTGCCACTGTGTATTTGCTCCTTCCCCTGGCTGGCTGTCTTCTCAACGATGTCAGCTCCAAGAAGTGAGGATGGTGGGTACTCTTTTCTCCATGAGTGTCTGACACACACTAGTTTTTCTGCCAGTGTTGAGTGATTCACTGATATGTTCCAGGACCCAGAGAAATTCCGGGTGCAGGAGTGCTTCCTGGAAGGCGTTTGTGAGATAAAACTGGAAGTGGGGGCAGAAGCTCAGAATTTTGGTAAGCTGCAGTTTGTAAGTACAGACTAGTTCAGGCAGTCAATCGTGAGATGGGACTGAAAGTGCTTACGGTGAGATAAAAGACAGACCTATCTAAAGACAGAATTATGGGATTGACTAGAAGCGTTCAGGAATGTGAACACAAAGGGCCTCAAACACTGGGTGACTATGCCGGGTCCAGGAAGCCCCAGAGGCCTCTGAGTAGGATCCAAGTGATACTCCTGGGCTGCTCCTGATGCCCTGCCTCCTGACCTGACCATACCCTTTGGATCAGTCCACAGTATGGCTCTGCCCCTGATGACCCAAGATCGCCATGGCTTCTGAACCTGACTCCTGTCAGTCTTCCCGACTCTCACCCTCCTGTTCTCCAAGTCAGTAATTACAACTGCCTCAGAGGTTTGCCCTTTCCCAGCATAAGCCCATCCAGCCCCTCCTTCCACAGCCCAGTGTCAGCAGTTAGAAACCCTGGGCTTCTCCCAGCCTGCTCCCACTTGCCTGACCCTTTGGCTGCTTTATCAACTCCTTGAGTTCCAATGTTCTTGTCTGTAAACTGGGATGAGAATCTCTTCTCCCTGACAATGAGAAATGCTTCCCTTATCTTCCATACTTCAGATCTAGGTCAGTGGGGAGGGGGTCTACATGAGCTAACCCAGGACTAGTAAACAGTTTCCACAAGCCTTGAAATTTGGCCAGAAACATTCCTTTCTTCTTGCACAATAGCTGGATGGGCTGGCCCCCTTTGTCACCCTCTCCCCTTAGCTCTCTGGATTCTTATCTTGAGTGCAGGGTGGGCCCTTGGCTCAGGGCCCCAGGCCCTCCTCCCTCCTATTAGTCCTCCCAGCCCACCTCGAATCTCTGCTAAAAGCAGAGTGTGCCAGCTGCCCCTGGGTTCTGCCCAGGGCTTCCTAGCTGGAGCTGGTGTAGGAAGAACAAGACAGGAGGGATAACCCTTTCCACCCTGGCTCCCTGGCTTCTGGAAAACCCTGGGGAGTTCCAAGATTGTTACTGCTGCTAACCTGAGTCACCATTTCTTGCCTCCAATACCACTGAAAGGTTGTTGCTGAGCTGCGAAAGACGCTGGGATTCTTGGCCTCCGGAGCAGAGGAATTCAATCCGGGGCCAGTGACAAGGCTTGGTTGCTCAGAGCTTTTGTGTGACAAAGTTTTATTAAATTATAAAAGAGATAGACAAAGCTTCTGACATAGACATCAGAAGGGGGCAGAAAGAGTGCCCCCCTTAGCAGGGTGCCCCACTTAGTCTTTAGCCAGATGTTTTATGTCTGTTAGAAAGCTATTAATCAGATAGGAAAGACACCTCAAGGCTGAGGGAGTTTCACCAGACCCCTCTCCCATAATATGTATTTTTGAGATAGGATGGCACTGGGTGTGTCATCCCCCAGCTATAAAACAATTGCTATGAACACTGGTTTGCTGAGCTATTATCAGCCCAGGGTTTGAGAAAAGAAAAAACAAGTTAGTCTTAGGTGGAATGATTTTGAAGAAAGGCAAATTCCAAAGCAAATAGGTAGTCTCCTTAACATAGGTTAAGAAAAACATTTCCATAAGAAAAACACATTGGTTAGTTCAAGGTTTGAGAAAAGTTAAGTTCATGTGGAACCAGGTGTCATCATGGCAACACAGAATTTTAAGAGAAACTTCCTTTTAATTTTGTATAGAGAAGGAAAAAAAATTTGACACTTGTAGTTTGTTTCCTCCTGCCGCTTAAGGGAGAGATAAAAAATATCTGACACTTGCAGCCTATTTCCTCTGTTTGTAGACCCTTGGCCTTCCTGCCTGTTACCTTCTCACCACTGTGGCCTCACCCACACACACTGCCTGCTGCTCCCCTTTCTCTTAACTTCAGGCTTCTTTCTCTGAGGAGCTTCCTGGATGAGCCCCATTTCCTAGTGCTCTCCTCCTGACTGAACTCAGTTGTCTGTGCCACTTAAGATAGTACTTGGAATGGACAATGTTGGGCCTTATGCAGAACTTCAGTCATCAATTTGGGGCTTTGTGCCAAGTTTTCCCTTTGTGCCTTGGCTAAGTTCCCAGTGCTCAAGGGCTGCCAGGAGCCCCATGCACACATACTGTTAGATCTGATATGCTCCAAGCCCTCCAGGCTCTCTTGCTCTCAGAAAGGATCAGGTACAGTCCCACCAAGGGAAGGATTGGGGAACTCTCTCCACCCGCACTGTTGCTCTCTTCTGAGTGGAATAGGCCTGACACTCTGAATGTACAGGTTTGAGTGGGGTGTTGATCAGCCAATGAAGCCAAAGCAAATGCTGTCCCTCCTAGCCCTGTCAGAGGGCAAGAGGCAAGGCCCTGAGCAGGCCTGCCCCTCACCGCTGTGTTCTTAACAGGTGTTGTGGGGAGATGGTGCAAGAAACTTGTGGAAGAAGGAGCTGGGTAAGCCCCTGAATTCAGTCACTGAATTCAGTCAGACCATTCTCATCCCTTACCTCTGCTCCAGACTCCAGAGGACCCTCTACTTGTGGATGACCTTTAGGAATCACTGTTTATGTCCCTGAAAACAATAATCTCCAACCTGGAGTAGCTCATCTAGGAATGTCTAAGGCATGTTCTCCAAGCTTACTGCCTCATTAGAAGCACTGCCTGGGAGACACGTTGGCCAGCTTATATTCAAGAATGACTTATTCTGCAAAGAATAATCCTCCCATAGCTATCCTCACCCTTAATTTAAGAAGATATCCTCATCCTTAAAGACAGAATCGTGGTAATGAGTAGAAGGGTTTGGGAATGTGAACATAGGGGGCCTCAAACATCAGGTGACCACGCCAGACCCAGGAAGACACAAAGGCCTCTGAGTGGAATTCAGTTGATAACTCCTGGGCCACTAATCTCCATTTAGAGATCAGAGAGGCTGGGACTTGGTCCTCCAGAATATTAAGTGTCAGGCATGTTTCCCTGCCCTGATGCCCCTCACTGACTCTTCCAGTGGGGAATGTGGGGAGGGTTCCACTGCAGGACTCAGCTGGTTCAGGCTATTCCCCACAAAAGGGCCTATTGGGCTGGAAATGGGGTAGGTGCTTGCATGCAGAGGGAACAAAGAAGAGAGGCCCTGAAGCCCAAATGGCATATCCAGTGGCCAGACACAGCTCCATAGCCTTGTCTGGGCAGCATCAGCAGTAGAGACATGAGGCGTGCTGAGGAGTGCCACTGGAGGGCACAGCGGACGCCAATGTGTTTTGGTGAAACAGCTCTTACCTCTTTCTGCCCACTCAGCATCCACCTTTATTTTAGTAGGTTTTCCTTGGAGATCTTCCCTGCCCCACTCTCAGTATATGGGGTCCAAGAAAGATTACCTCTCCTAGCACCCCCACTCTAGGCACAGGGCCAAGGCCCAAAGACTGATTCAGAGAATTCCATTCCTTGACAAAGTTACTGGTTCTGAGGTGGGCAGCCGTTGAACCCAGAATGAGAGGACCCTATCTGAAGACTTTTGTAGGGACTATTTCCTGTAGGTTTGTTAAGCTGGGCATGTGGAAGTCTGAAGTGCTGGGACCTTCCTGAGAGTTAGCACAGAGCTGGGAGAAGGCAGGAGAACCTGGGGAGATGCATGGGCCTGGAGATGGGACCAGTCCCTGCCAAGGGATGCCTGTAGCCCACCCTTAGATTTCAACTGATGCAAGCAACTCGTGTCTTTCATCTTGGACCCAGACAGCACTGGTCTCCACCTCTTCCTGGAGTTGCACAGCAGGGCTCAGAGCCCAGTGGCTGAAGCCAGACCTTTGATGTCCTGCTGGGAACATGGAGCACAGCTGTGGGAATCCAGCTGAGTGGGCATTAGGGTGGCTTCAGAAGTGTGGATGTGAGACAGATGTTAAGGATGGGCAGGAGGAGTCATGGGCCTGAGCCCAGAAATGCGGGGGGTTGCTGATAGGACCAGAACCCCTGAGGAGAGTGCTAGGGAAGTCCAGGAAGTCTTCACAGAGTTAAGGTTCCAGGGTTTCCACTCTTGCTGGTGCCCAGACCTGCTGCTGAAGGCAGTGGTGGGGAGGGGGCTGAGATTGGGTATACAGCCTTGATGCTTTCCTGCATAAACCAGCTTTCCTTGGGTCTGAAGGACTGTCCATTCAAAAAACATTCAGGCTCACCCCATCCCTTGGAGTTAATGGGTGCAGGAACCCAATCAGGCCAGATCCTGCCCTTAGGGCCATAATGGGAAAAGGAGAAAGGCCTGGTCCTCAGAGCTATTCCCACTCCTGGGTATCCCTGATGCTTAAAACAGTCTCCTTGTAAAGACAACGCAGTAGCCACTTTATAGCCGTGGGCCCACCCCAAAGGAGACTCACCTGTCCCTTCAGAGTGGTTGCTTAGTGACCAGCAAGTATTCCTCTGGTTCCACAAGTATTGATGAGTGGTCCACCCTGTGCCAGGCCCTGCAGTGGGTACTCAGGACACTTCTGGGAACAAAAGAGACAAATCTCTGGGCCTGGGGAGTAGCCTTCTAGGAGATGGGTCTGTTTAGGACTGATCCCCTCTATCTCCTCATTAGAGCAGCAAGGATTAAAGCCCACCTCACTGCCAGGACCAAGTTGGGCAGAGGACTAGGAGTGATGTCATTCATGACTTTTGGTTCCACATGCCTCCATGGTCCTGGTCATCATCTGCTTCCCAGGTACCCAGAGGCTCATGTTCCTCTTCTCAGGATTCTCAGGTCACATTCCTTGCCTCAACATCTCACCTCTTGAACTCATTGGACTATCGTGCAGCAAGCAGAGTGAGCTTGGGATCGGTAACAAGTTTGGTGAGCCAACTCAGGAGCCTTGCTGCTCATGGCTAGCCAGCCCCTATTAGGAAATATTGAGACATGGCCCTAAGCAGCTGTTGGGACCATCTGTCCTGAGGATCTTCGCTTCAGGCTTCCCTGAAACAATGCCAACTGTCCCAGTGCTTGGCAGTTTTGAAACGGAACTGAAAAAAACTTATTTTTAGAGTAAATCTACCCAATTCAATAGCCAGTTCATTTGCTTGTGGTTTTGTGTATGCTTTTTGTGTTATGAGTTGATGGGCTTGATTCTGTAGGGTAGATCACTCTGGTGTGCACACCAAGAACATATTTCACCTCAATTTGGGCTTTTTCTTTTACAGGACAAGCCAATTTGGTCGGGCTACCCTGTTGGATGGGGGAGATATTGTTGGACTATCTGAGTTGGAAATGGTTCATTGGGAAAGTTATGGGGGTAAGCCTACCCTAGTTGAAACTAGTTCCTTTTTGTAAGGTAAATTTATTTACCTGAGTTGGGAACCGGATCATCTGAGCATTGATACAATTTATTTGTACTGTTTTTTGTTGAAATTTGCCTATATCTTTTGTGTTTTAATATTATGACACTTATAAAAATGGGAAATATTTCATCTATCCTAAAGGAAAGCTGCGACGGCACCAAGCGTGGCCGAGAGGAGCTACCCCGCGTCCTAGATCAGAGCCAGCGGCCGGGAGGAGCTACCCCATGCCCGAGGTCAGGGACAGCGGCCAAGAGTGCCAGGCTGTGACCAAGCAGGAATGGCCATGAGGAGCTACTCCACATCCAAGGTCAGGAGGACCAGTCAAGGTGGCCGGGAGGAGCTACCCCGTGTCCGAGGTCAGAGGTGGCAGCCGAGAGTGCCAGGCAGCGACAGCACAGGAGCAGCAGAGAGGAGCTACCCCATGTCTGAGGTCAGGGGCGGCAGCCAGGAGGAGCTATCCAACGTCCAAGGAGTGGTGGCTGCGTGGGCACAGGAGGGCCTAGAGGAGCTACTCCACGTTCAAGGTCAGGAGGGGTGGCGGTGAGGAGATACCCCTAGTCCAAGGTAAGACAAACCCAAGTAAGACGGTAGGTGTGGCAAGAGGGCATCAGAGGGCAGACACACTGAAACCATAATCACAGAAAACTAGTCAATCTAATCACAATAGGACCACACCCTTGTCTAACTCAATGAAACTAAGCCATGCCCCTGGGGCCACCCAAGATGGGCTGGTCATGGTGGACAGGTCTGACAGAATGCGGTCCACTGGAGAAGAGAATGGCAAACTACTTCAGTATTCTTGCCTTGAGAACCCCATGAACAGTATGAAAAGGCAAAATGATAGGATACTGAAAGAGGAACTCCCCAGGTCAGTAGGTGCCCAATATGCTACTGGAAATCAGTGGAGAAATAACTCCAGAAAGAATGAAGGGATGGAGCCAAAGCAAAAACAATACCCAGTTTTGGATGTGACTGATGATAGAAGCAAGGTCCAATGCTGTAAAGGCAATATTGCATAGGAACCTGGAATGTTAGGTCCATGAATCAGGGCAAATTGGAAGTGGTCAAACAGGAGATGCCAAGAATGAACATCGACATTCTAGGACTCAGCAAACTAAAATGGACTGCAATGGGTGAATTTAACTCAGATGACCATTATATCTACTACTATGGACAGGAATCCCTTAGAAGAAATGGAGTAGCCATCATGGTCAACAAAAGAGTCTGAAATGCAGTATTTGGATGCAGTCTCAAAAATGACAGAATGATCTCTGTTCATTTACAAGGCAAACCATTCAATATCACAGTAATCCAAGTCTATGCACCAACCAGTAACACTGAAGAAGCTGAAGTTGAACGGTTCTATGAAGACCTACAAGACCTTTTAGAACTAACACCCAAAAAAGATGTCCTTTTCATTATAGGGGACTGGAATGCAAAAGTAGGAAGTCAAGAAACACCTGGAGTAACAGGCAAATTTGGCCTTGGAATGCGGAATGAAGCAGGGCAAAGGCTAATAGAGTTTTGCCAAGACAATGCACTAGTCATAGCAAACACCCTCTTCCAACAACACAAGAGAAGACTCTACACATGGACATCACCAGATGGTTAACACCGAAATCAGATTCATTATATTCTTTGCAGCCAAAGATGGAGAAGCTCTATAAGTCAGCAAAAACAAGACCAGGAGCTGATGGTGACTCAGATCATGAGCTCCTTATTGCCAAATTCAGACTTCAATTGAAGAAAGTAGGGAAAACCACTGGACTATTCAGGTATGACCTACATCAAATCCCTTATGATTATACAGTGGAAGTGAGAAATAGATTTAAGGGACTAGATCTGATAGATAGAGTGCCTGATGAACTATGGAATAAGGTTCGTGACATTGTACAGGAGACAGGGATCAAGACCATTCCCATGGAAAAGAAATGCGAAAAAGCAAAATGGCTGTCTGGGGAGGCCTTACAAATAGCTGTGAAAAGAAGAGAAGTGAAAAGAAAAGGAGAAAAGGAAAGATATAAGCATCTGAATGCAGAGTTCCAAAGAATAGCAAGAAGAGATAAGAAAGCCTTCCTCAATGGTCAAGGCAAAGAAATAGAGGAAAACAACAGAATGGGAAAGACTAGAGATCTCTTCAAGAAAATTAGAGATATCAAGGGAACATTTCATGCAAAGATGGGTACGATAAAGGACAGAAATGGTATGGGCCTAAAAGAAGCAGAAGATATTAAGAAGAGGTGGCAAGAATACACAAAACTGCACAAAAAACATCTTCATGACCAAGATAATCATGATCACTCACCTAGAGCCAGACATCCTGGAATGTGAAGTCAAGTGGGCCTTAGAAAGCATCACTACGAACAAAGCTAATGGAGGTGATAGAATTCCAGTTGAGCTATTCCAAATCCCAAAAGATGATGCTGTGAAAGTGCCGCACTCAATATGCCAGCAAATTTGGAAAACTCAGCAGTGGCCACAGGACTGGAAAAGGTCAGTTTTCATTCCAATCCCAAAGAAAGGCAATGCCAAAGAATGCTCAAACTACAGCACAATTGCACTCATCTCACATGCTAGTAAAGTGATGCACAAAATTCTCCAAGCCAGGCTTCAGCAATATGTGAACCGTGAACTTCCTGATGTTCAAGCTGGTTTTAGAAAAGGCAGAGGAACCAGAGATCAAATTGCCAACATCCGCTGGATCATGGAAAAAGCAAGAGAGTTCCAGAAAAACATCTATTTCTGCTTCATTGACTATGCCAAAGCCTTTGACTGTGTGGATCACAATAAACTGTGGAAAATTCTGAAAGAGATGGGAATTCCAAACCACCTGATCTGCCTGTTGAGAAATTTGCATGCAGGTCAGGAAGCAACAGTTAGAACTGGACATGCAACAACAGACTGGTTCCAAATAGGAAAAGGAGTACGTCAAGGCTGTATATTGTCACCCTGCTTATTTAACTTATATGCAGAGTACATCATGAGAAACGCTGGGCTGAAAGAAACACAAGTTGGAATCAAGATTGCTGGGAGAAATATCAATAACCTCAGATATGCAGATGACACCACCGTTACGGCAGAAAGTGAAGAGGAACTCAAAAGCCTGTTGATGAAAGTGAAAGAGGAGAGTGAAAAAGTTGGCTTAAAGCTCAACATTCAGAAAATGAAGATCATGGCATCTGGTCCCATCAGTTTATGGTAAATAGATGGGGAAACAGTAGAAACAGTGTCAGACTTTATTTTGGGGGCTCCAAAATCACTGCAGATGGTGACTGCAGCCATGAAATTAAAAGACGCTTACTCCTTGGAAGAAAAGTTATGACCAACCTAGATAGCATATTGAAAAGCAGAGACATTACTTTGCCAACAAAGGTCCGTCTATCAAGGCTATGGTTTTTCCAGTGGTCATGTATGGATGTGAGAGTTGGACTGCGAAGAAGGCTGAGCACCGAAGAATTGATGCTTTTGAACTGTGGTGTTGGAGAAGACTCTTGAGAGTCCCTTGGACTGCAAGGAGATCCAACCAGTCCGTTCTGAAGGAGATCAGCCCTGGGTGTTCTTTGGAAGGAATGATGCTAAAGCTGAAACTCCAGTACTTTGTCCACCTTATGCGAGAAGTTGACTCATTGGAAAAGACTCTGATGCTGGGAGGGATTGGGGGCAGGAGGAAAAGGGGACGACAGAGGATGAGATGGCTGGATGGCATCACTGACTCGATGGACATGAGTTTGAGTGAACTCCAGGAGATGGTGATGGACAGGGAGGCCTGGCGTGCTGTGATTCATGGGGTCGCAAAGAGTCGGACACAACTGAGCGACTGAACTGTACTGAACTGAAAGGAAAGCTCTTTGGAGTGCATATTACCATCTCACAATTAGAAGCACCTTGCAAAGGAGAGGAACACTGTGATAATGAACACCACTACGGGCTCCCCTGGACTTGAAACATCTGATTCTAATTTCCTCTACAGGAGCCCCTGGTAAATTTGACAATGGGGAGTTTCAGCTCCAGTTTAGAGAGCTTCCCTTGTGAAGGAAAACTCCAACCTTTGGGAGAAAGGTCACAAATCTAATGAGCCTGGGAAATCATGTTAGTTACTGTGACTTTCTGGCTGGCGAGGTTCTGGTTTATTCTGGCTACTTTGGTGATGCACAGACATCTGGTACTAACTGTTTCCTCTAAGGCTTCCTCTACAGTTTGTTTCTGTCTCCTTAGACCCTCTGTGAACAGGTGAGTAGCTGTGGAAGCGATTGAAGAACTCTGGCTGAGGTTACTCTCCTGTGTGTTCTAAAGGCTCACAGCCCACTGTGCCCTGGTAGCTGCCACCCAAGTGGGTGAGGGCTCTCCTTTCCTCTTCCTCCCTTAAACTGAGGACCAGGCCAATCAATATGATGAGGTCATGGGGTCAGACACTTAAAAGCCATTAAGGCATCTGCCATTTGAAGACTCCCACTCCAGTAGTCTTGCCTGGAAAACTCCATGGGCGGAGGAGCCTGGTAGGCTGCAGTCCATGGGGTCGCTAAGAGTCGGACACGCCTGAGCGACTTCACTTTCACTTTTCACTTTCATGCATTGGAGAAGGAAATGGCAACCCACTCCAGTGTTCTTGCCTGGAGAATCCCAGGGATGGGGGAGCCTGGTGGGCTGCCATCTATGGGGTCGCACAGAGTCAGACACGACTGAAGTGACTTAGCAGCAGTAGTAGCATGACAGGATAAGGGGGTCACAGAACAGACCAGGCTCTTAGAGCATCTGCCCCGACAAGAAAACTCCGTGCACTGTGTCAGGCACATACTGGTTCAAGCAAGACACTGAGCCCACTTTCCTGGTCACTGCCTTCCCAGCAGGACTATGAGGTGGATTCTTTAGTCTGAAGAATCCTGTTACCTTCACCTCTTTCCCTTTAAGTCCAGATTGATTTATAGGGGCCAAGGTGTTGCCTCTTAGTCTTCCCAAGAGGCCTTCTCCCCTAAGCTAAAGAAGGAAAAGTAAAATTTTTCAACATAGGTAAATGGGTATGCCAGTCCTTCAGTTTTGAAGTAGCCACCCAATTCTTTCAAAACAAAAAGGAAAAACAAAATTGACCTTGTTTTTACAAATGTAGTCTTTACAAGACCAGAAGGGTGGCTCCAAAAACCCTTTTACCACTCCCCAAACCTTCCTTGTTTATATTAAGAGGCTTGTAAATATTAAACAAAGGGGTAACAAAGTCATCCTAGGAAGAACTAACTTGGGCCTCCCTGGTGGCCCAGTGCTGAAGAATCTGCCTGCAGTGCAGGAGACTTAAAAGAGATTCAGGTTTGATCCTTGGGTTGGGAAGATCCCTTGGAGAAGGAAAAGGCAACCCACTCTAGTACGCTTGACAGGAAAATCTCATGCCCAGAGGAGCCTGGTGGGATATAGTCCATGGGGTTGCAAAGAGTTGAACAGACTAAACAAATGAACAACAACAGGAAGAACTTGTCTGTATCTTTGAGATGCAAATGTCCTATCTGATCTTCTCAGGAACCTTTATCTCTGCTGTCTTTTTAAAAGGCAAATTTTAGAAAGGGTAAAGTAATTTAGAAATTGGCTTGTCCAAGGTAATTAGAAATTGCTTTTTTTGGTAAATATTTAGCTATCTAGCCAAGTGAGCTTGATTTGTTCCAACTGTCAGAACCCAATTTTACCCCAACCTCTTTTGTAAACTGATGGGTTTACATTGCTATACCTGATTCAGGACTGAAATCTTGAAAGAAGAATCAAGGCCTCCCTGTATTTGTATGCATCTTTGTCTTTGGATAGCACTGTCATGGTTGATTTATAAAAAAGCTCTATTTAATTGGCTTAAATAAAAGTAATAAGTGCTTACAAACCAAACAATTCTAAATAAAACAGAAGTTGAAATGTTGTGGAATCTGGAGTCACAAAACACACCACAGAGGACATTCAAGATGATGGAGTACATTTTATTATGCCAGGAGGTCCAAGGAAAATCAGTATCCAAAAAGGACCCTGGTGTTTCTGAGAGGCCTTGTTCTAGACCTGCCCCCACTTCCTGCTCCCCCACGCCCTCTGCTATGTGACTGGTTATGTGTTAGCAACCTCTTGTGTATGTTGTATATGATTGATTTTTACAACAAGTGGATACTAGGAGAACAAACAATTAAGGTTGGTGGCGGGGGACAATGATTATACATCAAGGGGGGATGTCTCCATGGTTAATCTAATAGGGGCAGCCAGACCTCAACTACAATCTCTGTTTGCCATATGTAGGAGGGAAGTCTCCAGGAGACCTGGTATTCATTAGCAATGGTTTCCTCACTCTTGGGCAGGGTTCAGGCCCAGTTCACATCCTGTCTTTAAGATGGATGACAGGCTTCAAGATGGAGTCTCTCCTGCTTTTCTCACACTGGCCCCAACAAAATGAGTTTCAGGCTCACATGAACTAGGAAATATTTAACATCAAATTAGTACCTGGCATTAATATTTAAGGCTTCCCTTGTGCCTCAGCTGGTAAAGAAACCACCTGCAATGCAGGAGACCTGTGTTCGATCCCTGGGTTGGGAAGATCCCCTGGAGAAGGGAATGGCTACCCACTCCAGTATTCTAGCCTAGAGAATTTCATGGACTGTATAGCTCAGTCAGTTCAGTCAGTCAGTTCAGTCACTCAGTCGTGTCCGACTCTTTGCGACCCCATGAATCTCAGCACACCAGGCCTCCCTGTCCATTACCAACTCCCGGAGTTTACCCAGACTCACGTCCATCGAGTCTGTGATGCCATCCAGCCATCTCATCCTCTGTCGTCCCCTTCTCCTCCTGCCCCTCCCAGCATCAGAGTCTTTTCCAATGAGTCAACTCTTCGCATGAAGTGGCCAAAGTACTGGAGTTTCAGCTTCAGCATCATTCCTTCCAAAGAAATCCCAGGGCTGATCTCCTTCAGAATGGACTGGTTGGATCTCCTTGCAGTCCAAGGGACTCTCAAGAGTCTGCTCCAACACCACTCTTCAAAAGCATCAATTCTTTGGCGCTCAGCCTTCTTCACAGTCCAAATCTCACATCCATACATGACCACAGGAAAAACCATAGCCTTGACTAGAACCTTTGTTGGCAAAGTAATGTCTCTGCTTTTCAATATGCTATCTAGGTTGGTCATAACTTTCCTTCCAAGGAGTAAGCGTCTTTTAATTTCATGGCTGTATAGCTCACAGGGTTGCAAAGAGTTGGACACGACTGAGAGACTTTCACTTTCACTTCATTAATGTTTAAGCTTGTTGATCTAATTATATATAATATAGACATGTTGTGAGTCATCAACATATTATATATATATATTATATATATTATATATATATATAAATATATTAAGTATAGTACTTTAATTGTGCCTAGGTTTAACATGAGCTACATAAGGTATTACATCCTTTACAAATTTGTCAGCAGGGAAAGTAACTCAATGTGAAGAAACTTTTGAGGAAAGAGAGTACAAATGAGACAAGAGTTTTGTGTGTACCTTTAGAAATGTGTTTTATGATCTTTAGATATTCTACAACTTAAAAAATTAAAATTGTGCTAAAGTATGTTAAATGATGAAAGGTTTATGGAAAATGGAACCCCAAAAGGGTTTTGTATGTGATCAGTTAGGACTGACTAAGTTTAAAACAAATTTAATTGAGTAAATGAACCTTAAAATTAAGCTAGTGCAAAATATAAATTTGGCTTTTCTCTCTATTAAAACAGACAAGTTTTCTGAAAATGCTAAACTGCCTTTTATAACAGATTTTGTTTATTTACCTTTTAAGTAATCTGTATTTGCCTTTGAAATCTTTAATTATCACTTTGGCTAAGTTTCACAGTGACCTATGGTCCTGTTGTATTTTTAAATTTTTTTTTTTAAGTGTTCTTTTGACAAAGCTTCCCAAATCAATTTTAATAAAATTCCTTTGACCTCTAGCTAACTTTAGGGTGCTTCATCAGTTCAATTCAGTTCAGTCACTTGTGACTGACTCTTTGCAACCCCTTGCACTGCAGCACGCCAGGCTTCCCTGTCCATCACCAACTCCCAGAGCCTGCTCAAACTCATGCCCATTGAGTCAGTGATGCCATCCAACCATCTTATCCTCTGTTGTCCCCTTCTCCTGCCTTCAATCTTTCCAAGCATCAGGGTCTTTTCCAGTGAGTCAGTTCTTCGCATCAGGTGGCCAAAGTTTGGAGTTTCAGCTTCAGGGTGCTTCATAAGGACCCTGAAACACCCCAAAGGGAGATATTAAACTAATTAGGCTCACTTGGTATGTTATAATATAAGGGGAGTGTTGTCAAATGAGTAATGTCTTAAGTTATATTCTGTGGTAAATGATACAGATATTCTAGAGATCATATGGAGTTCCTAAAAATCTGATATGTCCTGGTAGAATATTATCAGTCATAATTCTAGTTATTTTCTGAAAGTGTTATATGACACAGCAGCAACCAGTTTGTTTTGTCAATTGCACTGTAATCAGATTTAAATGTGCCTTCTTAAGTCTTTTGTAGACAGTTATGGTTCTCTCTAAGGTCTCTGCAAAAATGTCTCCTCTTCAAGATTTATAAAAAGGACCTTTGAATAAATGCAAGTTCCTGACTTTCAGGCCATAATTCTGAACTGGGTAAGAAATTAAAAGATTCTAATGTGAAATCTGATGGCTTCACAAAGACTAACAAAATGACTGAATTAACTAGTGAATATGTTTATAACTTTTATGGTTTCTATGTAAAAATTACTGGTTTAAATCTGTGTTTTCCAGGTGTAAGAAGAACCTTCTCCTTCAACTATTTATAACTTGCAGTAGTTTGGTAGATTATGCCTTTCATGAGTGGAAATGTAGCATTTATCTTTTTCTGTCTACCTGGTTAATCCTGCCAGTAACATATGCTTGTCTCAAAGATTCAGTTCAATTCAGTTGCTCAGTCGTGTTCAACTCTTTGCAACCCCATGAATCGCAGCACACCAGGCCTGCCGTCCATCACCAACTCCTGGAGTTCACCCAAACTCACGTCCATCGAGTCTGTGATGCCATCCAGCCATCTCATCCTCTGTCATCCCCTTCTCCTCCTGCCCCCAATCCCTCCCAGCATCAGAGTCTTTTCCAATGAGTCAACTCTTCACATCAGGTAGCCAAAGTACTGGAGTTTCAGCTTTAGCATCATTCCTTCCAAAGAACACCCAGGGCTGATCTCCTTTAGAATGAACTGGTTGAATCTCCTTGCAGTCCAAGGGACTCTCAAGAGTCTTCTCCAACACCACAGTTCAAAAGCATCAATTCTTCAGTGCTCAGCTTTCTTCACAGTCCAACTCTCACATCCATACATGACCACAGGAAAAACCATAGCCTTGACTAGATGGACCTTTGTTGGCAAAGTAATGTCTCTGTTTTTCAATATGCTTTCTAGGTTGGTCATAACTCTTCTTCCAAGGAGTAAGCGTCTTTTAATTTCATGGCTGCAGTCACCATCTGCAGTGATTTTGGAGCCCCCAAAAATAAAGTCTGACACTGTTTCCACTGTTTCCCCATCTATTTGCCATGAAGTGATGGGACCAGATGCCATGATCTTCGTTTTCTGAATGTTGAGCTTTAAGCCAATTTTTTTCACTCTCCACTTTCACTTTCATAAGATTAAGCCATGCATAAATATGCATGGCCGGTACAATGGAAATGTAGGTAGCTCATTAAATCAGTTGGGGCTCCTTTGGTCACTTGATTATTGTGACTGTATTGTAATTAGTTACACTAATCATTATTTAAATTTGTTCTTTGTTTTCAAATTGTGCTTTTTGTCTCCCTACTGCTCTATGTCATTGTCAACGCTACTAACTGCATTACTTATATTCTAATTAGTTGTCTCTTGCAGTAACTAATGTGTAATCAGGCCTCCAACAAAACTTCTATAGCTAAACATTTTGAGGAAATCAAATTTATGACATAAAATAATTGTAATAGTGTGATTGTAGGCATAGGAAGAAGGAACAAGGAAAATATCTCCTGGATTATAGTTAGACAGAATCCAGAGAATTTTAATTATTGATGGAGTTTGGTCCAAAGCTTAACACCTGGAATGGCATACCAAGAATTTTGCCTGAACTGGGATGAACTTGTCAGCACCATGGGACAAAAGTTGATCATGAAATATCTCCCAAATAATGGTCAAACTCCTGACCATGATGGGAAGAGCTGAAAAATGGAATCAGCAATTTCAGCTCTCCAGTGTGAGCTGGTAAGCCCAGAGGAAGGTCTACCTGCCAGCGGCCATCAGACTGCAGCCACTCTCGATGGTGAGCACAGAGAAAGCTCTGAGAATACAGGGCTCCAGGCCTCAGGTAGCTGGGTATACACCAGGAGAATGATTTTAATGAGCTCTAACTCTTGCATCTTCCCACACACAGGAAAGAACTAAATTCCTTGACTTGAAATGCTGCCTCCTGAGTTTGAAGTTCAGTATTTCTAAGTATATATCTTAACATTTGGAACACGGGCACTAATGGCAGATGCCCCCAGAAAGATCCATCTGTTGAAGCAGAATGACTGTCATCCCCTTTTTCCCACAGGGTTGTGGAATGGATTTTGAAAGTGGGAAATTGTTGCAGGGAGAAGCCAATTCTGACTCCGTATTGGAAACTCTTTCTCTGACTTGCTTTTCATTGCTTTTGTTATTGCAATTATACATACTGGCGTGCCTCAAAAGATCCTGCCTCTCTGCCTGATTGTTAAGCTAAAGAGCCTTTGTTCAGCTCATAGAGAGAGAATCTGACCCTGTCCACTTGTGAATAGCTACAACAAAAAGAAGAAATTAATACACCGCTTCCAAAGGCTGGCCCTTTCTGGAGATGTTTTGCAAGACTGCAGACCTTTTTTACTTTATTTCTTCACTGCCTCTCCTCTATTCTGCCTTTTGACTTCGGTCCCTCATTGTTCCTCTCTCTCTGGCTCTATAACAGAACCTGGCATCCAGACTCCAAAAGATGGTTACTCTGAGACATTCAGTTCAGTCGTTCAATCATGTCTGACTCTTTGCGACCCCACGGACTGCAGCACTCCAGGCTTCCCTGACTCTTGGTGGCCCCACAGACTGCAGCACGCCAAGCTTCCCTTTCCATCACCATCTCCCAGAGCTTACTCAAACTCATGTCCATCGAATTGGTGATGTCATCCAATCATCTCATCCTCTGTTGTCCCCTTCTCCTCCTGCCTTCAATCTTTCCCAGCATCAGGGGCTTTTCCAATTAAGACATGAGTCTGCCATCTTCTCAGTCAGCTGAATTTCTGAATAAAGTCATATTCCTTGCCTCAACACATCATTTCTTGGATTCACTGGTCTGTCATGTGGTGAGTGGAGCAAACTTGGACTCAGTAACAGTATGATCACTTAGCAGCTATTTTTGTGCCTTTAGCAGGATTGGAAGATGTTATTTCTCACATTGAAGCCTTAACAGAATTCACTCAAAAGGCCTGAAATGATACCAAACAGGCTATTAGCCTACTAAATTCTGAAGGTCTCTGTGATGAGAAAAGCTATCTTACAAAATCATCTCAAAGGGGCACCTGTGCTATAATTCAAACTGAATATTGTGTTTACACAACAGATGAACCCCCTAACGTAACATATTTAATGGCTCACATGAAAAATCAGATTGCTGCCTTAGATAAACCACTTTCTAGCCTTGGTGATCTTTTGGGAAGATGGTTTGGTCATGGCTTAAGTCCCTACTTGTAACTTTAATAATATTATTAGCTGCATTACTTGTAATCTGCTTGTTTCATAGGGTTATTTTCTCCTGTATCACACAATGTATAACCAGGCCCCTGGCCAAATTAATGATAGCTAAATATCTTGAAGAAATAGACCACATTTATGACATAGGATAATTGTAATAGTGTGATTCTAGGTATGGGAAGAGGCAACAAGGGAAATACCTCCTGGATCCTATTAGGTTAGATGATAGAAGATCCAGAGAATCTTTTATGATCTATCAATGGGCCTAATCCAGAAATTAACACCCAGGGTGACATATCAATGAGAGCTTTCACCTGATCTGGGATGAGCCTCCTAGGACCATGGGAACGGCAACAACAACAAATGGTCATGAAATGTCTCCCAATATGGTCGAACATCTGACCATTGGGAGGGACTGTGAAGTGAAAATTTCTGTGAAATGAAATATTTTCTGCTTTACCAGTGAACAAGCCATGTCACAGCTATCAGGGATTCCAGCCTTCCAAATGCAAATTTCTGAGCTCAGGAGGAACAATACCAGCTATTCAACAGCCCTTAACTACTTCCTTCCCCGTAAGCACTGAGGATCTGGGGGGACTCCAGAGGCAGCCATCCACCACCTCTGCAACCCCTTATGGTAAATGAGGAATTAGGACATAAACAATTGAAAAGCAGGATTTGGCCCCATATAGCTGAGAAGCATATGAAAGAATGATTTCAGTAAGCCTGGATGCTTGCATCTTCCCAAACATGAAGAATGCTAAATCTCTCTGTGCGAGACATCTGATTTTCTTTAATTAATAGTCATCTTAATATTCAGGTTACCTGTCCCTTGTTGCAAACTTGTATATAGCCTGGCTTTCCCCCCCACTCCCAGCCTCCTCTCAACAGATCTTTTGGGGTTGCCCAAGATACTGTCTCCTGGGCTTGGAGTCCTCATAATTCTCACTAAATAAACCTAACTCTCAACGGTTAGGTTGCATATATTTTTTCAGCCAACAGTACCCACTCCCAGTTGCAGGGGTCTGCAGTGTGAGTGGAGAAGGCAATGGCACCCCACTCCAGTACTCTTGCCTGGAAAATCCCATGGATGGAGAAGCCTGGTAGGCTGCAGTCCATGGGGTCGCTAAGAGTTGGACACGACTGAGCAACTTCACTTTCATGCACTGGAGAAGGAAATGGCAACCTACTCCAGTGTTCTTGCCTGGAGAATCCCAGGGATGGGGAAGCCTGGTGGGCTGCTGTCTCTGGGGTAGCACAGAGTCGGACACAACTGAAGCGACGCAGCAGCAGCAGCAGCAGCAATGTGAGTGTGTGTGTGTGTGTGGTGGGGAGGGGACTTTGCACCTAAACTAGATAAATGGGAGCTCTTTTCACCTAGAGCTCAGAAAGTAACTTTCCCTTTGTCCCCAGAACTGAGGCTGTCATGTCTCCACCCAGGGGAGAAGCTGGTATGAGTGAATGAAGCCAACATATACTGGTTTGTCAACTTGCTTCTGAGTCTTAGGTGGAACCAACTTGAAGACAGACAGAGTCTAGGGTAAATACATAGTTCATTAACATAGCTTAAGAAAAACATGTCCATAAGAAAAACGCATTGGTTAGCTCAAGGTTTGAGAAAAGTTAAGTTCAGGTAGAACAGGTGTTGTCATGGCAACACAGAATTTTAAAGGAAACCTTTGAATTTTGTATAGAGAAAGGGAAAAAATCTGACACTTGTAGTTTGTTTCCTTCTGCCGCTTAAGAGAGAGATTAAAAAAACGTCTGATGCTTGCAGCCATTTCCTCCGTTTGCAGACCTCTAGCCTTCCTGTCTGTTACTCTGAAGCCTTGGAATTAACTCAGCTCTCAGCTTTTCAACAGGCATTAAAGAAACTCCAGGAGGTGACTCCTGACCCAGCCTCTGGGTCAAACATGCCTCTGTTTGAGCCAGGAACTGAGGTCCTGATAAAAACATTGGGATCTGGGGGATGATCCTTTGAGCCCCTCTGGGAAGGCCCTTACCAGGTTATTCTTTCTTCTCTCACATCTGTCAAAGTGCCAGGAATTGAATCATGGGTGCACCACACTTGAGTTAAGAGGTGACACCCTCCCCAAAACTAAGTGACATCATTTTATGTCTTTATTCTCTATGCTCTGACTTTGTACTTTTCAGATAGGACTGATAATCTATGTGAGTCTACTTCTGCTGACTCCAAAAATCCTGAGTCTGCCATTTGATCCTCAAGATAATGCCTTCCTGTCCTGGGCTCACTCCTTCACTGCATTCCACAGTCAGTCTAACTACTGGGTCTGTGGAGTGCTCCCCTCTTCATCAGTGGAAGGCTTCCCATGGTGAGCATCTCCACTTCAAGAAAGGACTTTTTCTAAGTCTGAGACTACCTTTGACAACAACAATCATATGTGATGCCTTTTCTTAATCTGATGACATCTAACAATCCAAAGATGGACTGGTGCAACCCTTTGTACATTAACTGTGGACATAATGTGACTTTTTACTTTGCTGATTGTTCTGTTTTTGCTGTTTGCTCCCCGAATCTGCAACTGTGTAGCTGGATTTGTTTCTAGTTGCATGAAAAGTTTTTAAGTTACAAATGGTTGCTCAAACTCCTGTGACTCTGGTGGCTTCCTCCAACTACTACTTGGGGCCCCTGGATCAGAGACCTTCAATATGAGGGTTAGGGGAAAAGGTTGTCTCACAAATTTAGGAATGACACCCCGTTATCACTCGGAAGCAGTTATGGAATGAGGATGATGTCCCTTTCCCTAGGCAACATAATTCTCCTAAAAGAAAAGTGAGGAATGAGAGGGTAATAGGCAGGAAGGCTAGAGGTCTGCAAACGAAGGAAATAGGCTGCAAGCATCAGACGTTTTTTTAATCTCTCTCTTAAGCGGCAGGAGGAAACAAACTACAAGTGTCAGATTTTTTTCCTTTCTCTATACAAAATTCAAAGGTTTCCTTTAAAATTCTGTGTTGCCATGACAACACCTGTTCTACCTGAACTTAACTTTTCTCAAACCTTGAGCTAACCAATGCGTTTTTCTTATGGACATGTTTTTCTTAAGCTATGTTAATGAACTATGTATTTACCCTAGACTCTGTCTGTCTTCAAGTTGGTTCCACCTAAGACTCAGAACCAACTTGACAAATATGTTTATTCATGCACGTGTTCTCTTGGAAACCTGCCTTTCTTCAAGATTCATGTCAATCATTTTATGGCCCGGGACAGCTCACCTTGTTCCAATGTTACCTCAAAATGCATGTTGTGGAAGAAGGGCCTGTGCCAGTCTCTGAGTTTTGAGACATTTCCTTTCTCTAATTAGCAGCCTGCTAGTAGCTATATAATTTTCTGCTAAAAACTAGCTGGGGTGGGGGCACTCTTTCTGCCCCCTTCTGACGCCTGTGTCAGAAGCTTTCTCTATCTCTTTTATACTTCAATAAAACTTTATCACACAAAAGCTCTGAGCTATCAAGCCTTGTCACTGGCCCCGGATTGAATTCCTCTCCTCTGGAGGCCAAGAGTCCCAGCGTATTTCATGGCTCAGCACCAACATTTAATCTTGGGGGCTCATCCGGGTTTCTTCAGGACAAAGTAAGGACACTTGGAGTTCTAGTTCTTTGTTCTCCTAGCAAACACGTTTTATGCTGTACTTTACTAACTCTGGTGTGCTTGTGTGTGTGTGATTGATTGAAAGAGACAAACATGTGCAAAGCAAGAGCTGTATCCTAAACTCTAGTTTCATGGTGACCTCATAAGGCTTATGGCAGAAACCCTGTCGGGAGATTATACCAACCTACTAATGTCAAGAGGCACCCAATGTCTCCTTCAGGGAATGGCCAGAGATGGATGAAGCATGTGGACCGAACTCTCCTTTCTCAGTCAAACTTTCCAGTCTCTTTGACCATTTCATAACTTCCTGGGAATTAGAACTACTAATCTAATCTCTCGGATCATGCACTTTCGAGGGACTTTTATCTATGCTGTTACTGTGCACTGTTACTTAGGTCCCAAACTTGGACTGGTAGTCAGGGAGAGCCTAGCCTTGCTAGGAGTTGAAAGTTCGGAAGCTAGGTGGAGCTCTAGCTCCAAGAGCATCTATTGGGTTAAAGGTTACTTAGATAGGAAGTAGAGTGGGCTTCTTCCTTTGGGAACGCTAGCTCTTAATGGACTAGAGGAGGCTCTCCAGTGGCTTTTGTCCCGACTCCTTAGATAGTCTTTCTGTGGAATCTGTGGGAGTTAACTGGAAGGACTGGCCCTAATAACTTGAGGACAAAAATCACTTTTTCCTCCCTGGCCAGCCCTTCACCATCTATTTTGCTATCACTTATACTGGTGTGGTGATGCTCAGAAGGAGCATCTTGGCTTTATGTTCATAATAGTCTTAGTGTGGCTGGGAATATACTCAGGGTGCACAGGCACTTAGGAGACAAGTGTTTCCCCTAGAGGTCTTAGCTTTGGAGGCATTCCAGAAGGTTACTCTGATTACACCTCGGGTGGCATCAGAGGCAAGCAAAGGTCTGATGGTGAGAAACTGGGTATTAGTCTGGGATGCCATCAGGTCTACCCCTGATGCATCTCCACGCTGCCCCAGTGTTAGAACCAGGAGGGACAGTAGTGGCATGCCTGCGTCGGTAAGAGACAGGTTAACTCTGGCCAGGGAAGGAAGCTTAGGTGGAAGACCTGTCTCCACCCCCATCTAGAGCAGAGAGGGGCACCTCTAGTAGAAAGATGGTGCTGGCTGCTTTTTTTCTCTCTTACAGATGGGAGCTAAAAATTCTAGCCTCACTCCTTTGAAAAACTGGGATAGATGTGATCCCCAGAGCTTAAAGAAGACATGCCTGATCTTCCTATGCAATACTGCATGTCCACGGTATCCACTAGAGGATGGTGAACGGTGGCTGGTTAGAGGATCTCTTAATTATAATACTG
This sequence comes from Bubalus bubalis, assembly GCF_019923935.1. Lineage (NCBI taxonomy): Eukaryota > Metazoa > Chordata > Mammalia > Artiodactyla > Bovidae > Bubalus > Bubalus bubalis. The sequence continues at coordinate 109,503,111 of NC_059165.1, read as the reverse complement.
TGTTACAGTTAGATAGGTTGTAGAAAACAAGGGAACTGGGTAGAATTAGCATGTGTGTTGCCCTTTTTCTCTCAGTGAGACATGCCAGATTTATGTCGTAAGGGTATAGATTCAGGTATGAAACCTTCAGCTCCCTCCTGTCCTACATTACCCCCATACCCAGAGCTCCAAACTGAGCAAACTGAAAGTCAGGGAACCATCCCCCTTCTCCCCCTCACCCCCCTAGGAAAGGTTGCCTTGGTCCTGGTAGAAACTCAGAAATTCAAGTTGCCTTGGCCTCGGTAAAAACCCCAACTGAGATTCAAACTGCCCAAGTAGAAGTCCAAACAAACTCTGTTTCAGTACGACCTCAGACTACTCTGATTTAAATAGAAACTCAGACAATCGAGGTAAGAGAAGCTCAGACAACCAAAACTAAGGGTGAAATACAGGATAAGATGGAGGACAGGAAACAAAGACATAAAGAAAAGCAGGTTTCTCCAATCTATCCCTGGGATCATATGCGCAGAGCAGCCAGAGAGGCTGAGGAACAACCGCACAAGCTGTTGCCTCTTCATGAAGCACCCACCAGGAGACATAATTAGTCTATGAGAGTTAATAAGCCTTTTTCTTATCAAGAAATAGAAAGAATCAAGAAGGATCTGGGAGATTATTTAGAGGACCCAGAAAAATATATTAGAGCCTTTAAGGGTATTATTATGCTTTATGACCTTGTGATTTACCTGGGACAGACGCTGACTCCCAACTTAAAAACTCGAGTTTTGGGGAAAGCTTTTGCCTATGGAGATGAATGGCTTGGTAATGAATCAGTAGGGAAGAAGGAGGATGAGACAGCCAACGTCCCCACTGGGAAGCAGGTGGTCCCGACTATAGAACCAGATTGGGACCATAACACAGCTAAAGGAAGATGGGATCAGAGTCGTTTTGTCAGATATGTTCTTGAAAGACTCAGGCAAGCACATATTAAGACTTTAAAATATGCCAAATTGGCAAACATAAAACAGAACGAGAAGGAAGCACCTGGTAAATTCCTAGATAGACTGAGGGAAGCCCTTCGCAGATTCACTGAGATTGATCCCGAAAGTGAAGGGGGAAGAGTGATCTTAAAAGATAGATTTCTCACTCAGTCAGCTCCAGATATCTGCCATAAGCTATTAAAACAGGTGTATGGACTAAACCAGTCTTTAGATAATCTGTTGCAGCTGGCTCAGACAGTCTATTAGAGCAGGGAATATGAGGAAAAGAAAGAAAGCCAGAAAAAGACAAAGGGACAGCCAGTAATGGCTGTCAGAACTGTTCTTAAACAGCCAGGAGGGACCTAGGTTAAAAGGGATGGGCTTGCTATTACCTTGGAAAGGAGGGGCACCTCAAGTGGAATTGTCCTCAGCCATCTAAGCCACCCCCGGCTCCATGTCTGGTCTGCAAGGGACCACACTGGAGGAAAGACTGCCCCAGAGGCGTAGGTCTCAGGGGTCGAACTCTCAAGACAATCAGGACTAAAAGTGCCTGGGGGTCCCTACACAAGCTCGTATCCTAATAACACCTGATGAACGCCGAGTATTAATACCTGGGGGACCAATACATCGAGTTCCTTTTGGACGCCAGGGCAACTTACTCTGTGCTTACTGAAGCCCCTGGCCCACTTTCTTCCCAATCCACTTCAGTAATGGGACTCTGGATGAGCCAAATGTTATTATTTCAATCATCCTCTAAGCTGCAATTGGGGCTATGTGCTATTTTCACACGAGTTTCTGATCATGCCAGAGTCTCCCTCACCCCTTCTAGGGAGGGATACACTGAGCAAGGTCATGCCTCTGTTTTCATGAATATGGAGCCCTCCCTTTCTCTCCCTTTAATTGAACAAAATGTGAATCCTACAGTGCGGGCTGATGGAAAAGTCTGTGGGTCAAGCACAAAATGCTATTCCTGTAGTTGTCAAGCTCAAAGACCTGCACTTATTTCCACATCAAAAGCAGTATCCACTGAAGCCTGAGGTTAAGGAAGGGTTAAAACCCATTATCGAGAATTTAAAGGAGCAGGGGCTATTAATTCCCTGTAACAGTCCGTGCAACACTCCTATTTTGGGTGAAAAGAAGTCAAATGATAAGTGGAGACGAGTTCAAGATTTACAAATAATAAATGAGGTTGTAGTTCCTTTACACCCCGTGGTGCCTAATCCTTATACTCTATTGTCTGAAATTCTGAATGAGCCAAATATTTATCAGTAATTGATTTAAAGGATACCTTCTATTCTGTACCTTTGGCAGAGGAAAGTCAATTTCTATTTACCTTTGAAGACCCTACTCAACCAGCTTCTCAGTTAACCTGGACAGTTTTGATCTTGGGATTTTTTTAATAGCCCCCACCTATTTGGGCAAAGTGTGTCATGGGACCTTCAAAACTTTAATAGCTCCATGGCAGTGGTGCTACAACATGTAGATGATATTCTGCTCTGTGCTGAGACAGAGGAAGCTTGCTCAGAAGCCTCAGAAGACTTCCTAAACTTTTTGGCTGGCTGTGGTTATAAGGCATCAGGGAAAAGGCTCAGCTTTGTCAACAATCTGTTAAATATCTGGGCCTAATCATATCAGAAAGGACTAAGGCCATAGGCCCTGAGAGAATTAAACCTATACTAAATCATCCCCTACCCATGACATTGAGACTTTTGAGAGGATTTTGGGGAATCACAAGCTACTACTGCATTTGGTTTCTGGGTTATGGGGAACTTGCCCGGCCTTTATATAAACTTATAGCTGAAACTCAACAAGCCCAAACTGACAAACTGGTCTGGTCTCCAGATACTCAAAAGGCTTTTAAGGCTCCTCAGACTGCTCTCCTGCAAGCTCCTACTTTGTGCTTGCCCACAGGATCAGAATTTAATTTGTTTGTCACTAAAAGAAAAGATATGGCCTTGGGAGTTTTGACACATCCCCGAGGGCCTCACCAGCAGTGTATAGGATACCTGAGCAGAGAATTAGATGTAGTGTCAAGTGGATGGCCACACTGTCTAAGAGTAATTGCTGAAACTGCTTAGCACCTGAAACTCTTAAAACTATTAATGGGTGAAATCTTACTGTACTGACTTCTCATGGGAGTGGAATCTTAAACTCTAAGGTTAATATTTGGATGACAGACAGTTGGCTTCCTAAATATCAGTCATTGTTGTTAGAAGGACTAATAACTAAGCTTAAAGTTCGTGGAAACTTAAATCTGCCACTTTCCTTCTCGAGAAGGAAAATAAAACACCTGATCACGATTGTTCCAGTTTCTAACTTTAAACTATGCAGCTTGGGAAGATCTGATGATATACCATTAGACAATCCTGACATGGAAATATTTACAGATGGCAGTTCTTTTGTTCAGGATGGGAAGAATAAAGCAGGTTACACCATAGTGATGGCTGAACAGGTTTTAGAAGCAAAATATCTCCCCAGGGGAACAAGTGCTCAGCTAGTGGAGCTCTAGAGTTAAGCAAAGGGCAACAAGTAAATATTTACACTGATTCTAAGAATGCTTATTTGACTTTATATGGTCATGCTACAATATGGAAAGAAAGTTTAAAATGGCAACAGGAGAACCTATTAAGCATTTCAGAGAGATCGAGAGACTTTTGACTGCTATATATTGCCCTAAAGAAGTAGCTGTTGTGTGTTGCAAAGGGCACAGCAAGGATGGGAGTAAAGTAGCCAAGGGTAATCAGCTAGAAAGGTGGCACTTTACGAAACCCCTTCACTGCAGATGCCTTTGATCTGGACAGGTCCTGTGGAACAGGAAAAACCACAATATACTGTGGAAGAATTAGAAAGATTTGCAATAAGAGGAGCAAAGATTTCTGATAAAGGATGGTTACAGTCCAAGGATGGATGATTAATAATTCCTGGAAATGCTGAATGGAAAATTCTTAAAGGGTTACACAAGAGTTTTTCATTTAGGTGTTGAGAGTACTTACCAGCTGGCTTCTCGGGTTTGTTTGTTTGTTTGTTTTGAAGGTAAAAATGTAAAGTTTAAAGAACATTATCAAAAGATGTGAGGTTTGTCAGAAAAATAATCCAAAGACCGAAAAGCTAGCAAAATCTGGGTTACAACGAAGTGGAAAATATCCTGGAGAGGACTGGGAAATTGATTTTACTCATATACCAAACGGAGAAGGCAATGGCACCACACTCCAGTACTCTTGCCTGGAAAATCCCATGGATGGAGGAGCCTGTCAGGCTGCAGTCCATGGGGTCGCTAAAAGTCGGATACGACTGAGCGACTTCACTTTCACTTTTCACTTCCATGCATTGGAGAAGGAAATGGCAACCCACTCCAGTGCTCTTGCCTGGAGAATCCCAGGGATGGCAGAGCCTGGTAGGCTGCCATCCATGGGGTCGCACAGAGTCAGACACGACTAAAGCGACTTAGCAGCAGCAGCATATACCAAAAGCAAATGGATATTCTTGCTTACAAGTTTGAATGGATACCTTTAGTGGATGTTTTGAGGCTTTTCCCTGTCGTGAACAGGCTAGGGAGGTTATAAGAATTTTAATTCATGAAATGATTCCCAGGTTTCGGCTCCCATAGAACCTTCAGAGTGACAATGGCTCTGCTTTTAAAGCTGCTGTAACTCTAGGGGTGTCAAAAGCTCTAGGAATAGAATATCACTTACACTGTTCCCTGTCTAATATCTACAAATATCTAAGTCTAATATCACTTAGACTTCCCTGGTGGCTCAGACGGTAAAGCATCTGCCTACAATGCGGGAGACCCGGGTTTGATCCCTGGGTCGGGAAGATCCTCTGGAGAAGGAAATGGCAACCCACTCCAGCACTCTTGCCTAGAAAATCCCATGGACAGAAGAGCCTGGTAGACTACAGTCCGTGGGGTCTCAAAGAGTCAGACACGACTAAGTGACTTCACCTTACACTGTTCCTATAGACCCCAATCATCAGGTTGAAAGTCTAATGACATTATTAAGAGACATCTGTGCAAATTAACTCAAGAGGCTTAAAGTTTTACCCATAGCTTTAATGAGGGCTTGAACTGCCCCCCAAACAGGGAGACTGTCCCCCTTTGAATGTATTTATGGAAGACCCTTCTTACACACAGACATTGTTATAGACCCCTAGCCTTCCTGCCTGTTACTCTTTCAAGGTGACCTACTTGGGAAGGAAATCTTAAAAAGAGTGGATAAATGTATACATCTGGCTGATTCACTTTGCTGTACAGCAAGAAACTAACACAACATCATAAAACAACTATACTCCAATAAAAATTAAAGAAAAACTATTCATCATTGTAAAGAAGAAAAGAAAACTTGCTCAGGCACTAATTTGTAAAGATTCCTTATTAAAGTTTCATGATTGAGCATGACAATAAATAAATAAATGCTCTTTATGGTAAAGAGTCTGCCTGCAATGCTGGAGACCCAATTTTGATCCATGGGTCAGGAAGACCCCCTGGAGAAGGGAATTGCTACCCACTCCAGTATTCTTGCCTGGGAAATACCATTGACAGAGGAGCCTGGTGGGTTACAGTCCATGGGGTTGTGAAGTGTAGGACACAACTAATCAACTAACCCTGGTTTTTTAAATATACAGATATATATACATAAATATGAAGATTGAAGGCAGGAGGGGAAGGGGATGACAAAGAATGAGATGGTTGGATGGCATCACCGACTCAATGGACATGAGTTTGAGGAAGCTCCGGGAGCTGGTGATGGACAGGGAAGCCTGGCATGCTGCAGTTCATGGGGTCACAAAGAGTCAGACACGACTGAGTGCTCAGTCGCTCAATCGTGTCTGACTCTTTGCAACCCCATGAATCGCAGCATGCCAGGCCTCCCTATCCATCACTAACTCCCGGAGTTCATTCAAACTCACGTCCATCGAGTCAGTGATGCCATCCAGCCATCTCATCCTCTGTCGTCCCCTTCTCCTCCTGCTCCCAACCCCTCCCAGCATCAGTCTTTTCCAATGAGTCAACTCTTCACATGAGGCAGCCAAAGTACTGGAGTTTCAGCTTTAGCATCATTCCTTCCAAAGAAATCCCAGGGCTGATCTCCTTCAGAATGGACTGGTTGGATCTCCTTGCAGCATAGCATAAATATACAATATATTATGTTATATGTACTTATATATGTTATAATAAACATATGTAATAATAAGCATATTAAAGATATACCACAAAAGATTAATTGTTAGAAATCTAGGATGGCTCCTGTTAACAAAGTAAGTTTCAGAAGAAGGATATTACGAGAGACAGAGATCTTTCATAATGATAAATATCAATTTACCAGGAAGACATAATAAATGTGTATACATTTGATAAAAATGTTTTAACATTCATGAAGCAAAAACTGACAGATATAATGGAGAATTAGACAAATTCACAATTACAATTGGAAAGTTTTACACTCTAGCTCAGTAAATTATACAAACCAAGGTGAAACAAAAAAACAGTAATAAATGAATGCTTCTAAGAGTACTATCAACACACTTACTCTGATATTCACAAAGCACTATACCAAACAACTTTACAGCACATACTGTCTTCAAGTGTACACATAACATTCATCGAAATAAACCATGTGCTGGTCCAGAAAACACTTACTAATGCAAACATTTTTCCTAACATTTTTCACCGAAACCATCCAGAGCATATACTCTGACCACAGTGAAGCTAAATTAGAAATCAAAAACAAACAAAAAATCTACAAATTTTCTAAATATTTTAAATTGATTAGAATTTTTCCAAGTAATGAGTGGGTCAAAATATGGAAAAATAGAAGATATTAAAACTGAAAGCGTAAAACAATCTCCAACATATCAATATTTGTGGGATGCAGCTAAAACAGAGCTTGCAAGGACATTGAAAGCTCTAAATGTTTGTCTGTAGGAGAAAGAAGGTTTAAAAATCAATTTTGTTAAGTTAAGGGCTGCAAAATTTAGGGGGAAAGAGCAATAAATTAGAAGGAAAGGGAGCTTGTTACTGGCCCCAAAAACCAATAAAACAGCAAATATATAAACAATAGAGAAGGTTTCCCTGGTGATTTAGGGGTAAAGACTCACCCACAAAGCTGGATACTGCCTGCATTTCAGCAGACATGGGTTTGATCCCTGGGTCAGGGAAATCCCCTGGAGAAGTAAATGGCAACCCACTCGAGTATTCTTGCCTGGGAAATCCCATAGACAGTAAATCCTGGAGGGCTACAGTTCATGGTGTTGCAAGGGTTGGATGTGACTTCGTGTCCACACAATAGAAAAAAATCAACAAACTGAAAGATGATCCTTTAAGAGAGGAGCCAGCTTGAAAGGGTCCCAGTGGCCAAATGTGGCAAGATTTGAGGAACAAAATGAATAATGGGTTAAGACTCACATAGGAAAAATAAACATCCATGAATCTGATATAAATAAGTATTTAAATATATAATTAAATGAATGAGAAGGGAAAATGCTTTCTTATAGTAGAATTCTAACTCATAAATGAAGGAGGAATGATGGAAATGGAAAATCACTGCTTGGCAAACACCACTGTAACAATCAAAGCAGGCAAGGAACCATTAAAGAGTGCTAAAAATTAATAATTTCAAAGTCTCCCCCAAGAAGATACCGATTAATTACAAAGTAGGAAACAGTAGCTTTATAATGGAGAAATCTGGCAGATACCACCTTAACCAACTGATCAAGGTTAACATTGCCAGTAATGAGACACGTCAAATCACATACCTCCTGATAAGGTCCACCGGGAACAATACAGCATCAATACAGCATGCAGCCCCTTGTCCACCCCACACCCCACTCCACTGAGGTAAGCATGCATGACTGCCACCAATGACATCAGGACGACTTTGTGTATCAATCAGGACTTGATCAAAGAAACAGAACTAGCAGGAGATTATAAGGATTTTTTAGGGGGGCTGGACCTTATGAAATGTGAGAGCTAAACAAATTATGTAAAGCCATTGCTTCTGTGCCTGGTGCTGGAATCTGAGATCAGCAGAGCAGGCAATTGAAAGAGAAGAGAACTCCAACAAGTGGGAAGCTGTGAGGACAGATTGGAGTGTATGAGAATGGGCCAGAACCCACACTGATCTTTCACTGCTTTCAAGCCTTGAGCTCTGGTAATGAAAGTGACCTTCTGGATAAACTGGAATCCCTTCATCAGGGAGCTAAGTGTGTACCTGGCCCAGGAGCCTGAGAAGCTGAAAGAGAATCTGTCAGGAGTGGAAAGAACTTCACACTCAGGTAATCTGCCCCACTGCAACCAAGTGAGCCAGCAGAAGGGGGCTGTGTGGGCTGCAAGTGGGCATTGCGTGTAAAGAATCTGACTGCTGCTTCACTCCCACGTCCACAGTCTCATGATACCCACAGTACTCTGGAACTGTGTGGCGATGGAAATTCTGGGAAACAGTTTTAGTTCAGCTAACTTGACGTGATACAAATCCATCAGACTTCAACACAGAGAAATCACTGCCTTGGTTTCCCTCCAACAGCTTGAGCCCCTGGCTTCCATGCCAACTCACAGGTCTCCTGGTCTGGACACAGTCACACAAGCTGAAAATCCACAGTAAATGGGGTTCATCATCAGTTCTTGGTGCACAGCAGTATTCCACCTGTATCTACACTCCATATGCTTCCAAGGAAAACAATGATCTGAGGAAGACAACAGGCCATGTTACCAGGCCTGCTTACTTCTCTGAAGAAAGGGTCCAGACCTTTTATTACCTTTTCTCAAGGAAGTGTCCCTCTTTTTCTCTGGAAGAGTGAAGTGAGATGGTTGCCATTTCTCCCTTGAATGTTTAGGACAATTTACCACTTAAGCCAACGAGGCCTACAATATTTGTTAGGAAGGTCTTAAATTATAGATTAAATCACTTTAATATTTAAACTCTTCATATTTTCCATATATTCTTCTTTATGTTTTGCTAAGTTGTGCTTTTTTTCAGGGCCCTATCTTGTCTAATTTTCAAATTCATTGCTGTAAAGTTTTTTTTGTTGTTCAGTTCCTAAGTCGTGTCTGACTCTTTGTGACCCCATGGTCAGCAGCACATCAGGCTCCTCAGTCCTCCACTATCTCCTGGAGTTTGTTCAGATTCATGTCCATTGAGTTGGTGATGCTGTCTAACCATCTCATTTTTTGCCACCCCCTTCTCCTTATGCCTTCAATATTTCCCAACATCAGGGTCTTAACATGAGTCGGCTCTTTGCATCAGGTGGCCAAAATATTGGAACTTCAGCATCAGTCCTTTCAGTGCATATTCAGGGTTGATTTCCTTTAGGATTGACTGGTTTAATTTCCTTGCAGTCCAAGCAACTCTCAAGAATTTTCTATAGCAAGCACCACAATTCAAAGCATCAGTTCTTTGGTGCTCAGCCTTCTTTATGGTCCAACCCTCACATCCGTACATGACAACTGGAAAAACCATAGTTTTGACTATATGAATCTTTGTCAGAAAATTAATGTCTCTGCTTTCTAATACACTGTCTAGGTTTGTCGTAGCTTTCCTTCCAAGGAGCAAGCATCTTCTAATTTCATGGCTGCAGTAACTGTCCACAGTGACTTTGGAGTCCAAGAAAATAAAATCTGTCACTGCTTCTGCTTTCCCCACATCTATTTACCATGAAGTGATGGAATGAGTAGCCATGATCTTCGTTTCTTGAATGTTGAATTGCAAGCCAGCTTTTTCATTCTCCTCTTTCACCCTCATCAAGAGGTTTTTTAGCTCCTCTTCACTTTTTCCCATTAGAGTGGTATCATCTGTATATCTGAAGTTGTTGATATTTCTCCTGGCGGTCTTGATTCCAGCTTGTGATTCATCCTGCCTGGCATTTTGCATGATGTACTTTACATATAAATTAAATAAGCAGGGTGACAGTATACAGCCTTGATATACTCCTTTCCCAGTTTGGAACTAGTCCGTTGTTCCATGTCTGGTTCTAACTGTTGCTTCTTGACCTGAATACAGGTTTCTCAGGAGGCAGGTAAGGTGGTCTAATATTCCCATCTCTTTAAGAATTTTCCACAGTTGTTGTGACCCACACAGTCAAAGGCTTTAGTGTAGTCAATGAAGTGGAAGTTGATGTTTTTCTAGAACTCCTTTGCTTTCTCCATGATCCAACAGATGTTGGCAATTTGATCTCTGGTTCCTCTGCCTTTTCTAAGTCCAGCTTGTACAACTTGAAGTTTTCAGTTCATGTACTTTTGAAGCCTAGCTTGAAAGATTTTGAGCATAATTGTGCTAACATGTGAAATGAGCACAATTGTATGATAGTTTGAACATCTTTGGCATTGGCTTTCTTGGGGATCTGGATTAAAACAGAGCTTTTCCAGTCCTGTGGCCACTGCTAAGTTTTCCAAATTTCCTGGCATATTGAGTGCATCACTTAAATAGCATCGTCTTTTAGCATTTGAAATAGCTCAGTTGGAATTCTGTCACCTCCACTAGCTTTGTTTGTTGGTGAGCGATCACAGCATCGTGGCTTTCTGGGTCATTAAGATCTTTTTTGTATAGTCCTCCTGTATTTTCTTGCCACCTCTTCTTAATCTCTTCTGCTTCTGTTAGGTCCACACCATTTCTGTCATTTTTGTGGCATCCTTGCATGAAATGTTCCTTTGATATCTATATAACATCATAACATCTTATGATGCTTTTAATGTCTAAAGACTATGAGATCCTGTCATTTGTGACAATGTGAATGAAACTGGGGGAACTTTACACTAAGTGAAATGTCTTACAAAGAAAGACAAATACTGGGACTTTCCTAGTAGTCCAGTCATTAAAAATCTGCCTTGCAATGCAAGCAACAAAGGGTTTAACTCTAGTTGAGGAACTAACATCCCATATGCTCCTGGGCAACTGAACTCATGTGGTGCAACCAAGATCCCACTTGCTGCCTTCTGTTGCAACTAAGATCCCATGCAGCCAAAAATAAATAAATAAATATTTTAAAAATTATTAAAAAAAGACAAATACTGCATGACATCACTGACAGGTGGAGTCTAAAAACGCTGAATATCCATATAGAAAGTTGAACAGCAGTTACCAGAAGCAGGGAGGTGGTGGTAGAAATCAGATGTTGGTCAAGAATACAAAGTTACAGTTAAGTAAGATGAATAGATCAGCATGCGCATTATAGTTAATTATATTGTATCAAATATTGGACAATTGCTGAGATTTCAGCACACACACACACAATGGTAACCATGTGAGGAGATGAATATGTTAATTAGCTTAATTGTAGTAATCATTTCACTGTGATATACATTAATATATCAAAACATCATATTACATACCTTAAACATATACATAATTTTCGGTCTTAAAAAAAAATATGTACTAACATTCCCTTTTTCATTACTGGTTATTTGTCTTTTCTTCATCACTCTCTCCAGGTGTTTGTAAATGTCATAATCCTCAAATAGCTAATATTTGTGGTTTCTAAATTCTCACTATGTGTATACTACTTTTATATTATTCATTTTTGCTCCTTTCAGTATTATTTCCTTCCCCCTAGCTTCTTTGAGTTTACTTTGTTATTCTTTGCATCTTTTAAAGCCTGCTAATTTTCACTTTAGTAGGAAGTCTTTATGAAGCAGAGGTCTAATGTGTACGTTAAACCTAGCATTTTTAACTAAAACCTCAGATTTATTTATAATATATAAAACTGGAAAATACCTAATTACTCAACCTTAGGCCTAAATCAAGGTCACAAATATTTTTTCCTATGTTTTCTTATAGAAGTTTTATACTTTTACATTCTACATTTAGTTTCAGATCCATTTTTTGTTAATTTTTTGTAAGATATGAGATATATGTTGAGGGCTTTTTTCCCTCCCAATATGAACATCTAATTTTTCCAGTAATATTTGTTGAAAAAAACTATTTCACTGAATTGCCTTCACATATTTGTCAAAAATTAGTTCTCCATGTTTGTGTGAGTCTAATTTCTCAACTCTATTCTATTCCATTGGTCTATTTCTTTTTATGCAAATACCACAAAATTTTAATTATATAGCTATGTAACTAGTATTAAAATCAGGTAGCAATAGTCTTCTAATTTTGTTCCTCTTTAACAGACTTATTTTGTCTATTTTGTGTGCTTTTACTATTTTCCTAAAATTTAGGAACAGCTTAAAATTTTCTGCAAAAAAAAAAACCCCTGCTGGATTTTAATTGAGGTTACATTGAATCTATAGGTTAATTGGAGGAGAATTAATATGTTAATTTGCAATAGTTCACTGCTAATATTATAATAATATAATATAATAATATATAGGAATAAAATTGACTTTTTACTTGGATCTTATATCCCACAAGCTTGCTAAATTAATTTATTAGTTTAAATAACTTTTTTGTAGATTCTACCAGATTTTTACATAAGTAGGCATTAATGTGGCCTATGAATAAAACAGTTTTACTTCTCTTCCAGTCTTTTTCTTGCCTTACTGAATTGGCTAAAACCTCCATGGTAAGAAACTGAAAATTTTAGAATAGCAGAACTTTGTGGCTGTTTAACATACCCTTTCCCAGTTCCACCCTTGGAGTGGCAGTAGTTGAAAATAGCAATCCACATTCCCAGTGTGGTAGCCAGGAACACAGTGAACCTTGTTCCCAAGGATATGTGTTTAACTGTTTTGACCTGTCAGTGGGGTTCACTGAAGGACCAATGCAAAGGGCTTACCTTTGTTTTGCCACCTTCAAAATCTCTCTAGGTGGAGAAGTGGCTACACTGAGAATATTTGTCAAAAACACTGAAAGGCAAATGAGCAAAGTTGCTGACTATCTGCTTCCTATCTGAGAGAAAAAATAACAAATGGGGCAAACAGTAGACAGGCCAGAAACATGGGTGGAAAAGGATGAGATACTCTGAAGAATAAGGGCTTTGAAAAGTTACCACATATAATGAGGGATCTAGAAAGCCTTGTGCATACCCAAAGAAAGATTCATGCTTAGAAAATCCCTGAGGGGCTTCCCTAGTGGTTCAGTGACTAAGATTCAGTGCTCCCAATGCAGGGGGCTCAGGTTCAATCTCTGCTCAGGGAACTAGATCCCACATGCTGCAACTAACACCTGATACAGTGTAATTAGTTAATTAAAAAAGAAAAATTCGATCTTTACAGATGTTGGAACAAGATGGCAGAGGAGCAGGTGGACGTGGAGTACATCTTCCTCCCTGGATACATCAGGAATACACCTTCAGACACAGAAGTGCATGCTGAACACCAGCTGGGAGTGGAAAGGAGTACCTGACCAGTGGAAAAGGATATATAGAATATATATATGCAAAACTCAGTTAGATGACGGGACTGGGGGAAACACAGGAGTGTTAGGAGGATTGGACCTGCCATCAGCAGGTGGGGGAACTGAAGCAGGAGTCTGATCCCCACATAGAGACAATTGTCTGAGTCAGAGGAGAAACATTTAAGGCTGAGAGTTAAACAGCTGATCTGTGGCAGCCTAAATAGAATGAGAATCAGAACTTGCTGCAGCCATACGTACCCTGGACAGGGACGCAGGTCCCCTAGAAGGCACAGCAGCTGGGAGCTGGAACTTAGGGATTGTGGAGGAATCCCAGGGCAGGGTTGCTGTGGACTGTGGAGAGATGGACTGAGGGGATGTGAGGGAGGAGATTGTGGTGGGAAATGCCTGTGGAGGAAAGCCGGGCAGCCATGGAAGCAGGGTGACACTGCTGACTCATGCCTAGGGGATGGAGCCATCACCAGAGTCTCTCTCTCCCCACAATGCCAGCATTGGCAGCTAAACGATAGAGAGGCTGGCCCTTCAAGCTCCTGACACAGAACTATAGAGTAGGACCCCCACCCAGGGTGCTCCTTTAAGTGACTGATGTGCCGAACTACAGAGTTAGACCCTACCCAGGGTGCCCCTTTAAGTGCCTGATGGGCTGATCTACAGAGTAGGACCCCAGCCAGGGGGTCCCCCTCTCTGTACCTGGTGCACTGAACAACAGAGAAGGACCCCAGACAAGGGAACCCTCTAAGTGCCTGAATGGGTGGAGCTACGGAGAATGACTGGCCAAAGAGGCCTTCTCATCACCAGCTACAAGAGGCTTGAAAAAAGACTTTGATGGGGCCATATCTCCTGTGGCAGAGGCAATCCGTGTTCTAGCCACCAACCCCCCACCCCCCACCCAACCTCACCCCCCCCCACTCCCCCCCACCCCCGCCTCCAGTACCTGGTGCCGCCAGAACCCCTGCGGCCCAAGCAGCTGCACCACCTCCACACCTGGCCCTCACAGGGGCAGACCCAAGTCCTCCAGGGCAGCCTCAGGAGCAATCCCCAGTGGACGACCCACATGCAGAGGTGGAAATAAAACCACAATTAAAACCCAGGGGCAGTGTGGCTAAGGAAGAAGATCCAAAACCTTCCCATCAGCTGTACAAACTGCAGGTTAAATCCACATGATCAACTAGGCAGACTCTGTGTCTATGGAATATATCAAAGGCCATTGAGAGCTCCCACAAAAGAAAATGCACTAGTTCTGATAGCTGTGGATATTGGAGGCAAGAACACAGAGGAGGAGGACCAGATCAGAATCTGAGCTGCCCCCACAGCAGGTCCAGAGACCAGCACACTGTTGGAGGGCATCCCAGGGAGGGGAGGAGGGCTGTGACTCCCAGTGAGGGAAAGGACTCTGACAGCAGTGACTCAAGAAAGACAGTTATTATTCTTATGTTTTGACTTGTTCTGTAGTTTCTTTTGGATTTTTTTTCTTCTTCTTTTTTTTTTTTTTTTTTCGTTTTCTTTCCTCTCCCCCCTCCCCCCATTGTAGTTGTCGATTTTATTGGCACTATGAAATCTAATTAAGGTTTTGAATGTTTTTTTCAGTCACACTTTTTACTGCTGGTATAAACCTCTACCTCTACATTGGGCTTTTGCAGTTCTGTGGAGATTTCCTTTTTTTTTCTTTTTTAATTCTTAAAAACCTATTACTATTTTTTCTACATTCATTCCTCCATTTGCTTTTCTTACTGTTCTTTTCCCTTTGCAGTTAATCTTTAATGTATATAAATCTTCTTTATCTACCTCTATTTAACTTTGCATATATATTCTTTCTTTCTTTCTTTTCTTTCCTTTCCTCTCAACATATTTGTTAGTTTTGTTTTCATTGCTTTATTCCCCACTTAGCATCTTGCTTTAGTTTTGTTTTCCAGTTTGTGCTTTAGTTAGTTTTGCTTTTAACTGGTAGATATAAGTTTTGGTTTCCTTTGTCCACTGGGCCAGTCTATTGTACTTTATTTTTGTTGGACTGTTTTGATTCTGCTAATGGGTGTATATGTATATGTGTGTATGTGTTCCATTATTTTAATTATTATTTCCCTGATTTTGTAACTGCCATTTGTCTGCGGTCCGTCTTTGTTTTCTGGTTTTTGGATATTTGTTTTAATCTCACTTAATGCCATAACAAACCACTTGTGGAGTCTTCGCTCCTGACCAGAGATCAACCCTGAGCCTTTGGAGTGGGAGCACTGACTCCAAGACCCTAGACTACCAGAGAACTAACCCTTGCTTGCTTGCTAAGTCGCTTCAGTCATGTCCAACTCTGTGCGATCCCATAGACGGCAGCCCACCAGGCTCCCCCATCCTTGGGATTCTCCGGGCAAGAACGCTGGAGTGGGTTGCCATTTCCTTCTCCAATGCATGCAAGTGAAAAGTGAAAGTGAAGTCGCTCAGTCGTGTCCGACTCTTCGCGACCCCATGGACTGCAGCCTACCAGGCTCCTCCGCCCATGGGATTTTCCAGGCAAGAGTACTGGAGTGGGGTGCCATTGCCTTCTCTAACTAACCTTTGGGAGTTATAAGGTTATAACCTTCTCTGTTAACCCTAGGGAGTATCAAATAGTGAGAACTCCCACAAAGGAAACCACTTGAATACAAGACCCGCATCACCCAACCACCAGTAGCACCCTGCACAACACACCTCATCCAAACAACAAACAAAACAAAAATACAAACCCAATCATCAGCAGACAGGATTATCACCTCACTCAGCCTTGCCCATCAGAGGAAAAACAAACAACAACAAAAAAAACCTCAGCATAAATCTCACCCTACACATAGCTCACACAAACCACTGGGCCAACCTTAGGAGGGAAGAAACCAAAAGGAAGAAAGAATTCAACATTGAAGCCTAGGAAAAGGAGACCTCAAACATAATACGTTAAAAAAATAATAATAATGAAGAAGCAGAGAAATACTTCACAAATGAAGGAACAAACTAGAAACACAGAAGCCCAGATAAGTGAAGAGTAAATAGCCAAACTAACTGAAAAATAATTCAAATTAATGATAGTAAAGATGATAAAAAAAAAAAAACCTTGAAAACAGAATGGAAAAAAAATGCAAGAGTCAATTAAAAAGACCTAGAAAAATTAAAGAGTAGACATACAGAGACAAACAACACAATTACTAAAATTAAAAATACTCTAGAAGGAATCAATAACAGAATATCTGAAGCAGAAGAATGAATCAGTGAGCTGGAAGATAAAATGGTGGAAATAACTTATGAAGAGCAGAATAAAGTAAAAAGAATGAAAAGAACTGAGGATAGTCTCAGAGACCTGTGGGACAATATCAAACACACCAACATTCAAATTATAGGGGTCCCAGAAAAAGAAGAGTAAAAGAAAGGGTATGAAAAAATTTTTGAAGAGATTTAGTTGAAAATTTCCCCAACCTGGAAAAGGAAATAGTCAATCAACTCCAAGAGGTGCAAAGAGTCCCATATAGGATAAACCCAAGGAAAAATGCACCAAGACACATACTATCATACTAACAAAGATTAAACACAAAGAATATTGAAAGCAGCAAGGGGAAAGCAGCAAGTAACATACAAGGAAAAACCCGTATGTTTAACAGTTGATTTTTCAGCAGAAACTGCAGGCCAGAAGGGAATCGCAGGATATATTTAAAGTACTGAAAGGGAAAAATCTACAACTAAGATTTCTCTACCCAGCAAGGATATCATTCAAAATTGATGGAGAAATCAAAAGCTTTCTAGACAAGCAAAAGTTAAGAGAATTCAGTACCACCAAACCAGCTTTACAACAAATGTTAAAGGGACTTATGTAGCCAAGAAATAGAAGAAAAAATCTACAAAATCAAACCTTAGAGTAGAGAGAAGATGGCAGAGGAGTAAGACGGGGAGATTGCCAGCCTCCCCCCAGATACATCAAAAACTCATCAAGATATGGAACAACTCCTACCAAGCAACCTCTAGGCAACAGCGGAAGACCCCAGGCCTCCAGGGGGACAGGCTAATCCCCCTGAAATGAGGTAGGAGAGAGGAGGGAGACACAAAAAAGGAACAGATGGAGAACTTCTGGGCAGGAGCTTGTGTCCCAAGGGAGGGAGGGAGACCTGAAACAAGAGTTCCCATGCCCAGGGAAACTCCGTCACAGGAGGCCCCAAAGAGGAGCTGTGAGGTCTTGGAAAGCCAGGCAAAGCAGGGCTTGGAGGGCAGGAAACAGAGAAAGCTTTACTTCTCAACCTGTTAACAGCTCATGGACTGTGGCCCCAAACAAATGGCAGGCTCCAGAAACTGAGAGTGGTGCATCATACACACCCAGCAAGCGCACACAACCCTTGCAGCACAGAGGGCAGGCCCAGGTAGCCAAGTGTGATGGGGCAGACAAACCTAGCTAGGGCATAGCACAGAGGGTGGGCCCAGGCAGACAAACACAGCCAGTGCAAAGGGCAGAACTGGGGTGCTGATAGAGGGGAGTCATACAAACTTGGGCAGTGCACAGGACCCTCCAGGCACAGCGGAAATAAGAAAAAATAACCCCCTGGACAAAGAGTGCAGGCAGTGAGACGAAACAAATGCACATAAACTCCAAGACGCAGAGGGCGGGCACAGGGAGCTGAAACAAGTCCATACTAGCCCCACTATGCAGAGACCAGCCTGGGGAGCTGAAACAAGTGCACACAAGGCCCGTGACACAGAGGTGAGCTTAGGGGGCTGAGGGAACCCCACACAAGTTGCTGCAATACAGAAGGATCCAAACAAGCACCTACCTAGCAAGTTTTGGCCAGCATTGTAGGGCATGTCAGGGGAACAGAAGCACCAGCAATGATCCCAGGGACAAATAGGGGACTGACAGCTTTGCAGTTATGCTGAAAGAGCCACTTTGAAGCAGCTATGGAAATAGACTTGTCTAACACTGGGAAAGCTAGAAGGACTGCCCAGAGCCATACTGAACCCATAGACATCCCAAAACCTACTACTGGACTCTACACTGCCTTTCAGAGACAAGATCCAACTCCATCAACCAGAACACAGGCACAAGCTCTGCCAACCAGGAAAACATCACAGGACAGTAACCAAACCCCATCCATAGGGGCAGACTCCACAACCAAGAACTATGACCTTGAAAACCATTTTTTTTAATTTTTTTCCTTTTTTCTTTTTTTTTATTTTTTCTCTTATAAATCATACTGTGTATTCCCGCTACATATTAGCCTTTTGTGGTGCTGTGGAGTTTCCTCTTTGTGTTTCTTGTCAAAAACAAGCAAGAAAAAAATTGATTTTAGTTTTTTTTCTTTTTTTCTTTCTCATATTTTTTTCTTTTTTCTTGCTGAGTTTATGGATTTTGTTTTGGATATGTTCAACTGCTTTTCCTACTGTTCTTTACTGGCTGTAAATATCCCTGAATATACATTAATCTTTTCCACACATGTCTATTCATCTTTGCTTTTCTATTTTTTCTTCTCTCTTTTTAAATTTTTTAATCTTCTTTGCCACCCCTTCCTTTTTTCTCTTCCCTCCCTTCACCTCTTTCTTTTTTCTCTTTTTTTATTCTCCCTTTTTTCCTTCACTCTTTTTTTCTTTCACCAAGTAAGTTAAATTGTTGAGCTCTCTATGCTATATTCCCCAGTTGGCCTTCTGCTCATGCTCAGATTTCCAGATTGAGCATTAGCTAACTCTGTTTTCAATTGGTTAATATCACCTCTGGTTTCCCTTGCTCACCAAGTCAATCTCCTGTACTCTTTTCTTTAGAACGCTTTGGTTATAACTGTATGTGTGAAAATGTGTGTGTGTGTGTCCCAGTATTTCTGTAATTACCTACTTGATCTCCTCCCACTAGAACACAGGCACAAGAAATCAACACAAACCACCCAACCAACATTTCCCTCCAAGGGCAAAAATCAAAAGGAAGAAGTAATACAACCCTAAAGCCTGGGAAAAGGAGACCTCAAGTGGAGCAAGTTAGAGGGAAAAAAAAAAAATGATGATGATGAAAAGACAGAGAAATACAACACAAATAACAGAGCAAAGCAGAAACTCACTAGACCAAATAGATGAAGAGGAAATAAGTAATCTCTCTGAAAGAGAATTCAGAGTAATGATAGTAAAGATGCTCCAAAGACTTGAAAATAGAATGGAGAAAATATAAGAAGAATTTAACACAGTTGATGCAGTCACCAAGGACATAGAAGAAATAAGGAATAAGCAAACAGAGATGAAAAACACAATTACTGAAATTAGAAATACTCTGGAAGGAACCAATAGCAGAATAACCGAGGCAGAGGAATGGATAAGTGAACTGGAAGATACAATAGTGGAAATAACTGCTGAAGAGCAGAATAAAGGGAAAGGAATGAAAAGAATTGAGGAAAGCCTCAGAGACCTCTGGAACAACATTAAATGTACCAATATTCGAGTTATCGGGGTCCCAGAGGAAGAAGAAAAAACAGAAAGGCACTGAGAAAATTTTTGAAGAAATTATAGTTGGAAACTTTCCTAGCAAGGGAAAGGAAATAGTCAAGTCCAAGAAGCACAGAGAGTCCCCTACAGGTTAAACCCAAGAACAAACACATCGAGACACATATTAATCAAGATAACAGAGATTAAGTACAAAGAAAGAATATTAAAAGCAGCAAGGGAAAAGCCACAAGTAACATACAAGAGAAAACCCAAACAATTAACAGCAGATCCTTCAGCAGAAACTCTACAGGCCAGAAGAGAATGGCAGGATATATTTAAAGTACTGAAAGAGAAAAACCTACAACCATGATTACTATACCTGGCAAAGACCTCATTCAAAATTGATGGAGAAATCAAAACTTTTATGGATAAGCATAAATTAAGAGAATTCCGTACCACCAAACCAGCCTTGCAACAAATACTAAAGGGACTTACATTGCCAGTAAACACAAAAGAAAGGAAAGACCTACAGAAACAAACCCAAAACAATAAAGAAAATGCCAGTATCAATAATTATATGTATCAATAATTACCTTAAATGTAAATGGATTAAGTGCACCAACCAAAAGATACAGACTGGCTGAATGGATACAGAAACAAGACCCATATATATGCTGCTTACAGGAGACCTACTTCAGACCTAGAGACACATACAGACTGAAAGTAACAGGATGGGAAAAAATATTCCATGTGAATGGAAACCAAATAAAGCTGGAGTGGCCATCTTTATTTCAGGCAAAATAGAGTTTAAAATAAAGAATATCATAAGAGAGAAAGAAGGACACTGCATAATGATCAAGGGATCAATCCAAGAAGAAGACATAACAATTGGAAATGTCTATGCACCCAACACAGGAGCACATCAATAAATAAGGCAAACACTAACAGGCATAAGAGGAGAAATCGACAGCAACACAATAATAGTAGTGGACTTTAACACCATACTGTCTTCAATGGACAGATCACCAAAACAGAGAATCAATAAGGAAATACAAACCTTAAATGAAACATTAGACCAAATGGACCTAATTGATATCTTCAGGACTTTCCATCCAAATGCAGAAGAATACACTTTCTTCTCAAGTGCACATGTAATATTTTCCAGGAAAGACCACATCTTGGGCCACAAATCAAGCCTCAGTAAATTTAAGAAAACTTAAATTGTATCAATTATCATCTCTGACCACAATGCTGTGGGACTAGATATCAACTACAGGGGAAAAAAACAGCAAAAAAAACACAAACTCATGGAGATTAAACAATACATTACTCAATAACAAAGAAGTTACTGAAGAAATAAAACAAGAGATCAGAAGATTCCTAGAAACAAATGACAATGAAAACATGATGACCCAAAACCTATGGGACTCAGCAAAAGCAGTTCTAAGAGGGTGGTTTATAGCAATACAATCATACCTCAAGAAGCAAGAAAAGCATTAAATAAACAGCCAAACTCTAAATCTAAAGCAGCTGGAAAAAGAAGAAAAAAAAAACCCAAAAGTCAGCAGAAGAAAGGAGATCATAAAAATCGGAGCAGAAATCAGTGAAAAAGAAATGAAGGAAACAATAGCAAAGAGTAATAAAACTAAAGCTGGTTCTTTGGAAAGATTAACAAAATTGGCAAACCTCTAGTGAGTCTCGTCAAGAAAAAAGGGAGAAAATCAAATCAATAAAATTAGAAATGAAAAAGGAGAGGTTACAACAGACAACACAGAAATAAAATAGATCATAAGAGAATGTTATGAGCAACTATATGCTAAGAAAATGGACAACCAAGAGGAAATGGATAGACACTTAGAAAAGATCAGCCTCCCAAAACTGAACGAGGAAGAAATAGAAATTATGAACAACCCAATTACAAACACTGACATTGAAACAGTGATCAAAAATCTCCCCAGGGCCAGATGGCTTCACAGGCGAATTCTATCAAACATTCAGAGAAAAGCTAATGCCTATTTTTCTGAAATGCTTCCCAAAAATTGCAGAGGAAGGAACACTTCCAAACTGATTATACAAGGCCACAATCACCCTGATACCAAAACCAGGAAAAGGCAACACAAAAAAAGAAAATTACAGGCCAATATTACTGATAAACATAGATATAAAATTCCTCAACAAAATTCTAGCAAATGGAATCCAACAACACATTAAAAAGCTCACACATCATGATCAAGTCAGGTTTATTCCAGGATGCAAGGATTCTTCAATATGCATAAGTCAATCAATGTGATACACCATATCAACAAATTGAAAGATAAAAACCACACGATCATCTCAATAGATGCAGAAAAAGCCTTTGACAAAATCCAGCATCCATTTATGATAAAAATGCTTCAAAAAATGGGCATAGAAGGAATCTATCTCAACATAGTAAAGGCCATATATAAAAACCCACGGGAAACATTATTCTCAATCATGAAAAGCTAAAAGTTTTCCCTCTAAGATCAGGAACAAAACAAGTGTCCACTCTCACCACTATTATTCAACATAGTTTTGGAACTCTAACAGCTACAGCTATTAGAGAAGAAAAAGAAATAAAAGGAATCCAGATCAGAAAAGAAGAAGGACAACACTCACTGTTTGCAGATGACACAATACTATACATAGAAAATCCAAAAGAAACTATCAGAAAATTACTAGAGCTAATCAGTGAATTCAGCAAAGTCACAAGATACAAGGTCAATGCACAGAAATCACTTGCAGTCCTATATATTAACAATGAAAAACCAGCAAG
Source organism: Bubalus bubalis (assembly GCF_019923935.1). Classification (NCBI taxonomy): domain Eukaryota; kingdom Metazoa; phylum Chordata; class Mammalia; order Artiodactyla; family Bovidae; genus Bubalus; species Bubalus bubalis. The sequence goes on along the minus strand of NC_059165.1, from coordinate 109,480,669 downwards.
AGAAATTAATGAATCAATCACATTCACCATTGCAACAAAAAGAAAAAAAAAATATCTAGGAATAAATCTACCTAAGGAAAAAAAAAAGACACGTATACAGAAAACTATAAGACACTGATGAAAGTCAAAGATGACATAAACAGATGGAGAGATATTTCATGGTCCTGGGTAGGAAGAATCAATATTGTCAAAATGACTATACTACCAAATGCAATCTATAGATTCAATACAATCCCTATCAAATTACCAATGGCTTTTTTTCACAGAACTACAACAAAAATTTTCACATTTCATATGGAAACATAAAAGACCCCGAATAGTCAAAGCAGTCTTGAGAAACAAGAATGGAGCTGGAGAAATCAACCTTCCTGACTTCAGACTATACTACAAAGCTACAGTCATCAAGATATGGTACTGATGCAAAAACAGAAATATAGACCAATGGAACAAGATAGAGAACCTAGAGATAAACCCACACACCTATGGGTACCTTATCTTTGACAAAGGAGGCAAGAATATACAATGGGGCAAAGACAGCCTCTTCAATAACAGGTGCTGTGAAAACTGGACAACTACATTTAAAATAATAAAATTAGATCACTACCTAACACCATACAAAAAGATAAATTCAAAATGGATTAAAGACCTAAAAGTAAGACCAGAAACTATTAAACTCTTGGAGGAGAACATAGGCAGAACACTTGATGACATAAATCAAAGCAAGGTCTTCCATGACCCACCTCCTAGAGTAATGGAAATAAAAACAAAAATAAACAAGTGGGACCTAATTAAACTTAAAAGTTTTTGCACAGCAAAGGAAACTACAAACATGGTGAAAAGACCATTAGAATGGGAGAAAATAACAGCAATAACAACAACTGATAAAAAATGAGTTTACAAAATATACAAGCAGCTTATACAACTCAATACCAAAAAAGCAAACAACCCAATCAAAAAGTGGGGAAAGGGACCTGAAGATACATTTCTCCAAAGAAGACATACAGATCGCTAACAAGCACATGAAAAGATGCTCAACATCACTCGTTATCAGAGAAATGCAAATCAAAACTACAATGAGATACACCTCACACCAGTCAGAATGGCCATCATAAAAAAAGTCTACAGACAATAAATGCTGGAGAGGGTGTGGAGAAAAGAGAGCACTCTTACATTGCTGGTGGGAATGTAAACTGATACAGCCACTATGGAAGACGGTATGGAAACTCTTTAAAAAGCTAGGAATAAAACCACCATATAAGCCAGCAATCCCACTGCTAGGTATATTCCCTAAGGAAATCAAAATTGAAAAAGTCACATGTACCCCAATGTTCACTGCAGCTCTGTTTACAATAGCTAGAACATGGAAGCAACCTAGATGTCCACCAATAGATGAATGGATGAAGAAGCTGTGGTACATATATACAATGAAATACCATTCAACCATAAAAAGGAATACATTTGAATCTGCTCTAATGAGGTGAACAAAATTAGAGCCCATTATACAAAGTGAAGTAAGTCAGAAAGAGAAATATAAATATATACTGACACATATATATGGAATCTGAAGAGATGGCACTGATGAATTTATTTTCAGGGTGGCAGTGGAGAAACAGACATAGAGAACAGACCTAAGGACAAGGTGGAAGGAGAGAAGGGAGAAGGGGAGATGTATAGAGAGAGTAGCATAGAAATTTACAATACCATGTGTCAAACAGAGAGCCAATGGGAATTTTCTGTATGACTCAGGGAACTCAAACAGGGGCTGTGGCAAGCTGAAGGGTGGGGTGGGAAGGTAGATGGGAGGGAGATGGGAGGGAGAGGACATGGGTATACCTATGGCTAATCCTTGTTGATATATGACAGATAACCACAAAATTCTGAAAAGCAATTATCCTTCTATTAAATTTTTTTAAATCAAACCCCAAACAATTAAGAAAATGGCAATAGGAACATATATATCAATAATTAATTTAAATATAAACAAATTAAATGCTCCAACCAAAAGACACAGACTGGCTGAACGGGTACAAAAACAAAACCTATATACATATGCTGTCTACAAGAAACGAACTACAGACCTAAAGACACATATAGACTGAAAGTGAGAGGATGGAAAATATATTCCATTCAAATAGAAAGCAAAAGAAAGTCGGAGTAGCAACCCTCATATCAGACAAAATAGACCTTAAAATAAATAAGATTACAAGAGGTAAGAAAGGACACAATGATCAAGGGATCGATCCAAGAGGAAGACATAACAACTGTAAATATCTCAGCAATATGTGAACCGTGAACTTCCTGACGTTCAAGCTGGTTTTAGAAAAGGCAGAAGAACCAGAGATCAAATTGCCAACATCCGCTGGATCATGGAAAAAGCAAGAGAGTTCCAGAAAAGCATCTATTTCTGCTTTATTGACTATGCCAAAGCCTTTGACTGTGTGGATCACAATAAACTGTGGAAAATTCTGAAAGAGATGGGAATACCAGACCACCTGATCTGCCTCTTGAGAAATCTGTATGCAGGTCAGGAAGCATCATTAGAACTGGACATGGAACAACAGACTGGTTCCAAATAGGAAAAGGAGTTCGTCAAGGCTGTATATTGTCACCCTGTTTATTTAACTTATATGCAGAGTACATCATGAGAAACGCTGGACTGGAAGAAACACAAACTGGAATCAAGATTGCCGGGAGAAATATCAATAACCTCAGATATGCAGATGACACCACCCTTATGGCAGAAAGTGAAGAGGAACTCAAAAGCCTCTTGATGAAAGTGAAAGTGGAGAGTGAAAAAGTTGGCTTAAAGCTCAACATTCAGAAAATGAAGATCATGTCATCCGGTCCCATCACTTCATGGGAAATAGATGGGGAAACAGTGGAAACGGTGTCAGACTTTATTTTTCTGGGCTCCAAAATCACTGCAGATGGTGACTGCAGCCATGAAATTAAAACACACTTACTCCTTGGAAGGAAAGTTATGACCATCCTAGATAGCATATTCAAAAGCAGAGACATTACTTTGCCAACAAAGGTCCATCTAATCAAGGCTATGGTTTTTCCAGTAGCCATGTATGGATGTGAGAGTTGGACTGTGAAGAAGGCTGAGAGCCAAAGAATTGATGCTTTTCAACTGTGGTGTTGGAGAAGACTCTTGAGAGTCCCTTGGACTGCAAGGAGATCCAACCAGTCCATTCTGAAGGAGATCAGCCCTGGGATTTCTTTGGAAGGAATGATGCTAAAGCTGAAACTCCAGTACTTTGGCCACCTCATGCGAGGAGTTGACTCATTGGAAAAGACTCTGATGCTGGGAGGGATTGGGGGCAAGAGGAGAAGGGGACGACAGAGGATGAGATGGCTGGATGGCATCACTGACTCGATGGACGTGAGTCTCAGTGAACTCCGGGAGATGGTGATGGACAGGGAGGCCTGGTGTGCTGCGATTCATGGGGGTCTCAAAGAGTCGGACACGACTGAGTGACTGATCTGATCTGATCTGATGCACCCAACCTCAATACATAAGACAAACACTAACAGAGATAAAGGGAGAAATTGACAGTAACTCAATAATAGTAGGAGACTTTATCACCCCACTCACACCAATGGACAGATAATCAAAACAGAAAATTAATAAGGAAACACAAGTTTTAAATGATACATTAGATGAGATGGATCTCGTTAATATCTTCAGGACATTCCATCCAAATGAAGAATATTACACCTTCTTTTCAAGTGCACATGAAACATTCTCCAAGATAGACCACATCTTGGGTCACAAATCAAACCTCAGTAAATTTAAGAAAATTGAAATCATATCAAGCATCTTTTCTGACCACAACACTATGAGACTAGGTATCAATTATAAGAAAAAAACTGTAAGAAACACAAACACATGGAGATTAAACAATACATTTCTAAATAACCAACAGGTTACTGAAGAAATCAAAAGGGAAATAAAAAAATTTCTAGACTCAAATGACAATTAAAACACGACAACTCAAAACCTATGGGATGCAGCAAAAACAGTCCTAAAAGGGAAGTTTACAGTAATGCAATCCTACCTCAAAAAAAAACAAGAAAAACATCAACTAGACAACCTAGCTTTACACCTAAAACAACTGGAAAAAGAAGAACAAAACCCCCTCAAAATTAGCAGAAGGAAAGAAATCATAAACACCAGAACAGAAGTTAAGTGAAAAAGAAATGAAAGAAACAATAGTAAAGATTAATAAAACTTAAAGCTAGTTCTTTGAAAAGATAAACAAAATTGACAAACATATAGCCAGACTCATCCCGAAAAAAATAGAGAAGAATCAAATCAATAAAATTCAAAATGAAAAAGGAGAGGTTACAACAGAGAATGCAGAAATACAAAGGATTATAAAAGACTATAATGAAAAACTATATGGCAATAAAATGAATAACCTGGAAGAAATGGACAGATTCTTAGAAAAGTTCAATCTTCCAAGACTGAATCAGGAAGAAATAGAAATTATGAACAACCCAATTACAAGCACTGAAATTGAAGCTGTGATTAAAAAAAAAAAATCTCCAAAACACAAAAGCCCAGGACCAGATGGCTTCACAGGAAAATTCTATCAAACATTTAGAGATGAGCTAATGCCTATCTTTCTAAAACTCTTTCAAAAAATTGTAGAGGAAGAAACACTTCCAAATTCATTCTACAAGGCCATCATCATCCTGACACCAAAACCAGACAAAGACAATACGAAAATGAAAACTACTGGCCAATATCACTGATGCAAAAATCCTCAACAAAATTTTAGTGAACAGAAATCAACAACACATTAAAAATCTCATACACCATGATCAAGTTGGGTTTATTCCAGGGATGCAAGGATTCTTCAATATACACAAATAAAAAATTGTACAGCTATATGTAAAAGAATGAAATTAGAACACTTCCTAACACCATACACAGAGATAAACTCAAAATTGATTTAAGACCTAAATGTAAGACCAGAAACTATAAAACTTTTAGAGGAAAACATAGGAAGAACACTCGATGACAAAAATCAAAACAAGATCCTCTATGACCCACCTCCTCAGTTCAGTTCAGTCGCTCAGTCGTGTCCGACTCTTTGCAACCCCATGAATCGCAGCACGCCGGGCCTCCCTGTCCATCAGTTCACTCAGACTCATGCCCATTGAGTCAGTGATGCCCTCCAGCCATCTCATCCTCTGTCGTCCCCTTCTCCTCCTGCCCCCAATCCCTCCCAGCATCAGAGTCTTTTCCAATGAGTCAACTCTTCGCATGAGCTGGCCAAAGTACTGGAGTTTCAGCTTCAGCATCATTCCTTTCAAAGAACACCCAGGGCTGATCTCCTTCAGAATGGACTGGTTGGATCTCCTTGCAGTCCAAGGGACTCTCAAGAGTCTTCTCCAACACCACACTTCAAAAGCATCAATTCTTTGGCGTTCAGCCTTCTTCACAGTCCAACTCTCACATCCATACATGACCACTGGAAAAATCATAGCCTTGACTAGACGGACCTTAGTTGGCAAAGTAATGTCTCTGCTTTTGAATATGCTATCTAGCTTTGTCATAACTTTTCTTTCAAGGAGTAAGCGTCTTTTAATTTCATGGCTGCAGTCACCATCTGCAGTGATTTTGGAGCCCCAAAATAAAGTCTGACACTGTTTCCACTGTTTCCCCATCTATTTCCCATGAAGTGATGGGACCAGATGCCATGATCTTCGTTTTCTGAATGTTGAGCTTTAAGCCAACTTTTTCACTCTCCACTTTCACTTTCATCAAGAGGCTTTTGAGTTCCTCTTCACTTTCTGCCATAAGGGTGGTGTCATCTGCATATCTGAGGTTATTGATATTTCTCCCGGCAATCTTGATTCCAGCTTGTGCTTCTTCCAGCACAGCATTTCTCATGATGTACTCTGCATATAAGTTAAATAAGCAGGGTGACAATATACAGCCTTGACGTACTCCTTTTCCTATTTGGAACCAGTCTGTTGTTCCATGTCCAGTTCTAACTGTTGCTTCCTGACCTGCATACAAATTTCTCAAGAGGCAGGTCAGGTGGTCTGGTATTGAGTTGTATGACCTGACCCACCTCCTAGAGTAATGGAAATAAAAACAGAAGTAAGCAAGTGGGACATGATTAAACTTAAAAGCTTTTGCACAGCAAAGTAAACTATAAGCAAGGTGAAAAGACAACTCTCAGAATGGGAGAAAATAATAGCAAATGAAACAACTGAGAAAGGATTAATTTCCAAAATATACAAGCAGCTCATACAAGTCAAAACCAGAAAAACAACCCAATCAAAAAGTGGGAAAAGGACCTAAACAGACATTTCTCCAAAGAAGACATACAGATGGCTAGCAAATACATGAAAAGATGCTCAACATTGCTCATTATTAGAGAAATGCAAATCAAAATTCAATAGAATGAGATATGACTTCACACCAGTCAAAATGGCCATCATGAAAAAGTCTACAAACAATAAATACTGGAGAGGCTGCAGAGAAAAGGGAATGCTCTTGCACTTTTGGTGGGAATGTAAATTGATACAGCCACTATGGAAGATGGTATGAAGATTCCTTTAAAAAAACAAGGAATAAAACCACCATATGATCCAGCAATCCCACTCCTAGGCACATACCCTGAGGAAATCAAAATTGAAAAGGACACATGTATCCCATTGTTCATTATAGCACTATTTACAATTGCCAGAACATGGAAGATATCCATAACTTAGATGTCCATCGACAGATGAATGGATAAAGAAGTTGTGGTACATATACACAATGGAATACTACTCAGCCATAAAAAGGAACACATTTGAACCTGTTTTAATGAGGTGGATGAACCTAGAGCCTATACAGAGTGAAGTTTTATTATACAGAGTGAAGTAAGTCAGAAAGAGAAAGATAAATATTGTATACTAATGCATATATACAGAATCTAGAAAAATGGTACTGAAGAATTTATTCACTGGGCATAAATGGAGAAATAGACATAGAGAATAGACTTATGGACATGGGGAGAGGAGAGGAGAGGGTGGGATGTATGGAAAGAATAATATGAAAACTTACTTAACCATATGTAAAATAGATAGCCAACAGGAATTTGATACATGTCTCAGGAAACTCAAACAGGGGCTCTGTATTAACCTACAGGGGTGGGATGGTGAGGGAGATGGGAGGGAGGTTCAAAAGGGAGGGGATGTATGTATACCTATGGCTGATTCATGCTGAGGTTTGACAGAAAAACAACAAAATTCTATAAAGCAATTATCCTTCAATTTAAAAATAATTTTTTTTTTTTAAAGAAAAACTCCCTGAGAAGACCCTGAGCTTTTACCTTTTGATGAACTTTAGGCTCCACAAAAGCAAGCGGTGAAGGCAAAAGTGTAGTTGTAAAAGACCTTGCTAAGCACTTACAGGGTACCTCAACACAGAGACAGTCTGCAAAGACCTGAACAGTATTTTGTTCTTCTTTTTTCTTTTATCTTCTCTCTCTCAGCTCAAAGTATTTGAAGAAAAATTTCTATTGAACCACTAGCTGATGCCTAACTTAATGGAACAGATTCTTGAGAGGCCACACATAACAAAGAATACAGTCTTTACAGCTCACAGCAAGCAAGCAACAAGAAAAATTCCAGAGGAAGAGGTAGAATCTGATTTCCAAATTGCCACAGCAAAATATTTAAAATGGTCTTCCCAGGTGGTACTAGTGACACAAAAAAAAGGGTTTGATCCCTGGGTTGGGAAGATCCCCTGGAGAAGGACATGGCAACCCACTCCAGTATTCTTGCCTGGAGAACCCCATGAACTGAGGAGTCTTGTGGGCTACAGTCCATGGGGTTGCAAAGAGTCAGACATGACTGAAGCAACTTAGCATGTATTCACAATATTTTAAATGCCCATTTTTAAAAATAACAACTTTTTTTAAATGAGGTATGCCCCCCCCCCAAAAAAAGCTAGGCCCTATTCATGAGAAAAAAAAAAAATTCAACAGAAAATGTCCCCAAGGAAGCACACATATTGGAATTACTAGACAAAAACTTTAACTGTCTTAATCATACTCAAAGAGGAAAAAAAGGAAATTATGGACAAAGAGTGAATGGAAACTAGGAGAAGAGTGTCTCAACAAATAGAGAATATTGATAAAGAAATAGAAATAATAAAAAGGAACCAAACAGAAATTAGACTAAATGTTTGTGTCTTCCCAAAATCCTTGTTGAAAACTAATGCCCAATGGCAGGTAGAACTTTTGAGGAACAGGAGGGCCCTCATGAATAAGATTGCATGCATGTCAGTCATGTCTGAATTCTTTTTGACCCTGTGGACTGTAGCTCACCATGCTCCTCTATCCATGGGATTTTTCAGGCAAGAATACTGAGGTGGGTTGCCATTTCCTCCTCCAGGGGATCTTCCTGACCAAGGGATCAAACCTGCATCTCCTGCATTGGCAGGCAAGTTCTTTACAACTGAGCCACCTGGGAAGCCCCAAGAATAGGATTAGTGCCTTTATAAAAGAGATCTTAGAGAGCTTGCTTGCCCCTTCCACCATGTGAGGTTACCATGTGAGGTTATAGTGAAAGGATGGTAGGATATGAACCAAAAATAAAGCCAGTTACCAAATCTGCTGACACCTTGCTCTCAGACTTCCACTCTCTAGAACTGTGAGATATAAATTTTGTTTGTTTTCAGAAATGCTGCACAGCTTGCAGGATCTTAGTTCCCCAACCAGGGATCAAACTCATGTCCCTTGCAATGAAAGTGCAGAGTCCTAAAAACTGGACTGACAGGAAATTTCCCCTAAATTTTGTTTATAAGCCATCCAGTCTATAATATTCTGTAATGGCACCGAAATGGACTTAGAGATGAGAAGTGATGCTGCTGCTGCTAAGTCGCTTCAGTCATGTCCCACTCTGTGCAACCCCATAGACAGCAGCCCACCAGGCTCCCCCGTCCCTGGGATTCTCCAGGCAAGAACACTGGAGTGGGTTGTCATTTTCTTCTCCAATGCATGAAAGTAAAAAGTGAAAGGGAAGTCGCTCAGTCGTATCCAACTCTCAGTGACCCCATGGACTGCAGTCTACCAGGCTCCTCCATCCATGGGAATTTCCAGGTAAGAGTACTGGAGTGGGGTGCCATTGCTTTCTCCGTGAGAAGTACAGAATCCAAATGAAAAATTCGTTAGTGGGGACAAAAGCAAATTTGAGCTAACAAAAGAATAATCAGAGAATTTAAAAATAATTCAAATAAACTAAGTATCTCACATTTAGAAAGAAAACGGAATGAAGAAAAATTAGCAGTTCTTAAGAGACCTATGCGACATCATAAAGCATACCAACATATGCATTTATAGATGTCTCAGAAGCAGAAAGTACAAGGAGCAAAAAGAATAGCTGAGGAAATAATGGTTAGAAACTTACCAAATTTAATAAAAATATATAAATCTATACATTCAGGAAACTCAACAAATTCCAGGTGTGATAAACTCAGAAATACACACTGACACACATCATAACAAAACTGTCAAAAAACAGACAGATTCTTGAAAGCAGCAAGATAGAAAACTGAGCTCCAAAGAATTGATGCTTTTGAACTGTGGTGTTGAAAAAGACTCTTGAGAGTCCCTTGGACTGCAAGGAGATCCAACCAGTCCATCCTAAAGGAGATCAGTCCTGGGTGTTCATTGGAAGGACTGATGTTGAAGCTGAAACTCCAATACTTTGAACACCTGATGTGAAGAGCTGACTCATTTGAAAAGACCCTGATGCTGGGAAAGATTGGGGGCAGGAGGAGAAGGGGATGACAGAGGGTGAGATGGTTGGATAGCATCACCGACTCAATGGACATGGCTTTGGGTGGACTCAGGGAGTTGGTGATGGACAGGGAGGGCTGGCGTGCTGTGGTTCATGGGGTCACAAAGAGTCAGACACGACTGAGCGACTGAACTGAACTGAACTGTCACATATGAGACCCTCAATAAAATTAACAAGTTATTTCCCTTTGAAAAGCATGAAGACAAGAAGGTTGACATTTTAAAAAATGTTTTTTTACTTTTTAAATTATGAAAGTATGATAACACATTTTAGGAGACTTGGAAAATACACAACAAAGTTACATGTAGTTTCACTATGTGAAAGTAAAGTGAAGTCGCTCAGTCGTATCTGACTCTTTGCGACCCCATGGACTGTAGCCTACCAGGTTCCACCGTCCATGGGATTTTCCAGGCGAGAGTACTGGAGTGGGGTGCCATTGCCTTCTCCAGGTTCACTATAGATTAAAATTAATTATTTAAGTAGATAAATTAAGACTTTTAGTTGTAGTTTCAATATAAAACTCTCAAAAATAATAGAATGGATAGACAGAAAAGTGGAAGGATATAATAGACCTGAAAAGCACTAAGAACCAATTCAATATATAATTAAGATTTATACAATTTTCACACAACAGCAGGATACAAATTCTGTTCAAGTTACCAAAGACTTTAAACCAGGAGACACTGAAACATATATAGGGACATAAAACAAGGTGCAAAAATTTCTTGGTCTAAAGGTATTGAAATCATACAAGTCTGCTCCATCATTGTGAAATGATGTTAGAAATCAATATCAAAAGATATTTGAAAATAAGCCACATATTTTCAAGTACAGTGACATTTACCAAGAGAGAGCTTTGAATAGGCCAGTGAAAACCTCAAGAAGATTAAAAGACTGAAAAAACACAAAGGGGGATTGCAGAGAAAAAAGCATTTAAATGAAAAATTAATGTCAAAATGAGAAATTAATATCAAGGATACTTTTAAAACCCCATGTATTTGGAAATTAAATGTCTACTTTTAAATTATGGGTATATCTAAGAAGCTTTAACAAGGAAAATTAGAAAGTATTTGTAACAGAATAAAAGTGAAAAGAGAATTTATCAGAATCTGTTGCATGCAGATGAAGTTGTTCAATGTAAATGCAATGTGGAATCTTGAATAAAGTACAAAAACAAATAATGGACTCTAGCATAAAATTTTCTGAAATTTGAACAAAATCTGTACTTCAGTTAATAATATTGTATCACATGTTAATTTCCTCTTGTTTTTTACAACATAGTATTTCTTTATATTTTCAGAATTGGATTAGAACTTTCAAGCCTCATTCAAAAAACATTTTTTAATCACTAAAATAATAAATTTTCTAGACTTTTAGCAGTAATACTAGATGCCAGAATAATGGAAGTATATCACAATTTTGAGGAAATATAAATTGAGATGTAGCATTCTATTCATACTTAGTCAAACAAATGGAACCAAAAAGTCATAAATTTTTAGCTAAGCAAAAATAAGTTTTCTAAACTATATATTATACTTTATACACACACACAAAAGTTTTTCTGCTACACCTGATAAAGGCTTGAGAAAGAGCAGCCAAAAAAGAGAGAAAAATTGGAAAACATAACTTAGTGAAATGGAAGCACTGACTATAAAATAGAAAAAGTGAAACAAACTAGATAAAAGCAAAAGATCATCATATAGTCAAGTTGTTTTTAAATACAGCTACTCATTAGAATCACATCTGGAGCTTCTGAGAAAAAAACAATACCTGGGCATTTGTATTTTTCAAAAAAAATTCCAACATAATTCTAACATGCATCTATATTTTAAAAAGTGATTACAGGTTTTCCTGTTAAATGGTAATTTTAGTGATATAGAATTCTATTATTTTACTACTGACCAATCATGACACAATATTTAAATGAGTACTAGTTACTTAATCACAATAGTAAAAGATGTTTATCAGTTTTCACAATTAATAGCCAGACCAAAAAAAAAAGATAATTAAATTTCAAACCATAATGGAAACATGATTAACCTAACAGTATAAAATAATTACATACAATATGGGGGGTTAAGTAGAGTGATGTGGTAAGTGGAAGTGCATACATGCACATATTTTCATTCACCTAGCTTGATTGGTGCATTTAATCCATTTAAATTTAATGTAATTATCAATATATACTATTTTCTTGATTGTTTTGGATTTGTAGATCTTCATAGATCTCTTCCAGAAGGTTGACATTTTTAAAGTGTTGAAAGAAAATAAAAACCAACAACTAAGAATTTTTTATCTAGAAAAATATTCTTCAAAACGGAAAGCAAAATTAAGACATTTCCAAATAAATGAAAGCTGGGGGAGTTCAATGCTCTATGATAAATGCTAAAGAGAATTGTTCTGGCTGAAATGAAAAGATGTAAACAGTAAGTTAAAGTCATATGAAGAGCTAAGAAACAGTGATAAAGGTAACTAGATAGGTAAATATAAGATAGCATATTTGTATTTTGGTTTGCAATGCCTCTTTTTCTCCCTATATGATTCAAAATACAAATACATAAAACAATGGTTATAAATCTATCTGAGTACACATGTATAAGGATGTAATTGGTGACAATAAATAAATTTTAAAACGGGAGGGATGGAGATATATAGGAGCAGAGTTTCTGTATTCTATTCAAGAGAAGCTGGTATTAATTCAAACTACATTGTTATAAATTTAACATGTTAATTTTAATCCCCAAAGCAGCCACTAAGGAAACTAACTACAAAATGTACAGAAAAGGAAATGAGAAGAGAATCAATAGTACACTATGAACCATCAATGGAACACAAAAGAAGGCAGTATTGGAGGAACTGAGAAACAAAAAGAGTATAACATAAGGAGATATCAGAAAAATTGCCACAGAAATTCTTTCTTATCAGTCATTACTTTAACTGTAAATGAATTAAATTCTGAAATTAAAGGTATAGGTAGCAAAATGGATTTTTTAAAAATGTGATTAATCTATATGCTGTCAACAAAAGATTCACTTTAGATTCAAAGATACAGCCCCAAATTGAAAGTAAAAAGATAGAAAGCAATATTCTACACAAAGAATAATCAAAGGAAAATGGGAGTACCTCTACTAATAATAGACAAAATAGACTTTAAGCATAAAATCCTATAAGATGATGCTATTTAAGTGCTGCACTCAATATGCCAACATTTGGAAAACTCAGCAGTAGTCACAGAACTGGAAAAGGTCAGGTTTCACTCCAATCCCAAAGAAAGGCAATGCCAAAGAATGTTCAAAGTACCACACAATTGCACTCATCTCACATGCTAGCAAAGTAATGCTCAAAATTCTCCAAGTCAGGCTTCAACAGTACATGAACTGAGAACTTCCAAATGTTCAAGCTGGATTTAGAAAAGGCAGAGGAACCAGATATCAAGTTGCAAACATCTGTCGGATCATAGAAAAAGCAAGAGAATTCCAGAAAAACATCTACTTCTGCTTCATTGACTATGCTAAAGCCTTTGACTGTGTGGATCACAACAAACTGTGGAAAATTAGTCAAGAGATGGGAATACCAGACCACCTTACCTGCCTCCTGAGAAATCTGTATGCAGGTCAAGAAGCGACAATTAGAACCAGACATGGAACAACTGACTGGGTCCAAATCGGGAAAAGAGTACGTCATGGCTGGGCTGGATGAAGCACAAACTGGAATCAAGATTGATGGAAGAAATCAATAAACTCAGATAGACAGATGACACCACCCTTATGGCAGACAGTGAAGAGGAACTAAAGAACTTCTTGATGAAAGTGAAAGACGAGAGTGAAAAGCTGGCATAAAACTCAAAATTCAAAAAAATGAAGATCATGGCATCTGGTCCCATCGCTTCATGGAAAATAGATGGGGAAACAATGAAAACAGTGACAGACTACTTTCTTGGGCTCCAAAATCACTGCAGGCTTCAAAATTATGACTGCAGCCATGAAATTAAAAGACACTTGCTCCTTGGAAGAAACGTTATGACCAAACTAGTTCAGTTCAGTTCAGTCACTCAGTCATGTCTGACTCTGCAACCCCATGGACTGCAGCACGCCAAGCCTCACTGATCATCACCAACTCCCGGAGCTTGCTCAAACTCATGTCCATTGAGTTCGTGATGCTATCCAACCATCTCATCCTCTGTCGTCCCCTTCTCCTCCAGCTTTCAATCTTCCCCAGCATCAGGGTCTTTTTCAATGAATCAGCTCTTCACAACAAGTGGCCAAAGTATTGGAGTTTCAGCTTCAACCTCACTTCTTCCAATGAATATACAGGACTGATTTCCTTTAGCACGGACTAGTTGGATCTCCTTGCAGTCCAAGGGACTCTCAAGAGTCTTCTCCAACACTACAATTCAAAAGCATCAATTCTTTGGCACTCAGCTTTCTTTATAGTCCAACTCTCACATCCATACATGACTCCTGGAAAAACCATAGCCTTGACTAGACGGACCTTTGTTAGCAAAGTAATGTCTCTGCTTTTTAACACGCTGTCTAGGTTGGTCATAACTTTTTTCCCAGGGAGTAAGCATCTTTTAATTTCATGGCTGCAGTCACCATCTGCAGTGATTTTGGAGCCCAAAAAAATAAAGTCTGACACTCTTTCCACTGTTTCCCCATCTATCTGCCATGAGGTGATGGGACTGGATGCCATGATCTTCGTTTTCTGAATGTTGAGCTTTAAGCCAACTTATTCACTCTCCTCTTTCACTTTCATCAAGAGGGTCTTTAGTTCTTCTTGGGCTTTCTGCCATAAGGGTGGTGTCATCTGCATATCTGAGGTTATTGAAATTTCTCCTGGCAATCTGGATTCTAGCTTGTGCTTCATCCAGCCCAGTGTTTCTCATGATGTACTCTGCCTATAAGTTAAGTAAGCAGTGTGACAATATACAGCCTTGATGTACTCCTCTCCCAATTTGGAACCAGTCTGTTGTTCCATGTCCATTTCTAACTGTTGCTTCCCGACCTGCATATAGATTTCTCAAGAGGCAGGTCAGGTGGTCTGGCATTCCCATGTCTTTCAAAATTTTCCACAGTTTATTGTGATCCACACTGTCAAAGACTTTGGCATAGTCAATAAAGCAGAAATAGATGTTTTTCTGGAACTCTCTTGCTTTTTGATGATCCAGCAGATGTTGGCAATTTGATCTATTATTCCTCTGCCTTTTCTAAAACCAGCTGGAACATCTGAAAGTTCTTGGTTCACATATTGCTAAAGCCTGGCTTGGAGAATTTTGAGCATTACTTTACTAGCATGTGAGATGAGTGCTATTGTTCAGTAGCTTGAGCATTCTTTGGCATTGCCTTTCTTTGGGATTGAAACGAAAACTGACCTTTTCCAATCCAGACCAGCCTAGACAACATATTAAAAAGCAGACACATTACTTTGCCAACAAAGGTCAGTCTAGCCAAGGCTATGGTTTTTCCAGTGATCATGTATGGATGTGAGAGTTGGACCATAAAGAAAGCTGAGCAATGAAGAATTGATGCTTTTGAACTGTGGTGTTGGAGAAGACTCTTGAGAGTCCATTGGACTGCAAGGAGATAAAACCAGTCAATCTTATAGGAAATCAATCCTGAATGTTCATTGGAAGGACTGTTGCTGAGGCTGAAACTCCAATACTTTGGCCACCTGATGGGAAGAACTGACTCATTGGAAAAGACGCTGATGCTGGGAAAGATTGAAGGCAGGAAGAGAAGGGACCGACAGAGGATGTGATGGTTGGATGGCATCACCACCTTGATGCACATGAGTCTGACTGAGCAAGCTCCGGGAGTTGGTGATGGACAGGGAAGCCTGGCATGGTGCAGTCCATGGGGTCGCAGAGAGTCAAACATGACTGAACAACCCAACTGAACTGAACTGAACTGATGTTTATCAGCAAAGTGATGTCTCTGTTTTTAATATGCCCTCTAGGTTTGTCATAGCATTTCTTCTAAGGAGCAAGCATCTTTTAATTTCACTGCTGCAGTCACTATCCATAGTGATTTTGGAATCCAAGAAAATAAAATCTGTCACTGTTTCCACTTTTTCTCATCTATTTGCCATGAAGCAATGGGATATAATGCTATATTCATTACTTACCCAGTTTTGAACCAGTCCATTGTTCCATGTCTGATTCTAACTGTTGCTTTGTGTCCTATATACCAGCTTCTCAGGAGACAGTTAAGGTGGTCTGGTATTCCACCGTTTGTTGTGATCCACATAGTCAAAGGCTTTATCACAGTTAATGAAGCAGAAGTAGATGGTTTTGTGGAATTCCCTTCTTTTTCTATGATCCAACAGATGTCGGCAATTTGATCTCTGGTTCCTCTGTCTTTTCTAAATCCAGTTTGTACCTCTGGAAGTTCTCAGTTCAGTTACCTCTGAAACCTAACTTGAAGGATTTTCAGCATAATCTTGTTAGGATGTGAAATGAGTGCAATAGTATAGTAGTTTGAACATTCTTTGACATTGACTTTATTCAAGATTAGAAAGAAAACTGACCTTTTCCAGTCCTGAGGCCACTGCTAAATTTTCCAAATTTGCTGGCTTATTGAATGAAACACTTAAGTAGCATCAACTTTTAGGATTTTAAGTAACTCAGCTAGAATTCCATCACCTCCACTAGCTTTGTTCATAGGGATGCTTCCTAAGGCACACTTGACTTCACATTCCAGGATGTCTGGCTCTAATTTAGTGACCACACGACCATGATTATCCGGGTTATTAAGATCTTTTTTGTATGTAGTTCTTCTGTGCATTCTTACACCCCTTATTAATTTCATCTGATTCTGTTAGGTCCTTGCTGATTCTATCCTTTATTGTGCCCATCTTTGCGTGAAATGTTCCCTTGGTATCTCTAATTTTCTTGAAGAGATTTCTAGTCTTTCCCATTCTATTGTTTTCCTCTATTTCTTTGCATTGATCACTGAGGAAGGTTTTCTTATCTCTCCTTGCTACTCTCTGGAACTCTGCATTCTGTTGGGTGTATCTTTCTCCTTCTCATTTGCCTTTCACTTCTCTTCTTTTCTCAACTATTTGTAAGGCCTCCTCAGACAATCATTTTGCCTTCTTGTATTTCTTTTTCTTGGGGATGGTTTTGATTATCACCTCCTGTACAAAATTATGAATCTCTGTTCATAGTTTTTCAGGCACTCTATCAGTTCTAATCCCTTGAATCTCTTGCTTCAACTGTATAATCATAAGGGATTTTATTTAGGTCATACCTGAATGGTTTAGTGATTTTTCCCTACTTTCTTCAATTTAAGCCTGAATTTTCCTATAAGGCAAAATGGTCTGAGTCAGTCAACTCCAGATCTTATGTTTGCTGACTGTATATAGCTTCTTTATCTTCAGCTACAAAGAATGTAATCAATCTGATTTATGTACTGACCTTTTGATGATGTCCAAGTATAAAGTCATCTGTTGTTGAAAAAGGGTGTTTGCTATGACCAATGCATTCTATTGGCAGAATTCTGTTAGCCTTTGCCTTGCTTCATTTTGCAAGGCCAAACTTGTCTGTTACTCCAGGTATCTCTTGACTTCCTACTTTAGCATTCCAATCCCCTATGATGTATAGGACCTCTTCTTTTTTTTTTTTTTTTTTTTTGGTGTTAGTTCTAGAAGGTCTTGTAGGTCTTCATAGAACTGATCAGCTTCAGTTTCTTTGACATCAGTGCTTGGGGAATAGACTTGGATTACTATGATGTCGAATGGTTTGCCTTGGAAACAAATTGGGATCATTCTATAGTTTTTGAGACTGTTCTCTGTGGGGAGAGATCAAATTAGCCAAGATGGTGTGTTCAGGCTTTCTCACCCATGTTTTGTAAATAATGATTATGTAACAACTGAGATCACTTATAGCACTGTGTGTGTACATCATGAGGTACTTGCTTGGTCATGGGATACTTTGTGCTGCAGGGATATATGAGTTCCACCTAGAAAGTGGTGGCATTTACTGCTGCATCACTGCTGTGTCCATTGGGTCAGCCACTGGAGGAGAGAATATAGTGTGCCTACTGCTACAGCTGTTGCATCAGCAAGGAGAGGAATCTGTTCATGGCTGCTGTGCCAGCCAGGAGAGAGGTTGTGTTATGTTAGGTTATACTATGGCTACTGTTTCGGCTGCTGCATCAGCCAGGAGGGAATAAACATGTCTGTGCTTGCTATGGCTCTTTGATTTTTCTTCCAGCTTCCCTGCTTGCACCTTGTCTACCTTGGGTTCAACGAACAGTGCAGACAGTGTGAATAGCAAGGTAAGTTGTATCACAAACAGGATCATCAATACACAACCAGTTACTGCATTTCAGACTCTCTTGTTGATTGTGAGGGCTACTCCACTTCTTCTATGGATGCTTGCCCACAGTAGTAAATATAATGGTCATCTGAATTAAATTCACCAGTTACCATCCATTTTAAAGTTCACTCAGAGCCAGGTCAAAGATGGCAGAGGAATAGGATGGGGAGACCACTTTTCCCTCACAAATTTATCAAAAGATCATTTGAACGCTGAGTAAATTCCACAAAACAACTTCTGAATGCTGGTGGAGGACACCAGGTCCCCCAAAAGGCAGCACATTCTCTTCGAAAGGAGGTAGGACAAAATATAAAAGATAAAAAGAGAGACAAAAGAGTTAGGGATGGCGATCCACCCCAGGGAGGGAGTTGTGAAGGAGAAGAAGTTTCCAAACGCCAGGAAACCCTCTCACTGGCGGGTCTGTGGGGAGTTTTGGAATCTCAGAGGGCAACATAGCCGGGAGGAAAAAACAAAAACAAAAACAAAAAACCCACAGATTACCCGCTTAACCTCAACTCCCAGTGGAGAAGTAGCCCAGACACTCGCGTCCATCAACAATGAGTGGGGGCTGAACAGGGAGGTGCTGGATGCATGCTTAGAGTAAGAACCAGTCCTGAATGCCCTGAGGACAATCTGAGGGAGCTAACGTGAGATAGCAACCCAAGCTGTGGGATAGAGAGAAGGAAAAAAAGAGAGAGAGAGTAAGGCACAGCCTGGCCCGCTCACAGAACAAAAGATTGAGTGAATACCAGAGGAGAGCTAGCTGACTGCAGACCGGCCCCTCCTCCTGCTGGAGGCAGAGAGGCAGGCAGGTGACAGCCAGAGCCAGAAGGCAAGGGGCAATCTCGGCCGCAGAGACAGCTGCTGCTGCTGCTGCTGCTGCTGCTGCTGCTAAATCGCTTCAGTCGTGTCCGACTCTATGCGACCCCAGAGATGGCAGCCCACCAGGCTCTCTCGTCCCTGGGATTCTCCAGGCAAGAACACTGGAGTGGGTTGCCATTTCCTTCTCCAATGCATGAAAGTCAAAAGTGAAAGTGAAGTCGCTCAGTCGTGTCTGACCCTCAGCGACCCCATGGATTGCAGCCTTCCAGGCTCCTCCATCCATGGGATTTTCCAGGCAAGAGTAGTGGAGTGGGGTGCATCCTCCACCAAATTGTGAGCAGGCTCCCAGTTGCTAACCAAGTCTTCCTGGGATCCTGGATGGTTGACATCTGCCAGGAGGGTCTCAGTCAGAGATCAGCCCCCCAGAGGAGACACACAGCACACCTGAGACGGCACTCTTGCTGCACACCCAGGAAACCGAGGAGCTGGGACTGGGGAGGTGATAAGATGCACTGTCCACCTGGGAGAATGCACTCGCCAAGTACCTAGCCACCAGAGCTGCTCAGACCTGGGAAGGGCACAAAACACAGGCCCAACCGAGTCTGTGCCTTTGTGGAGTACCTGAGAATCTGAACCTGAGTGGCTTAGACCTGGGAAGTACACACAACCCAGGGCCTGCTTTAGACAGTTCCCACACAGAGAAACCTGGAGCCTGAGCAGTGTAGACCTTGAAAGCACACACCCCATGAGTGGGGGCAAACCCAGTGTGGCCCAGACACTGCAAGCACTCCCCACTCGTGCCAGTGATGTTTGTTAGCAGTGTTCATCCCTCCCCGCAGCACAACTGAACAAGTGAGCCTAAATAAATGACCACTTTTGCCCCCTTGTGTCAGGGCATAAATCAGACACTGAAAAGACTTGCAAACAGAGGAAGCCAAAATAAACAAAGAAGAGGGAACTGCTTTGGAAGTGACAGGTGCAACAGATTAAAACCCTGTCGTTAGCATTGATTACGTTGGAAGGGGCCTATAGACCTTGAGAAGAAGTATAAGATGGAACAAGGAACTATCTGAAACTGAACTGACCCCACACTGCCCTCAATAGCTCCAGAGAAATTCCTAGATATATTTTACTATTTTCATTTGTTAATTTTTAAGTTCTTTATTACTCCTTTAATTTTCATTTTATAACCTACTATTACCTTGCAAAAAAAGACCCCATTTTAAAATCAAATTTCATATATATATATTTTATAATTTTTGTGATTTTGTTTTGTTTTTTTAATATTGTATTTTTGAGAATCTAACCTCTAGATTTTTAATCTTTGCTTTTCGGTATTTGTTACCAATTTTGTACCTTTCAGAATCCCATCTTCAGTGCCCATTTTTACTTAGGGGTGTGATTACTGGCTTGATTGCTCTCTCCCTTTTGACTCTCCTTTTTCTCACCCAGGTCACCTCTATCTCCTCCCTCACCCTTCTCTTCACTACCCAACTCTGTGAATCTCTTTGGGTGTTCCAGGCTGTGGAGAACACTTAGGGAACTGATTACTAGCTATATCTGTCTCTCTGCTTTTGACTTCCCTTCTTCTCCTCCTGGCCACCTCGATTTCCTTCCTCTCTCTTCTTTTCTCTATGTAACTCCGTGAATCTCTCTTGAGTTGTCCAGACTGTGGAGAGCACATATGGAATTGATTACTGGCTACATTGCTCTCTCCCCTTTTGATTTCCCCTATTGTCCTCTTGGTCACCTCTATCTCCCTCTTCCTTCTTCTCTTCTCTATGTAACTCCGTGAACCTCTCTGGATATCCCTCACTGTGGAGAATCTTTTCACCATTAACCTAGATGTTGTATCATCAGTGCTGTATGGATGGAGAAGTCTTGAGGCTACTGCAAGAATAAGACTGAAAGCCAGAGGCAGGAGGCTTAAATCCAAAACTTGAGAACACCAGAAAACTCCTGACTCCAGGGAACATTAATTGACAAGAGCTCATCTGAAAGCCTCCATACCTACACTGAAACCAAGCTCCACCCAAGAGCCAACAAGTTTCAGAGCAAGACATACCATGCTAATTCTCCAACAATGCAGGAACATAACCCTGAGCATTAAAATACGAGTGGCCAAAAGTCACACCAAACCCATGGACACCTCAAAACTCACTACTGGGCACTTCATTGCACTCCAGAGAGAAGAGATCCAGCTCCACCCATCAGAACACCAACGCAAGCTTCCATAACCAGGAAACCTTGACAGGCCACTCTTCCAACCTCACCCACAGGGAGGAATCTCCACAATAAAGGGGAACCACAAACTTCCAGCATACAAAAGGCCACCCCAAACACAGAAATCTAAACAAGATGAAAAGCAGAGAAATATTAAGCAGGTAAAGGAACATGATAAATGCCCATGAAACCAAACAAAAGAGGAGGAGATAGGGAGTCTGCCTGAAAAAGAATTTAGAATAATGATAGTAAAGATTATCCAAAATCTTGAAAACAAATTGGAGTTACAGATAAATAGTCTGGACACAAGGATTGAGAAGATGCAAGAAAGGCTTAACAAGGACCTAGAAGAACTAAAAAGAGTCAATCAATAATGAATAATGCAATGCTGCTGCTACTGCTAAGTCGCTTCAGTCATGTCTGACTCTGTGCGACCCCCATAGACGGCAGCCCATCAGGCTCCCCCATCCCTGGGATTCTCCAGGCAAGAACACTGGAGTGGGTTGCCATTTCCTTCTCCAACGCATGAAAGTGAAAAGTGAAAGTGAAGTCGCTCAGTCGTGTCCTACTCTTAGCAACCCCATGGACTGCAGCCTACCAGGCTCCTCCATCCATGGGATTTTCCAGGCAAGAGTACTGGAGTGGGGTGCCATTGCCTTCTCCAGAATAATGCAATAACTGAGATCAAAAACACTCTGGAGGGAACCAACAGTAGAATAACTGAGGCAGAAGATAGGATAAGTGAGGTGGCAGATACAATGGTGGAAATAAATGAAGCAGAGAGGAAAAAAGAAAAAAGAATTAAAAGAAATGAGGACAACCTCAAAGACCTCTGAGACAATATTAAACACCCCAGCATTTGAATCATAGGAGTCCCAGAAGAAGAAGACAAAAATAAAGGCCATGAGAAAATACTTGAGGAGATAATCGTTGAAAACTTCCCTAAAATGGGAAGGAAATAGCCACCCAAGTCCAAGAAACCCAGAGAGTCCCAAACAGGATAAACCCAAGGCAAAACACCCCAAGACACATATTAATCAAATTAATGAAGGTCAAACACAAAAAACAAATATTAAAAGCAACAAGGGAAAAACAACAAATAACACACAACGGGATTCCAATAAGGATAACAGCTTGAGAGAGTCAGTTCCTAGGCAGATTGATAAGAAGTCCAGGGGTCCCCAAGGAGAGAGGGGTCTGGAGTTCTCAAGGAGGAAAAAAGGACAAACTTTTTTGTCCCTCTACATTCCTTAGGATTATATAACAATAATGTATCCTGCTTGAGGACAGTCTCTGGAAAAAACCTTCTGGCTAATCCTATTATCTTAAGGTGTAAATTATGGGAGTAGGTCTAGTGAGGTCTTTACAACCTCCAGACATTCTTTTGATTCACTGTAATAACTAATTAGAGAGTATATAACTCCATGGCTAACACTAGCAAGAGGGTACTTTTTATACCCCTTCTGATGCCTAAGTCAGAAGCTTTCTCTATCTCCTTTATACTTAAAAAAAAACTTTATTACACAAAGCTCTGAGCAATCAAGCTTCGTCTCTGGCTCCAGATTGAATTCTTCTCCTCCAGAGGCCAGGAATCCCGGCGTCTTTTCCATGGTTCAACAACAACCTTTAAAACTGATCTTTCAATAGAAACTCTTCAGGCCAGAAGGGAATGGCAGAACATACTTAAATTGATGAAATAGAAAAATCTACAATCCAGATTACTGCACCCAGCAAGGATCTCATTCAAATATGGAGAAATCAAAAGCTTTACAGACAAGAAAAAGCTGAGAGAATTCAGCAGCACCAAACCAGCCCTTTAACAAATGCTAAAGGATCTTCTCTAGACAGGAAACATAGAAAAGGTTTATAAACTTGAACCCAAAACAACAAAGTAAATGATAACAGGATCATACTTATCAATAATTACCTTAAATGTAAATGGGTTGAAACCCTAACCAAAAGACAGAGACTGGCTGAATAGATACAAACACAAGACTGCTATATATGCTGTCTACAAGAGACCTACCTCAAAACAAGGGACACATACAGACTGAAAATGAAGGCCTGGAAAAAGATATTTCATGCAAATGGAG
The DNA here is from genome assembly GCF_019923935.1 of Bubalus bubalis. Taxonomy (NCBI): domain Eukaryota; kingdom Metazoa; phylum Chordata; class Mammalia; order Artiodactyla; family Bovidae; genus Bubalus; species Bubalus bubalis. The sequence goes on along the minus strand of NC_059165.1, from coordinate 109,457,401 downwards.
ACTGAAAGAAAACAGGAGTAGCAATACTCGGATCAGATAAAACAGACTTTTAAATAAAGGCTGTGAAAAGAGACAAAGAAGGGCACTACATAATGATCATACTCAGATCAGATAAAACAGACTTTGAAATACAAGCTTTGAAAAGAGACAAAGAAGGATACTACATAATGATCAAAGGATCAATCCAAGAAGAAGATATTACAATTATACATTTGCATGAAATGTTCCCTTGGTATCTCTAATTTTCTTGAAGAGATCTCTAGTCTTTCCCATTTTGTTATTTTCCTCTATTTCTTTGCATTGATCACTGAGGAAGGCTTTCTTATCTTTTCTTGCTATTCTTTGGAACTCTGCATTCAGATGTTTATATCTTTCCTTTTCTCCTTTGCTTTTCACTTCTCTTCTTTTCATAGCTATTTGTAAGGCCTCCCCAGACAGCCATTTTGCTTTTTTGCATTTCTTTTCCATGGGGATGGTCTTTATCCCTGTCTCCTGTACAATGTCATGAACCTCAGTCCAAGGGACCATTTCATGCAAAGATGGGCTTGATAAAGGACAGAAACTGTATGGACCTAACAGAAGCAGAAGATATTAAGAAGAGGTGGCAAGAATACACAGAATAATTGTACAAAAAAAGATCTTCATGACCAAGATAATCACGATGGTGTGATCACTCACCTAGAGTCAGACATCCTGGAATGTGAAGTCAAGTGGGCCTTAGAAAGCATCACTACGAACAAAGCTAGTGGAGGTGATGGAATTCCAGTTGAGCTATTTCCAATCCTAAAAGATGATGCTGTGAAAGTGCTGCACTCAATATGCCAGAAAATTTGGAAAACTCAGGAGTAGCCACAGGATTGGAAAAGGTCAGTTTTCATTCCAATCCCAAAGAAAGGCAATGCCAAAGAATGCTCAAACTACCGCACAATTGCACTCATCTCACACGCTAGTAAAGTAATGCTCAAAATTCTCCAAGCCAGGCTTCAGCAATATGTGAACCGTGAACTTCCTGATGTTCAAGCTGGTTTCAGAAAAGGCAGAGGAACCAGAGATCAAATTGCCAACATCCACTGGATCATCGAAAAAGCAAGAGAGTTCCAGAAAAACATCTATTTCTGCTTTATTGACTATGCCAAAGCCTTTGGCTGTGTGGATCACAATAAACTGTGGAAAATTCTTCAAGAGATGGGAATACCAGATCACCTGACCTGCCTCTTAAGAAACCTGTATGCAGGTCAGGAAGCAACAGTTAGAACTGGACATGGAACAACAGACTGGTTCCAAATAGGAAAAGGAGTTTGTCAAGGCTGTATATTGTCACCCTGCTTATTTAACTTATATGCAGAGTACCTCATGAGAAATTCTGGGCTGGAAGAAGCACAAACTGGAATCAAGATTGCTGGGAGTAATATCAATAACCTCAGATATGCAGATGACACCACCCTTATGGCAGAAAGTGAAGAGGAACTACAGAGCCTCTTGATGAAAGTTAAAGAGGAGAGTGAAAAAGTTGGTTTTAAAGCTCAACATTCAGAAAATTAAGATCATGCCATCTGGTCCCATCACTTCATGGGAAATAGATGGGGAAACAGTGGAAATAGTGTCAGACTTTATTTTCTGGGGCTCCAAAATCACTGCAGATGGTGATTGCAGCCACGAAATTAAAAGACACTTACTCCTTGGAAGGAAAGTTATGACCAACCTAGATAGCATATTCAAAAGCAGAGACATTACTTTGCCAACAAAGGTCCATCTAGTCAAGGCTATGGTTTTTCCAGTGGTCATGTATGGATGGGAGAGTTGGACTGTGAAGAAAGCTGAGCGCCAAAGAATTGATGCTTTTGAAGTGTGGTGTTGGAGAAGACTCTTGAGAGTCCCTTGGACTGCAAGGAGATCCAACCAGTCCATTCTAAAGGAGATCAGTCCCGGGTGCTTTTTGGAAGGACTGATGCTAAAGCTGAAACTCCAGTAATTTGGCCACCTCATGCGAAGAGTTGGCTCGTTGGAAAAGACTCTGATGCTGGGAGGGATTGGGGGCAGGAGGAGAAGGGGACGAGAGAGAATGAGATGGCTGGATGGCATCACCGACCCGATGGACATGAGTTTGAGTGAACTCCAGGAGTTGGTGATGGACAGGGAGGCCTGGCGTGCTGCAATTCATTGGGTCACAAAGAGTCAGACACAACTGAGCAACTGAACTGAACTGAACTGAAGTGATGCACCCAACATAGGCACACTGCAATATGTAAGGCAAATGCTAAAAGTATGAAAGGGGAAATTAACAGTAACACAATAATAGTGGGAGACTTTAATACCCCACTCACACCTATGGATCTGCCCCTGCTGCTAAGTCACTTCAGTCGTGTCCGACTCTGTGCAACCCCATAGACAGCAGCCCACCAGGCTGCCCCATCCCTGGGATTCTCCAGGCAAGAACACTGGAGTGGGTTGCCATTTCCTTCTCCAATGCATGAAAGTGAAAAGTGAAAGTGAAGTCGCTCAGTCATGTCCGACCCTCAGCGACCCCCATGGACTGCAGCCTTCCAGGCTCCTCCATCCATGGGATTTTCCAGGCAAGAGTACTGGAGTGGGATGCCATTGCCTTCTCCGATAGATCAACTAAATAGAAAATTAGCAAGGAAATACAAACTGTAAATGATGCAATGGACCAGTTAGACCTAATTAATATCTATAGGACATTTCAGCCCAAAACAATGTATTTCACCTTTTTCTCAAGTACACATGGAACCTTCTTCAGGATAGATCACATCCTGGGCCATAAATCTAGCCTTGGTAAATTCCAAAAAATTGAAATCTATTCAAGCATCTTTTCCGATCATAACATGGTAAGATTAGATGTCAACTACAGGGGGAAAAAACTATTAAAAATACAAACATATGGAGGATAAACAACACGGTTCTGAATAACCAACAAATCATAGAAGAAATCAAAAAAGAAATAAAAATATCCACAGAAACAAATGAAAATGAAAACACAACAATCCAAAACCTATGGTATTCAGTAAAAGCAGTGCTAAGGGGAAGGTTCATAGCAATACAAAGTTACTTCAAGAAACAAGAGAAAAATCAAGTAAATAACCTAACTCTACACCTAAAGCAACTAGTAAATGAAGAAATGAAGAACCCCAGGGTTAATAGAAGGAAAGAAATCCTAAAAATTAGGGCAGAAATAAATGAAAAAGAAACAAAGGAGACCATAGCAAAAATCAACAAAGCTAAAAGCTGGTTCTTTGAGAAAATAAATAAAATAGACAAACCATTAGCCAGACTCATCAAGGAAAAAAGGCAGAAGAATCAAATCAACAAATTAGAAATGAAATGGAGAAATCACAACAGAAATACAAAGGATCATAAGAGACTACTATTAGCAACTATATGCCAATAAAATGGACAACTTGGAAGAAATGGACAAATTCTTAGAAGAGTATAACTTTCCAAAACTGAACCAGGAAGAAATAGACTCATCACAAGCACAGAAATCGAAACTGTAATCAGAAATCTTCCAACAAACAAAAGCCCAGGACAAGACGGCTTCACAGCTGAATTCTACCAAAAATTTACAGACGAGCTAATACCTATCCTACTCAAACTCTTCCAGAAAATTGCAGAGGAAGGTAAACTTCCAAACTCATTCTATGAGGCCACCATCACCCTAATACCCAAATCAGATAATAATGCCACAGAAAAAGAAAACTACAGGCCAATATCACTGATGAACATAGATGCAAAAATCTTTAACAAAATTCTAGCAAACAGAATCCAAGAACATATTAAAAAGATCATATATCATGACCAAGTGGGCTTTATCTCAGAAACACAAGGATTCTTCAATATTCACAAATAAATCAGTGTGATACACCACATTAACAAATTGAAAAATAAAAACCATATGATTATCACAATAGATGCAGAGAAAGCCTTTGACAAAACTCAGCCTCCACTTATGATAAAAACCCTCCAGAAAGCAGGCATAGAAGGAACATACCTCAACATAATAAAAGCCATATATGATAAACCCACAGCAAACACTATCCTCAATGCTGAAAAACTGAAAGCATTTCCCCTAAAATCAGGAATAAGACAATGGTGTCTACTCTCACCACTTCTATTCAACATAGTTTTGGAAGTTTTAGCCACAGCAATCAGAGAAGAAACAGAAATAAAAGGAATCCAGAATCGAAAAGAAGAAGTAAAACTCTCCCTGTTTGTAGATGACATGATTTTCTACATAGAACACCCTAAAGACTCCACCAGAAAATTACTAGAGCTAACCAATGAATATAGTAAAGTTGCAGGATATAAAATTAACACACAGAAATCCTTTGCATTCCTATACACTAACAATGAGAAAACTGAAAGAGAAATTAAGGAAACCATTCAATTCACCATTGCAACAAAAAGAATAAAATACTTACAAATATATCTACCTAAAAGAAAGGCAATGCCAAAGAATGCTCAAACTACCGCACAATTGCACTCATCTCACACGCTAGTAAAGTAATGCTCAAAATTCTCCAAGCCAGGCTTCAGCAATATGTGAACCGTGAACTTCCTGATGTTCAAGCTGGTTTTAGAAAACGCAGAGGAACCAGAGATCAAATTGCCAACATCCTCTGGATCATGGAAAAAGCAAGAGAGTTCCAGAAAGACATCTATTTCTGCTTTATTGACTATGCCAAAGCCTTTGACTGTCTGGATCACAATAAACTGTGGAAAATTCTTCAAGAGATGGGAATACAAGACCACCTGATCTGCCTCTTGAGAAATTTGTATGCAGGTCAGGAAGCAACAGTTAGAACTGGACATGGAACAACAGACTGGTTCCAAATAGGAAAAGGAGTTCGTCAAGGCTGTATATTGTCACCCTGCTTATTTAACTTATATGCAGAGTACATCATGAGAAACGCTGGACTGGAAGAAACACAAACTGGAATCAAGATTGCTGGGAGTAATATCAATAACCTCAGATATGCAGATGACACCACCCTTATGGCAGAAAGTGAAGAGGAACTCAAAAGCCTGTTGATGAAAGTGAAAGTGGAGAGTGGAAAAGTTGGCTTAAAGCTCAACATTCAAAAAACGAAGATCATGGCATCCGGTCCCACCACTTCATGGGAAATAGATAGGAAAACAGTGGAAACAGTGTCAGACTTTATTTTTCTGGGCTCCAAAATCACTGCAGATGGTGACTGCAGCCATGAAATTAAAAGACGCTTACTCCTTGGAAGGAAAGTTATGATCAACCTAGTTAGCATATTCAAAAGCAGAGACATTACTTTGCCAACAAAGGTTCGTCTAGTCAAGGCTATGGTTTTTCCTGTGGTCATGTATGGATGTGAGAGTTGGACTGTGAAGAAGGCTGAGCGCCAAAGAATTAATGCTTTTGAAGTGTGGTGTTGGAGAAGACTCTTGAGAGTCCCTTGGACTGCAAGGAGATCCAACTAGTCCATTCTGAAGCAGATCAGCCCTGGGATTTCTTTGGAAGGACTGATGCTAAAGCTGAAACTCCAGTAATTTGGCCACCTCATGCGAAGAGTTGACTCATTGGAAACGACTCTGATGCTGGGAGGAATTGGGGGCAGGAGGAGAAGGGGACGACAGAGGATGAGATGGCTGGATGGCATCACTGACTCGATGGACGTGAGTCTCAGTGAACTCCAGGGGTTTGTGATGGACAGGGAGGCCTGGCATGCTGCGATTCATGGGGTCGCAAAGAGTCGGACATGACTGAGCGACTGATCTGATCTGATCTGAAAGAAACAAAAGACTTATATATAGAAAACTATAAAACACTGGTGAAAGAAATCAAAGAGGACACAAATAGATGGAGAAATATACCATGTTCATGGATCAGAAGAATCAATACATGATTCAATATATGAAAATGAGTATACTACCCAAAGCAATCTATAGATTCAATACAATCCCTATCAAGCTACCAATGGTATTTTCCAGAGAACTAGAAAAAATAATCTCACAATTTGTATGGAAATATAAAAAACCTCGAATAGCCAAAGCAATCTTGAGAAAGAAGAATGGAACTGGAGGAATCAACCTTCCTGACTTCAGACTATACTACAAAACTATAGTCATCAAGACAGTATTGTACTGGCACAAAGACAGAACTATAGATCAGTGTAACAAAATAGAAAGCTCAGCGATAAATCCACAGAACTATGGACACCTTATCTTTGACAAAAGAGGCAAGAATATAACCATGGAGAAAAGACAATCTCTTTAACAAGTGGTGCTGGGAAAACCAGTCAACCACTTGTAAAAGAATGAAACTAGAACACTTTCTAACACCATACACAAAAATAAACTCAAAATGGATTAAAGATCTAAACGTAAGACCAGAAACTATAAAACTCCTAGAGGAAAACATAGGCAAAATATTGTCTGACATAAATCACAGCGGATCCTTTATGACCCACCTCTCAGAGTAATGGAAATAAAAGCAAAAATAAACAAGTGGGACCTAATTAAATTTAAAAGCTTTTGCACAATGAAGGAAACTATTAGCAAGGTGAAAAGACAGCCTTCAGAATGGGAGAAAATAATAGCAAACAAAGCAACTGACAAAGAATTAATCTCAAAAATATACAAGCAGCTCCTGCAGCTCAATTACAGAAAAATAAATGACCCGATCAAAAAATGGGCCAAAGAACTAAATAAACATTTCTCCAAAGAAGACATACAGATGGCTAACAAACACATGAAAAGATGCTCAACATCACTCATTATCAGAGAAATGCAAATCAAAACCACAATGAGGTACCATCTCACGCCGGTCAGAATGGCTGCTATCCAAAAGTCTACAAACAATCACTGCTGGAGAGGGTGTGGAGAAAAGGGAACCCTCTTACAGTGTTGGTGGGAATGCAAACTAGTACAGCCACTATGGAGAACTGTGTGGGGATTCCTTAAAAAACTGGAAATAGAACTGCCATATGACTCAGCAATCCCACTGCTGGGCATACACACTGAGGAAACCAGAATTGAAAGAGACACACGTACCCCAATGTTCATTGCAGCACTGTTTAGAATAGCTAGGACACGGAAGCAACCTAGATGTCTATCGGCAGACAAATGGAAAAGAAAGCTGTGATACTACACATATGCAATAGAATATTACTCAGCTATTTAAAAAATGCATTTGAATCAGTTCTAATGAGGTAGATGAGACTGGAGCCTATTATACAGAGTGAAGTTAAATCAGAAAGAAAACACCAATACACTATATTAACGCATATATATGGAATGTAGAAAGATGGTAACGATGACCCTATAGGCGAGACAGCAAAAGAGACACAGATGTAAAGAACAGAATTTTGGACTCTGTGGGAGAAGGCAAGGGTGGGATGATTTGAGAGAATAGCATTGAAACATGTATACTATCATATGTGAAATAGATCGCCAGTCCAGGTTTGATGCATGATACAGGGTGCTCAGGGCTGGTGCACTAGGAATGACCCTAAGGGATGGGATGTGGAGGGAAGTGGGAGGGGGGTTCAGGATGGGGAACACATGTACACCCATGGCCGATTCATGTCAATGTATGGCAAAAACCACTACAAGATTGTAAAGTAATTAGCCTCCAATTAAAATAAATTAATTAATTTAATTTTTAAAAATTAAATAAAGTTCACTCATTCCTAAGATGTCAATTTTTTACTCTTGCCATCTCCTGCTTGACCACATCCAATTTACCTTGATTCATGGACCTAACATTCCAGATTTCTATGCAATATTGTTCTTTACAACATCAGATTTTACTTTCATCACCTGAAAGATCCACAACTCAGTGGCATTTCCACTTTGGCCCAGTCACTTCATTCTTTCTGGAGGTATTAGCAGTTGTCCTCCACTCTTCCCCAGTAACATATTGGACACTGTCCTCCCTGGAGAGCTCATCTTTTGGTGTCATATCTTTTTGACTTTTTATACAGTTCATGGGGTTTTGACAGCAATTATACTGGGATGATTTGCCATTCCCTCCTCCAGTGGATCACGTTTTGTCAGAACTCTCCACTATGACCCGTCCATCTTTCTTGGGTGGCCCTGCACAGCATAGGTCATAGCTTCGTTGAGTTACACAAGCCCCTTTGTCGTGACAAGGCAGCAATCCATTAAGGGGGAGGATACAGTAAAGTTGCAAGATACAAAATCAATATACCAAAAACCACCTCAAAAAGAAAACTTTCAAAGATCAGTTATATTTCTATATAGGAGCCTGAAAAATCTAAGAAGGAAATTAAGAAAAATAATTTTATCTACAATAGCATCAGAAGAATAAAATAATTATGAATAAGTTTAACCAAGGAGAGTCGAGACTTGCACACTGAAGACTACTAAACATTGCTGAAAGAAATTAAAGAAGATATAAATAAATGGAACAACTTGTATTCATGGATTAGAAGACAATAGTGTTAAGATGGTAATACTACCAAAAGCAATACACAAATTCAATGCAATACTATCAAAATTCCAATGGCTTTCTTTAGAAATAGAAATTTAAAATTTAGAAATAGAAAAATCATATGGAACCACAAAAGACCCTGAATAGACAAAGCGATCTTGAGCAAGAAGAACAAAGGTGAAGGCATCACAATTCACCATTTCAAAATATATGATAAAGCTACAATAATCAAAACAGTATGATGATGGCATAAAAACAGACCTATAGACCAATAACAGAATAGAGAGCCCAGAAATACGTCTATACATATACATCAATTGACTAAGGTACCAAAAATCCAAAATGAGAAAATGATAATTTCTTCAATAAATAATGTTGGGAATCACACCATATACAAAAATATCAACCCCAAATGGATTAAAGACTTAAATGTAAGACCTGAAGTCACAAAACTACTAAAAGAAAATGTAAAAGGAAAGCTTCAACGCTGTCATTTTGAAAATCACACCAAAAACAAAGGCAACGAAGCCAAAAAGAAACAAGTGGGATTTCATCAAGTCAGAAAGTTTCTGCCCAGCAAAGAAAACAATCACCAGAATGAAAAGGCAATCCATGGAATGGGATAAAATATTTGCAACCCATATTTCTAATGAGAGTTAATACCCCCAAATAAATAAGAAACATGAACAACTCAGTAGCAAAAAAACCAAATAACTCAATTAAAAGATGGACAAAAGATGTGAATAGACACTTCTCAAAAGAAAGCATATAAATGGCCAACAGGTATATGAAAAATGTTCAGCTTCACTAGTCATTGTGTGTCCACTGACCACTAGTCAGTGGATAGTGGTCAGTTGTGTCCAACTCTTTTCAACCCCATGGACTGTAGCCCTCCAGGCTCCTCTGTCCATAGAATTTTCCCAGGGAAGAACACTGGAGTGGGTTGACATTTCCTTCTCCAGAGTATCTTCCTGACCCAGGAATCGAACATATATCTCCTGCATTGGTAAGCTGGTTCTTTACCACTGAGCCACCTACGAAGCCTAGAGAAATGCAACTCAAAACTTTGGTGAGATATCACCTTATACCTGTTGAATGGCTATTATTAGAGATGAAAGATAATAAGTGTTGTTGAGGATGTGGAGAATAGGGAACATCTGTACACTGTTAGTGGGAATGTAAATTTGTTGTTCTTGTTCAGTCAGTATGTCATGTCCAACTCTCTGCAACCCCATGAACTGCAGCATGCCAGGCTCCCCTGTCCTTCACTATCTCCCAGAGTTTGCTCAAATTCATGTCCATTGAGGCAGTGATACCATCCAACCATCTCATCCTCTGTCGCCCCGTTTTCCTCCTGCCCTCAATCTTTCCCAGCATCAGGGTCTTTGCCAATGAGTCAGATCTTCAAATCAGGTGACCAAAGCATTGGAGCTTCAGTTTCAGCATCAGTCCTTCCAATGAATATTCAGGGTTGATTTCCTTTAGGATTGACTGGTTTCATCTCCTTGCTTTCCAAGGGACTCTCAAGAGTCTTCTCCAGCACCACAGTTCAAAAGCATCAATTCTTCAAAATGTAAAGTGGTATGACCTTAATAGAAAGCAGTATGAAGTTACTAAAAAAATTAAAAATAGAACTATCTTATGACCCAGTAAACCTTCACTTTGGGGCATATATCCAAAAGAAATAAAATCTGAATGTCAAAGCAGTATCTGCACTGCCTTGTTCACTTCAGTATTATTCACAAAAACCAAGTTATGCAAATACACTAATGTCCATCAGTGAATGAATGGATAAAGAAAGTGATATATATATCAGATCAGATCAGTTCAGTCGCTCAGTCGTGTCCGACTCTTTGTGACCCCATGAATCGCAGCACGCCAGGCCACCCTGTCCATCACCAACTCCCAGAGTTCACTCAGACTCACGTCCATCGAGTCAGTGATGCCATCCAGCCATCTCATCCTCTGTCGTCCCCGTCTCCTCCTGCCCCCAATTCCTCCCAGCATCAGAGTCGTTTCCAATGAGTCAACTCTTCGCATGAGGTGGCCAAATTACTGGAGTTTCAGCTTTAGCATCAGTCCTTCCAAAGAAATCCCAGGGCTGATCTCCTTCAGAATGGACTAGTTGGATCTCTTTGCAGTCCAAGGGACTCTCAAGAGTCTTCTCCAACACCACAGTTCAAAAGCATCAATTCTTCGGTGCTCAGCCTTCTTCACAGTCATAAATGCATATGTATGTACAAACATATATTACATACAGCTAGTTATATGTCTATATATTTCAAGCCTTAAAAAGGAAGGAAATCTTATGATTTGTGACAACATGGAAATGTGAATGAACCTGGAGGATATTATGTTAAGTGTATTAATCCAGACACAAAGACAAATACTGCATGATCTCACTTACATTTAGAATCTAAAACAGTTGAACTCAGAAGCAGAGAGTAAAATGGTAGTTATCAGGGGATGGAGAGAGGGATAAAAGAGGAGATGGTTGATCAAGGAGTACAAAGTTTTAGTTATGCAAGATAAAAAAGTACTACCATTCTATGGTATAACACTGTGACCATATTAACAATTCTTGACTGTATACTTGAAATGTGTTAAGAGGGTAGATCTTAAGTGTTCTCACCACTCACAGACAGACACACACAGTGGTAACTATATGAAGAGACAGCTTCCTAGTGTATTCCAAATTATCAAATTGTGCCTAAATTAATCATCTTAAATATATAAAACTCTTAATCCTCAATTATACTTCAATTTAGAAATTAATTTTTTTAAAAAAAGAGTGTAAAGACAACCCACAGACTAGAAGAAAATATTACAATTCATATATCTGACAAGAGTCTAGCATCCAGAATATATCAGGCACTCTTACAATTCAACAAAAGGGACAATCCAACTTAAAAATGGACAAAGGAGTTGGATAGACATTTGTCCAAAGAAGATATACAAATGGTCAAGAGACACATGTTCAAAATCACTAATCATTAGGAAAATGCAAATCAAAACCACAAGATGCCACTTCATACCCACCAGGATGGCAATTAATAGCTATAACAGAAAATAACAAATGTCAGTGAGGATGTAAAAAAATTGGAACCCTGCTCCCAAGCCTGATCCCAAAAAATACGGGCCTGGGTTAGTATCTCAGCTCTACACATAAAACCAGTAAACCTAGTGAAATTGCCAATCCCTTGGAGCCTCTGTTTCCTCGTCTGTAACATGGGGATAATAATATCTACTATGGACTATGATGAAGAAATGGTGATGAGAGATGTTATGCTGTGCCTCATTCTAAAGTTCTGAGGCAGAAAGATAATGTGTGCCAAGGACCTAGCACCAGTAAGTTTCCTTTATTCTGTTTCCTCTCCCCTCCATGGACCCTCCCTTCTCCCTGGACACTCTGCCTTTGTGACCTTACTTCTTCTCCACCTAAGATTTCAGGAGAGGGTCTGACAATCTCACCCGAATGAGAAAGGCCTATGTGTAAGCACAGAGTTCCAAGACTGACAGAGAGGGGCACTTGGGAGAAATGAGGCAAGGACATGGCTTCCCAGGACCCCTGAAAGTCCAGCTTTGCCCTATGGAAAGCTGAATTCTCAACTGGTAAGTAATCACAGACCACTGCAGGCTCACAATCTATTTCCAAGGAAGTTACGTTTGTGGCTAAGACAGCATGGGACCCGCTTGAAAAAACCTCCAGTCCCTGCTTCCCAGCAGGATTTCCCCTTCCCCAGAAGTGGCAGCCCTCTCACTCTCTGGGCTGTCTGCTGGGGTGGGCCCCAAGCACACATGCCTTCATGTGGCTGTAATCACAGTGCTCTTGCCACAGTGAGTTGCTCAGGCCTTCAAATTGCGACATAGCTCTTAGCACTTTGATTTCCAACACCATCAAGCCAAAGTATGTGAGCTCAAAAACCCACGCCTTGCTGTGAGAGGTTCCCCCTCTTTGGATTATTTCATCAGAGTAAATTCCCAGCAGAGAAATTCTTGGTCTAGAGAACATGAACAAATATTTTTATGGCTCTATCTACTTATTGACAAATTATCTTCCCGTATGCTTGCATATTCTCACTATCAATAAATGAATATACTTGGCTTCACTACAGTATTACTGACTTTGACTCATTTAATTTTTAAAATGTTTGCAAATAGCTTTATTCTTCCACTCTTAGAAATAAAAGTTGCTTGTTGTAATATTCATATACTATAGACAAAGATGTCACTGGTAATTAGACATCTTATATAAAATAACTAAAATACTAAAATCCCCTGTATACCTTGGAAGGACATTTTCCGATAACACTAAATAGACAAGAAATCTCTGGTGTCATTTGATAACCAATCCTTGATCACATTTTCCTACTGCCTCAGAAATAGTCTCTTTTATTTTGGGAAGAAAAGACCCCCCTCAAAAGCCACACAGGATATTTGGATGTTATATTTCTTAATTCTCTTTTAATCTAAAATGTCCTGCACCCTTTTGCTTTTCTCGCCTTTTATTTATTGCATAAGCTAAGTCAGTCATCCTCCAGAGTGTTCCCTCCTTCCCAATTTGTCTGGACTGTATAGGGATGTCATTTAACTGGATCCTTTATCTCCCCTTCAAGGCTCAGATATGGTTCTGACTGGCCACAGGGCCCAGAACTGGGAAGAAGTGGGGTAGGATGTGACCCAGGTTTCTTGCCTTCTGCAAGGCTCCTCCTTGCAGTGCAGACTGGGTCACGGATCACAGCTAGCCCCAGCACTGGCTTCCCTCTAGGAGTGGCAGTCGAGGAAACCATCAGTATGTAAACATGTCCCCTTAAGGCTGCCCTTAAAATTTTCTTCTAGAAGGACACAGCATGACCAAGAGTGTTGGGCTCAACAAATACTTATTGGCTTCTGTCCCTTACGAAACATAAAGGCTAGTCTGTTGGTAGCTACACACAGAGGCTGTCCAGTAGAGGTGGCCAGGTAAGGTTCCTGAGATGTGGGCTTGCTGGCAGAGTTCAAAGCTGAGGCAAGGGAGTGAAGGAACCAGCCCCAGAGCAAGTAGAGATGGAGGAGACGCTGGGGCTTGGAGACGGCCCAAAGTAACAGAGAAGAAACCATTTAGCCCAAGGAAGGGAACTGCAGAAACTTACCCAGACCCCAAATACCCATCAGTAGGAGAAACACTCCATCAGCCAGTCCAGTCATACAGGGGAATACAGCAGTCATTAAACGAATGGTAGAGAGGCATGTACTAATTCCACTCAACAACAGGGTTGATGGTGAAAAAATCAAGCTGCAGAAAAATAGGGACAGATTATGTCATTTGTAACACATACAGAGAGATGCTTGCCTAGGTACAGGTGAGTGCAAGTGTCTGTAGGTGCATTGGGAAGATCTGAAAGTACCGTCAGCAAATCCAGACAGTGTTACCTGGGGGCCTGATATTCAGCAAAGAGTAAGTGGTCAAGGAGTCTTGGCTTTACTGAAATAATTTTATTTGCATCAGAAAAAATCCATTCATGTCTTACTTGAGTATTTAAAATTAATTAACTATAAATGGCAAGCTGCTCAGAGACTTCATGGTAGCAACTATTATGTCAGCATAGACTGCCAAGGCTGGGGATGCTCTAGGCATGGAGGAAAGCAAGATGAACAGGTCTTGAATCCCAGACCCTGGCTACTACCCCTAAGCACCAGGGAATGCAAGCAAGGACACATGCCAGGCCCCCAGCAACTATCCTGGCTTGCAGCAGGCCCTTCTGCCCAGTGGCTGAGACCCTTGCCCTGGGCCTTCTCTCCCTTCCAAGGACAAGGACCCTGGGGAATGAGGGGTCACCCATTCTGGCTGAGTGTATGCTAGGAATGGCTCTGCAGTCCATCTGCATTATGGCCAGGTTCAAGCTTGTGGCCAGCAGGTGAGGAGTTGCTATCAACTCCAACCCAACCACCACCTTGGTCAGAACAGATCCAGATCTGGTCTCAGGGACACTTGCTGGAGGCAGAGCCTGAGAAGACATAGCCTCCCTCAGAAGTAGCCATCTTGTCCCCTGTGTCATGCTCTGGACCCTGGCTCAGCATGGAGCAGTTGCTCTGGGGGTTCTGGAAGGCTGTGATGAGACTAACTGACCAAATGAAGCTGCAAGGTAAAAGAGAAGAGTGAGCCCAGGTGCTCAGGAGCTTCGCAGGCCCTCTGACAGCCCTGATACACAAATTCGGTTTCCATTCACTGCTGTGGTTTCAGTCTGATGGGAGGACATCTGTTTCTCACATCTAAAGCGGCCTATTGCTAAACTGCCCTGCAGAGAGGAGGTGCCAACTAGCCCCCACCAGCAACCACACGCTTTGTCTAAAATGCTTTGATATGAAGAGGAAGGAGAATGTGATGATGAAGTCAAGCTGATTGCTATTGCTTGCATCCCTTGGCCTGACCTTTTCCAGGGATGGAACTGTACAGACACTGATGGTGGGTGCCCTATCCATAGCTGAAGCCTACTCTAGGGTCACTTGGCACCCCTGTATCTCTGTCCCTGAGGTCATTTGATTATTCCAGACATATCACTGTCTCTCGGCAGGGCAGTCCTGAGGTTATAAGGAACTGATTCCCCAGGATGATGTGGGTGGTGTCAGTGTCCCAGCCTCTCTGCCAGTGTGGAGCCAAACAGTGTGCCTCCAAGTCTCTGGAGGTCCCCAGGAGACTGAGCCCCAGCAGTAGCCTGCTCATTAGCATGTTCTTTTGGGGCATTCCTCCCTTCCCATGTCCCTTCTCTACTCCCTCAGAGGATTTACCACAAGTTACACTCAATAAAGGACAGAAATGGCATGGACCTAACAGAAGCAGAAGATATTAAGAAGAGGTGGCAAGAATATACAGAAGAACTGTTCAAAAAAATCTTCACAACCCAGATAATCATGATGGTGTGATCACTCATCTAGAGCCAGACATCCTGGAATGTGAAGTCAAGTGGACCTTAGGAAGCATCACTATGAACAAAGCTAGTGGAAGTGATGGAATTCCAGTTGAGCTATTTCAAATCCAAAAGATGATGCTTTGAAAGTGCTGTACTCAATATGTCAACAAATTAGGAAAACTAGGCACTGACCATAGGACTGGAAAGCTCAGTTTTCACTCCAATCCCAAGGAAGGGCAATGCCAAAGAATGCACAAACTACCACACAATTGCACTCATCGCACATGCTAGCAAAGTAATACTCAAAATTCTCCAAGCCAGGCTTCAGCAATTCACAAACCATGAACTTCCAGATGTTCAAGCTGGTTTAGAAAAGGCAAAGGAACCAGAGATCAAATTGCCAACATCCACTGAATCACTGAAAAATCAAGAGAGTTCCAGAAAAACATCTATTTCTGCTTTATTGACTATGCCAAAGTCTTTGACAGTGTGGATCACAATAAACTGTGGAAAAATCTGAAAGAGATGGGAATGCCAGACCACCTGACCTGCCTCTTGAGAAGTCTGTATGCAGGTCAGGAAGCAACACTTAGAACAGAACATGGAACAACAGACTGGTCCCAAATACGAAAAGGAGTACATCAAAGCTGTATATTGTCACTCTACTTATTTAATTTATATGCAGAGTACATCATGAGAAACACTGGGCTAGATGAAGCCCAAGCTGGAATCAAGATTGCCAGAAGAAATAACAATAACCTCAGATATGCAGATGACACCACCCTTATGGCAGAAAGTGAAGAGGAACTAAAAAGCCTCTTGATGAAGGTGAAAGAGGAGAGTGAAAAAGTTGGCTTAAAGCTCAACATTCAGAAAATTAAGATCATGGCATCTGGTCCCATCACTTCATGGCAAATAGATGGGGAAGCAATGGGGAGAGAATCTAATTTTGGGGTTCCAAAATCACTGCAGATGGTGACTGCAGTCATGAAATGAAGAGGCTTGCTCCTTGGAAGAAAAGTTATGACCAACCTAGACAGCATATTAAAAAGCACAGACATTACTTTGCCAACAGAGGTCCATCCAATCAAAGCTTTGGTTTTTCCAATAGTCACATATGAATGTGAGAGTTGTACTATAAAAAAAAAAAAAAGCTGAGTGCCAAATAACTGATGCTTTTGAACTATGATATTGGAGAAGACGCTTGAGAGTCCCATGGACAGCAAGGAGATCCAACGAGTTCATCCTAAAGGAAGTCAGTCCTGAATAGTCATTGGAAGGACTGATGTTGAAGCTGAAACTCCAATACTCTGGGCACTTGATGCCAAGAACTGACTCACTGGAAAAGACCCTGATGCTGGGAAAGATTGAAAGCAGGAGAAGAAGGGGACGACAGAGGATGAGATGGTTGGATGGCATCACTGACTCAATGAACATAAATTTGAGTAAGCTCTTGGAGTTGGTGATGGACAGGGAAGCCTGGCATACAGCAAACCATGGGTTCAGAAAGAGTCGGACACGACTGAGTGACTGAACTGAGCTGAACTGACAAATAGATTCAAGGGATTAGATCTAATAGACAGAGTGCCTGAAAAACTATGGACGGAGGTTTGCAACATTGTACCAAAGGCCATGATCAAAACTATCCCCAAGAAGAATAAATGCAAAAAGGCAAAATGATTGTCTGAGGTGGCCTTACAAATAGCTGAGAAAAGAAGAGAAAGGAAAGGCAAAAAAGAAAAGGAAAGCTATACCGATCTGAATGCAGAGTTCCAAAGAATAGCAAAGAGAGATTTTTTAAAAAGGCTTCCTAAGCGATCAGTGCTAAGAATTAGAGGAAAACAATAGAATGGGAAAGGCTAGACATCTCTTCAAGAAAATTAGAGATACCAAGGGAACATTTCATGCAAAGTTGGGCACAATAAAGGACAGAAACGGTATGAACTGATTAACGGATTAAGAAGAGGTGGCAAGGATACACAGAACTGTACAAAAAGATCTGAATGACCCAGATAACCACGATGGTGTGATCACTCATCTAGAGCCAGACATCCTGGAATGTGAAGTCAAGTGGGCCTTAGAAAGCATCACTATGAACAAAGCTAGTGGAGGTGATGGAATTCCAGCTGAACTATTTCACATCCTAAAAGATGATGCTATGAAAGTGCTGCACTCTATATGCCAGCAAATTTGGAAAATCAGCAGTGGCCACAGGACTGGAAAAGGTCAGTTTTCATTTCAATCCCAAGGAAGGGCAATGCCAAAGATTGTTCAAACTATCACTTAATTGCACTCATCTCACAATGTAGCAAAAGTGAGGCTCAAAATTCTCCAAGCCAGGTTTCAACAGTACATGAACCGAGAACTTCCAAATGCTCACACTAGATTTAGAAAAGGCAGAGGAACCAGAGGCCAAATTGTCGACATCACTGGATCATAGAAAAAGTAAGAGAGTTCCAGAAAACTTCTACTTCTGCTTTATTGACTATGCTGAAGCCTTTGAATGCGTGAATCACAACAAACTGTGGAAAATTCTTCAAGAGATGGGAATACCAGACCACCTGACCTGCCTCCTGAGAAACCTGTATGCAGCTCGAGAAGCAACAGTTAGAATGGGACATGGAACAAGAGACTGGTTCCAAGTTGGGAAAGCAGTATGTCAAGGCTGTATATTGTCACATTGTTTGTTTAACTTATATGCTGAGTATATCATGTGAAATGCTGGACTGCATGAAGCACAAGCTGGAATCAAGATTGCTGGGAGAAATAACAATAACCTCGGATATGCAGATAACACCACCCTCATGGCAGAAAGCAAAGAGGAACTAAAGAGCCTCTTGATGAAGGTGAAAGAGGAGAGTGAAAAAACTGGCTTAAAACTCACCATTCAAAAAACTAAGATCATGACATCTGGTCCCATCACTTCATGGCAAGTAGATGGGGAAACAATGGAAACAGTGAGAGACTCTATTTTGGGGGGCTCCAAAATCACTGCAGATGGTGACTACAGCCATGAAATTAAAAGATGCTTGCTCCTTGGAAGAAAAGCTATGATCAACATAGACAGCATATTAAAAAGCAGAGACATTACTTTGCCAAAAAAGGTCCATCTATTCAAAGCTACGATTTTTCCAGTAGTCATGTATGGATGTGCGAGTTGGACTATAAAGAAAGTTGAGCGTTGAAGAACTGATACTTTTGAACTGTGGTGTTGGAGAAGACTCTTAAGAGTTCCTTGGACAGCAAGATCAAACCAGTCAATCCTAAAGGAAATCAGTCCTGAATATTCATTGGAAGGACTGATGCTGAAGCTGAAGCTCCAATATTTTGGCCACCTGATGAAAAGAACTGACTCATTGGAAAATCCCCTGATGCTGAGAAAGATTGAAGGCAGGAAGAGAAGGGGACAAGAGAGGATGAGATGGTTGGATGGTATCACTGACTTGTTGGACATGAGTTTGAGCAAGCTCCAGGTGTTGTGGATGGACAGGGAAGCCTGGTGTGCTATAGTCCATGGGGTCCCAAAGAGTGGAACACAGCTGAATGACTGAACTGAACTGAACTGGCCTTGTCCTGATATCAAAACCTGGCAAAGCCGTTGCAAGAAAAGAATGTTATAGATTGAGATTCCTTACCAATATATAGACAAGATTCTTAAACAAAAGTTTACCAAATCCAATTTAACAATTGTAAAAATATTAATAAATTGTGACCAATAAGGGTTTATCCAAAAAGTAAGTTTGATTTAACATTCAAAAATTAAACAATGTTACTGATCATATGTAGTGAGTTGAAATAGTATCTCCTCAAAAACACATCCACCCAGAAATTCAGAATGTGACTTTATTTGGAGATAGAGTCTTTGCAGATTTAAATAGTTAAGGATCTCGACATGAAATCATCCTGGATTTAGGGTGAGCCCTAAATCCAATTATTGGTATCCTTATAAGAGGATAATAGAGGTCACAGATAATAAACACAGAGAAGGTGAAGATAGATGTGTGCAGAGATCGGAATTATTCAGTCACTACACAATGAATGATTGGGGCCATGAGATGCTAGAAGAAGAAGTGAAAAAAAATGATTCTTTCCTAGAGCCTGCAGAGGTAGAATAGATTTGCTGACACCTTGATTTCAGAGACTGCTAGACTCCATAACTGTGAGAGAATAAATTTTTGTGTTCCTAAGCCACAAAGTTTGGGGTAATTTGATTTAGCAATTATGACCAACCTAGATAGCATATTCAAAAGCAGAGACATTACTTTGCCAACAAAGGTCCGTCTAGTCAAGGCTATGGTTTTTCCTGTGGTCATGTATGGATGTGAGAGTTGGACTGTGAAGAAGGCTGAGTGCCAAAGAATTGATGCTTTTGAACTGTGGTGTTGGAGAAGATGCTTGAGAGTCCCTTGGACTGCAAGGCGATCCAACCAGTCCATTTTGAAGGAGATCAGCCCTGGGTGTTCTTTGGAAGGAATGATGCTAAAGCTGAAACTCCAGTACTTTGGCCACCTCATGCAAAGAGTTGACTCATTGGAAAAGACTCTGATGCTGGGAGGAATTGGGGGCAGGAGGAGAAGGGGACGACAGAGGATGAGATGGCTGGATGGCATCACTGACTCGATGGACGTGAGTCTGAGTGAACTCTGGGAGTTTGTGATGGACAGGGAGGCCTGGTGTGCTGCGATTCATAGGGTCGCAAAGAGTCAGACACGACTGAGCGACTGAACTGAACTGAAGCTAGAATCACTTCAGTATTCTTGCCTTGGGAACCTCATGAACAGTATGAAAAGGCAAAATGATAGGATACTGAAAGAGGAACTGTCCAGGTCAGTAGGTGCCCAATATGCTACTGGGGATCAGTGGAGAAATAGCTCCAGAAAGAATGAAGGGATGGAGCCAAAGCAAAAACAATACCCAGTTGTGGATGTGACTGGTGATAGAAGCAAGGTCCGATGCTGTAAACAGCAATATTGCATAGGAACCTGGAATGTCAAGGCAAATTGAAAGTGGCAAACAGGAGATGGCAAGAGTGAACATTGACATTCTAGGAATCAGCGAACTAAAATGGACTGGAATGGGTGAATTTAACTCAGATGACCATTATATCTACTACTGTGGGCAGAAATCCCTCAGAAGAAATGGAGTAGCCATCATGGTCAATAAAAGAGTCTGAAATGCAGTACTTGGATGCAATCTCAAAAACGACAGAATGATCTCTATTCGTTTCCAAGGCAAACCATTCAATATCACAGTAACTCAAGTCTATGCCCCAACCAGTAACACTGAAGAAGCTGATGTTGAACAGTTCTATGAAGACCTACAAGACCTTTTAGAACTAACACCCAAAAAAGATGTCCTTTTCATTATAGGGGCCTGGAATGCAAAAGTAGGAAGTCAAGAAACATCTAGAGTAACAGGCAAATTTGGTCTTGGAATACGGAATGAAGCAGGGCAAAGACTAATAGAGTTTTGCCAAGAAAATGCACTGGTCATAGCAGATACCCTCTTCCAACAACACAAGAGAAGACCTACACATGGACATCACCAGATGGTAAACACTGAAATCAGATTGATTATATTCTTTGCAGCCAAAGATGGAGAAGCTCTATACAGTCAACAAAAACAAGATCAGGAGCTGACTGTGGCTCAGATCATTAACTCCTTATTGCCAAATTCAGACTGAAATTGAATAAAGTAGGGGAAACCACTAGACCATTCAGGTATGACCTACATCAAATCCCCTATGATTATACAGTGGAAGTGAGAAATAGATATAAGGGACTAGATCTGATAGATAAAGTGCCTGATGAACTATGGAATGAGGTTCGTGACATTGTACAGGAGACAGGGATCAAGACCATCCCCATGGAAAAGAAATGCAAAAAAGCAAAATGGCTGTCTGGGGAGGCCTTACAAATAGTTGTGAAAAGAAGAGAAGCGAAAAGCAAAGGAGAAAAGGAAAGATATAAACATCTGAATGCAGAGTTCCAAAGAATAGCAAGGAGAAATAAGAAAGCCTTCCTCAGCAATCAATGCAAAGAAATAGAGGAAAACAACAGAATGGAAAAGACTAGAGATCTCTTCAAGAAAACTAGAGATACTAAGGGAATATTTCATGCAAAGATGGGCTCAATAAAGGACAGAAATGATATGGACCTAACAGAAGCAGAAGATATTAAGAAGAGGTGGCAAGAATACACAGAAGAACTGTACAAAAAAGATCTTCACGATCAAGATAATCACAATGGTGTGATCACTCACCTAGAGCCAGACATCCTGGAATGTGAAGTCAAGTGGGCCTTAGAAAGCATCACTACGAACAAAGCTAGTGGAGATGATGGAATACCCGTTGAGCTTTTCAAATCCTGAATGATGATTCTGTGAAAGTGCTGCACTCAATATGCCAGCAAATTTGGAAAACTCAGCAGTGGCCGCAGGACT
Organism: Bubalus bubalis; assembly: GCF_019923935.1. Classification (NCBI taxonomy): domain Eukaryota; kingdom Metazoa; phylum Chordata; class Mammalia; order Artiodactyla; family Bovidae; genus Bubalus; species Bubalus bubalis. Next base: position 109,435,630 of record NC_059165.1, on the reverse strand, counting down.
GGAAAAGGTCAGTTTTCATTCCAATCCCAAAGAAAGACAATGTCAAGGAATGCTCAAACTACCGCACAATTGCACTCAATCTCACACGTTAGTAAAGTAATGCTCAAAATTCTCCAAGCCAGGCTTCAGCAGTACATGAACCATGAACTTCCAGATGTTCAAGCTGGTTTTAGAAAAGGCAGAGGAACCAGGGATCAAATTGCCAACATCCACTGGATCATCAAAAAAGCAAGAGAATTCCATTAAAACATCTATTTCTGCTTGACTATGCTAAAGCCTTTGAATGTGTGAATCACAACAAACTGTGGAAAATTCTGAAAGAGATGGGAATACCAGACCACCTACCTGCCTCCTGAGAAACCTGTAGGCAGGTCAAGAAGCAACAGTTAAAAGTGGACATGAAGCAACAGACTGGTTCCAAATTGGGAAAGGAATACGTCAAGGCTATATATTGTCACCCTGCTTATTGAACTAATATGCAGAATATCTCAAGTGAAATGCAGGCTGGATGAATCACAAGCTGGATCAAGATTGCAGGGAGAAATATCAATAACCTCAGATATGCAGATGATACCACTCTTACAGCAGAAAGCAAAGAGGAACTAAAGAGCCTCTTGACAAAAGTGAAAGAGGAGAGTGAAAACGCTGTTTTAAAACTAAACATTCACAAAACTAAGATCATGGCATCTGGTCCAATCAGTTTAGATGGGAAAGCAATGGGAACAGTGAGAAACTTTATTTTCTTGTCTCCACAATCACCCTGGACCATGACTGCAGCCATGAAATTAAAAGACACTTGCTCCTTGGAAGAAAAGCTATGAAAACCTAGACAGCTTATTAAAAAGCAGAGACATTGCTTGGCAAACAAAGGTCCAGATAGTCAAAGCTATGGTTTTTCCAATAGTCATGTACAGATGTGAGAGTTGGTCCATAATGAAGGCTAAACTCCAAAAAATCAATATTTTTGAATTGTGTTGCTAGAGAAGGCTCTTGAGAGTCCCTTGGACTGCAAGAGATCAAACAAGTGAATCCTAAAGGAAATCAGTCCTGAATATTCATTGGAAGGACTGATGATGAAGCCAATGCACCAATGCTTTGGCCCCCTGATGAGAAGAGCCACTCATTAGAAAAGACCCTAATGCTGGGAAAGATAGAAGGCACGAGGAGAAGGGGAGGACAGAGGACAAGGCCATTGGATGGCATTCACCAACTCAATAGACATGAGTTTGAGCAAGCTCTGGAATATGGTGAAGACTGCAGAAGACTGAGGTGCTGCAGTCCATGGGGTTGCAAAGAGTTGGACACAAATGAGCAACCAAACAAGAATAAAGCCATGACAATGAGAGAAAAAAAAAGAAATAAAAGTAATCCAGATTGGAAAAGAAGAATTAAAATTCTCACTGTTTGCAGATGGCTTGATACTATACATAGAAAGCCCTAAAGATGCCACAGAAAATTACTAGAGCTAATCAGTGAATACAGTAAAGTCATAGGATACAATATCAATACACAGAAATCCCTTTCATTCTTATACATTAAAGACAAAAAAATCACAGAGAGAAATTAAGGAAACAATTCCACTTACCATTGCAACAAAAAGATTAAAATTCCTAAGCATAAACCTACCTAAAGAGACAAAAGACCTATGCTCTGAAAACTACAAGACACCGATGAAAGAAATCAAGACAACAAAAAGAGATGGAGAAATATATCATGTTCTTGGATTGAAAGAATTACTTTTGTGAAAATATACTATCCAAAGCAATCTACAGATCCAATGCACTCCCTATGAAATTACCAATAGCATTTTTCACAGAACTGGGACAAAAAATTTCACAATTTGTATGGAAACACAAAAGCCCCCCAAATAGCCAAAGTAATCTTGAGAAAGAAAAACGGAGCTGGAGGAATCAAACTTCCTGACTTCAGACTACAGACTACAAAGCTACATTAAACAAAGCAATATGGTACTGGCACGAAAACCAAAATATATACCAATGGGACAAGATAGAAAGCCCAGACATAAACTCATACAACTATGGGCACCTCATCACTGACAAAGTAAGAAAGAATATTCAATGGAGAAAAGACAGCCTCTTCATTAAGTGGTGCTGGGAAAACTCAGTTCAGTTCAGTTCAGTTCAGTTCAGTCACTCAGTCATGTTCAACTCTTTGCGACCCCATGGACTGCAGCACACCAGGCTTCCCTGTCCATCAGCAACTCATGGAGCTTGCTCAAACTCATGTCCATTGAGTCCATGATGCCATCCAACTACCGCATCCTCTGTTGTCCCCTTCTCCTCCCACCTTCAATCTTTCCCAGCATCAGGGTCTTTTCAAATGAGTCAGTTCACAAAAGGTGGCCAAAATATTGGAGCTTCAGCATCAGTTCCTCAAATGATTTTTCTGGGCTGATTTTCTTTAGGATTGACTAGCTTGATTTCCTTGCAGTCCAAGGGACTCTCAAGAGTCTTCCCCAACACCACAGTTCAAAAGCATCAATTCTTCAGCATTCAGCCTTTATGGTCCAACTCTCACATCTGTACATGACTACTAGAAAAACCATAGCTTTGATTAGATGGGCCTTTTTGGGCAAAGTAATGTCTTTTCTTTTTAATATGCTGTCTAGGTTGGTCATAGCTTTTCTTCCAAGGACCATGTGTCTTTTAATTTCATGGCTGCAGTCACCATCTGCAGTGATTTGGAGCCCAAGAAAATAAAGCCTGTCATTGTTTCCATTGTTTCCCCACATATTTGCCATGAAGTGGTGGGACCAGATGCCATGATCTTAGTTTTTTGAATGTTGAGTTTTAAGCCAGCTTTTTCACTCTCCTCTTTTACTTTCATCAAGAGGCTCTTTAGTTCTTCTTTGCTTTCTGCAATAAGGGTGGTGTCATCTGCATATATGAGGTTATTGATATTTCTCCCGGCAATCTTCATTCCAGCTTGTGCTTCATCCAGTCCAGCATTTCTCATGATGTACTCCGCATATACATTAAATAAGCAGAGTGACAATACACAGCCTTGACGTACTCTTTTTCCAATTTGTACCTAGTCTCTTGTCCCATGTTCAGTTCTAACTGTTGCTTCTTGACCTGTATACAGATTTCTCAGGAGGCAGGTAAGGTGGTTTGTATTCCCATCACTTGAAGAATTTTCCAGTTTATTGTGATCCACACATTCAAAGGCTTTAGCATAGTCAATGAAGCAGAAGTAGATGTTTTTCTGGAATTCTCTTGCTTTTTCTATGAGCCAACAGATGTTGGCAATTTGATCTCTGGTTCCTCTGCCTTTTCTAAATCCAGCTTGAACATCTGGAAGTTCATGGGTTCACATACTCTTGAAGCCTGGCTTGGAGAATTTTAAGCATCACTTTGCTATTTTGCTACATTCTCTGGCATTGGCTTTCTTTGGGATTGGAATGAAAACTGACCTTTTCCAGTCACTTTTTCAGCCACTGCTGAGTTTCCAAATTTGCTGGCATATTGAGTGCAGCACTTTCACAGCATCATCTTTTAGGATTTGAAATAGCTCAACTGGAATTCCATCACCTCCACTAGCTTTGTTCATAGTGATGCTTTCTAAGGCCCACTTGACTTCACATTCCAGGATGTCTGGCTCTAGATGAGTGATCACACCATCGTGGTTATCTGGGTCGTGAAGATCTTTTTTGTGCAGCTCTTCTGTGTATTCTTGCCACCTTTTCTTAATATCATCTTCTGTTAGGTCCATATAATTTCTGTCCTTTATTTAACCCATCTTACATGAAGTGTTCCCTTGGTATCTCTAATTTTCTTGAAGAGATCTCTAGTCTTTCCCATTCTATTGTTATCCTCTCTTTCTTTGCACTGATCACTGAGGAATGTTTTCTTATCTCTCCTTACTATTCTTTGGAACTGTGGTTTCAAATATGTATATCTTTCCTTTTCTCCTTTGCCTTTCGCTTCTCTCCTTTTCTCAGCTATTTGTAAGGCTTCCTCAGACAACCCAATTTGCCCTTCTGGATTTTGTCTTTAGGGAAAACTAGATACCTACATGTGAAAGAATGAAATTAGAACACTTCCTAACACTATACAGAAAACTGGATTAGAGACCTAAATGTAAGACCAGGCAATATAAAACTCTTAGAACGAAACATAAGTAAAACACTCTTTGGCAGAAATAGTAGCAAGATCTGCTATGACCCAGTTCCTAGAGTAATGGAAATAAAAACAAAAATAAACAAATGGGATCTAATTAAACTTAAAAGTTTTTGAACAGCAAAAGAAACTACAAACACGATGAAAAGACAATCCTCAGAATGAAAGAAAATAATTGCAAATGAAGTAACTGGCAAAGGATTAATCTCCAAAACATATTAATACAAGCAGATCATGCAGCTCAATATCAGAAAAACAAACAACACAATGAAAAAATGAGCAAAAAGTCTAAACAGCCATTTCTTCAAAGAAGACATATGGATTGCCAACAAATACATGAAAAGATGTTCAACATGGCTTATTGTAACTAAAGATATTCAAGTCAAAACTACAATGAGATATCACCTCACAACAATCAGAATGACCATCATAAAAAATCTACAAACAGTAAATGCTGAAGAGGATGTGGACAAAAGGGAACTCTCTTGCACTTTTGGTGAGAATGCAAATTGATACAGTCACTATGGAGAACAGCATGGAGATTCTTTTTTAAAAATTAGGAATAAAACTACTATATGACCCAGCAATCCCACTCCTGGACATGTATCCTGAGAAGACCATAACTGAAAAAGATACATGTACCTGGTATTCATTGTAGCACTATTACAAGAGCTAGGACATGAAAGTAACCTAGATGTCCATAGACAGATAAATGGATAAAGAAGCTGTGGTACATATACACAATGGGATATGACTCAGCCATATAGTTCACCCTGAATATTCATTGGAAGGACTAATGCTGAAGCTGAAGCTCCACTACTTTGGCCACCTGATGCAAAGAACCTACTCATTGGGAAATGGATGCTGGGAAAGATTTAAGGCAAAATGAGAAGAGGGTTGCAGAGGACAAGATGGTTAGATATCATTGCTGACTCAATGAACATGAATTTCAGCAAACTCCAAGAGATAGTGAAGGACAGGGAAACCTGGTACACTGCAATCCATGGAGTCACAAGAATTGGACACAACTTAGGGACTGAACAACATTAACAAATTACTTGGCCATAAAAAGGAATGCATTCAAGTAAATTCTAATGACGTGGATGAACCTAGGGCCTATTATACAGAGTGAAGTAACTGAGAAAGAGAAAAACAAATATACTATATTAACACATGTATATGGAATCTAGAAAGGTTTGTAGGGCAGCAATAGAGATGCAGACACATAGAACAGACTTGTGGACACAATGTGGAGGAGAGGGTGGCATGAATGGAGAGAGTAGCATGGAAATATATACATTACCATATGTAAAACAGATAGGCAGTGGGAATTTGCTGTATGACTTAGGGAACTCAAACTGGAGCTCTGTGACAACCTAGAGGGGTAAGATGCGGTAGGAGGTGGGAGGAAGGTTCACGTATGAGGGGACATATGTATACCTATGGCTGATTCATGCTGATGTACGGCAGAAACCAACACAATATTGTAACGAAATTATCCTCCAATTAAAAATAAATAAATTTTTAGAAGACACATGTACCCCAATGTTCACTGAAGCACTATTTACAATAGCCAGGACATGGGAGCCACCTAGATGTCCATCAACAAATGAATGGATAAAGAAGTTGTGGTACAAGATCACTCAGTGAAATATTACCCCGCTATGAAAAGGAATGATTTTGAGTCAGTTGAACTGAAGTGGATGAACCTAGAGCCTGTTATACAGAATGAAGTCAGAAAGAGAAAAACAAATATCATCTATTATTACATATATGTAGAATCTAGAAAAAAATGATACTAATGAATCTTTTTGCAGGGCAAGAATAGAGATGCAGACAATGGACTTGTAGACACAGTGGGAAAGGAGAGGGCAGAATGAATTTAGAGAGTAGCATTGAAATGTATACATTATAATATGTAAAATAGATAGCTAGTGGGAAATTTCTATATAACACAGGGAGTCAACTCGTGCTCTGTGACAACCTAGAGGGGTAGGATGGCGGGGAGGGAGGTTTAAGAGGTAGGGGGCATATGTATACTCACGGCTGATTCATGTTGTTGTCCAGCAGAAACTAACACAACATTGTAAAGCAATTATCCTCCAATTAAAAATATATTTTAAAAAGATTATGGAAGACTTCTATCTCTACACATTTGATGGGCTTGAGTTGCTCTTGATCAGCAAGAGTTTCATTTGGGAAGATGAGATGAATCTGGAGCCAAAGAGAGCAAGAACTAGTTAGAATCACCTGTATCTCTTTATTTGTTGCTGATGGCCTCAACAGATTTCAGAAGTGCTGCTTTACTTTCACCTTCCAAAACTTGAAAAAAAATTCTTGTTTGGGCCAAAAATAAAATATCATACAACATAGGGAATTCTAGTAAACAGTTCTGGCTTAGTCAAGATGGCATTTCTAAACACTGCACAAGTCAGTTTATTTTCCTTTACTTTAATTTCTTTATTTTTAAAATGTTTGATTTTGCTTCACTTACTTAATGCCATAGTTGTGGGAATTACATGTGAATATACAATGAAAATCACTTAGCTCTTGAATTTCTTTTGCCAATTTTGGGGAATTTTCAGTCATTATTTTTCAAATACATTTTCTACATTCTTTCTCCTCTCCTTTTGGGACTATGATGACATAAATGTTAGACCTTTTGGTATTGCTCCATAAGTTCTGGAGTCACTGTTCCTTTTTTCCTACACTTTTCTCTCTGTTGTTCATTTTGGATAAATTCTATTGATCTGTCTTCAGGTTCAGTGACTCCTTTTCTAGTCAGGGAATTTCTGTATTTTGGCTCTTGAATTTTCCAAATCTAAAATTTCCACTTAGTTCTTTTTGTTGTTGTTGCTGTTCAATTGCAAAGTCATGTTAAACTATTTGTGGTCCCCCAGACCACGGGACACCAGGCTTCTCTGTTCTTCACAATCTCCCAGAGTTTGCTCAAATTCATGTCCATTGAGTTGATAATGCCATCCAACCATCTCATCCTCTGTTGTTCCCCTCCTCCTCCTGCTTTCAGTCTTTCCCAGCATCGGAGTCTTTTCCAATGAGTCAGTTTTTCTCATCAAGCAGCCAAAGTATTGAAGCTTCAATTCCAGTACCAGACCATCCAATGAATATTCAGAGTTGATTTCCTTTGGGATTGACTGGTTTGATCTCCTTAAAGTCCAAGGGACTCTCTAGTACCACAATTCAAAAGCATCAGTTCTTTGGAGCTTAGCCTTTATGGTCCAACTTTCACATCCATACATGACTACTGGAAAAACCATAGCTTTGACTAGATGGACCTTTGTTGGTAAAGTAATGTCTGCTTTTTTTTAATACAATATCTATGGTTGTCATAGCTTTTCTTCCAAGTAGCAAACATCTTTTAATTTCATGGCTACAGTCACCATCCACATTGATTTTGGAGCCCAGGAAAATAAAATTTGTCACTGCTTCAACTCTTTCCCTTTCTGCTTGCCATAAAGTGATGGGAGCAGATGCCTCAATCTTAGCTTTTTTCATATTGAATTTTAAACCAACTTTTTCACTCTCCACTTTTACCCTCCAATGGACTACATTTTGTTGGAACATGGTCCATTGGAGAAATGAACGGGAAACCACTTCAGGATTCCTGCCTCAAGAACTCCATGAACAGTATGAAAAGGCAAAATGATATGATACTGGAACATTAGCCTCCCAGGTCGGTAGGTGTCCAATATGCTACTGGGGAAAAGCGGAAAAACAGCTCCAGAAAGAATGAAGAGGCTGAGCCAAAGTGGAAATGATGCCAGTCATAGATGTGCCTCATGGTGAAAACCCGATGCTATAAAGAACAATATTGCATGGGAAATGGAATATTAGCTCCATGAATCAAGTTAAACTGGACGTGGCCAGACAGGAGAAAGCAAGAATGAACATCAACATTTTAGGAATCAGTGAATTAAAATGGATGTGAATGGGAGAATTTAATTCAAATGACCAGGGCTTCCCTGGTGGTTCAGATGGTAAAGAATCCACCTGCAATGTGGGTGACCTGGGTTTGATCCCTGGGTTGGGAGGATGCCCTGGAGGAGAGCATGGCAACCCACTTAGTATTCTTGCCTGGAGAATCCCCATGGACAGAGGACCCTGGTGGGCTACAGTTCATGGGGTCACAAAGAATTGGACACGACTGAGTGACTAAGCACAGTATAGCACAGCATATGCACATCCCCTCCCTCATCATTCTTCATAGAAAGAACAAAATAGAATAGTGTGCCCTTCTAGGTATTAATTCAGATGACCATTACATCTACTACTGTGAGCAAGAATTCCATAGAAGAAATGGAGTATTCCTCACAATCAACAGAAGAGTCTGAAGTGCAGTACTTGGATGCAATCTCAAAAACAAAATGATCTCAACTCGTTTCCAAGGCAAGCCATTCAGCATCACAGAAATCCAACTCTATGCCACAACCACTAATGCTGAAGAAGCTGAAGTTGAATGGTTCTATGAAGAAAGACAAGACCTTCTAGAACTAATACCCAAAACAGATATCCTTTTATTCATAGAGGATGGGAATGCAAAAATAGGAAGTTAAGAGATATCTGGAGTAACAGATAAATTTGGCCTCAGAGTACAAAATGAAGCAGGGCAAAGACTAATAGAGTTCTGCCAAGAGAATGCACTGGTCATAGCAAACACCCTCTTCCAACAATACAAGAGAAGACTCTACACATGGACATCATCAGATGGTCAATACCAAAATCAGATAGATTATATTCTTTTTTGTTGTTGTTGTTGTTTGTTTGTTTTTTTGTTTTTTTTTTTAATTTTATTTTTAAACTTTACATAACTGTATTAGATTTGCCAAATATCAAAATGAATCCGCCACAGGTATACATGTGTTCCCCATCCTGAACCCTCCTCCCTCCTCCCTCCCCATTCCATCCCTCTGGGTCGTCCCAGTGCACCAGCCCCAAGCATCCAGTATGGTGCATCGAACCTGGACTGGCAACTCATTTCATACATGATATTTTACATGTTTCAATGCCATTCTCCCAAACCTTCCCACCCTCTCCCTCTCCCACAGAGTCCATAAGACTGTTCTATACATCAGTGTCTCTTTTGCTGTCTCGTACACAGGGTTATTGTTACCATCTTTCTAAATTCCATATATATGCGTTAGTATACTGTATTGGTGTTTTTCTTTCTAGCTTACTTCACTCTGTATAATAGGCTCCAGTTTCATCCACCTCATTAGAACTGATTCAAATGTATTCTTTTTAATGGCTGAGTAATACTCCATTGTGTATATGTACCACAGCTTTCTTATCCATTCATCTGCTGATGGACATCTAGGTTGCTTCCATGTCCTGGCTATTATAAACAGTGCTGCGATGAACATTGGGGTACACGTGTCTCTTTCCCTTCTGGTTTTCTCAGTGTGTATGCCCAGCAGTGGGATTGCTGGATCATAAGGCAGGTCTATTTCCAGTTTTTTAAGGAATCTCCACACTGTTCTCCATAGTGGCTGTACTAGTTTGCATTCCCACCAACAGTGTAAGAGGGTTCCCTTTTCTCCACACCCTCTCCAGCATTTATTACTTGTAGACTTTTGGATCGCAGCCATTCTGACTGGTGTGAAATGGTACCTCATAGTGGTTTTGATTTGCATTTCTCTGATAATGAGTGATGTTGAGCATCTTTTCATGTGTTTGTTAGCCATCTGTATGTCTTCTTTGGAGAAATGTCTATTTAGTTCTTTGGCCCATTTTTTGATTGGGTCATTTATTTTTCTGGAGTTGAGCTGTAGGAGTTGCTTGTATATTCTCGAGATTAGTTGTTTGTCAGTTGCTTCATTTGCTATTATCTTCTCCCATTCTGAAGGCCGTCTTTTCACCTTGCTAATAGTTTCCTTTGATGTGCAGGAGCTTTTAAGGTTAATTAGGTCCCATTTGTTTATTTTTGCTTTTATTTCCAATATTCTGGGAGGTGGGTCATAGAGGATCCTGCTGTGATGTATGTCAGAGAGTGTTTTGCCTATGTTCTCCTCTAGGAGTTTTATAGTTTCTGGTCTTACGTTTAGATCTTTAATCCATTTTGAGTTTATTTTTGTGTATGGTGTTAGAAAGTGTTCTAGTTTCATTCTTTTACAAGTGGTTGACCAGAGTTCCCAGCACCACTTGTTAAAGAGATTGTCTTTAATCCATTGTATATTCTTGCCTCCTTTGTCGAAGATAAGGTGTCCATATGTGCGTGGATTTATCTCTGGGCTTTCTATTTTGTTCCATTGATCTATATTTCTGTCTTTGTGCCAGTACCATACTGTCTTGATAACTGTGGCTTTGTAGTAGAGCCTGAAGTCAGGTAGGTTGATTCCTCCAGTTCCATTCTTCTTTCTCAAGATCGCTTTGGCTATTCGAGGTTTTTTGTTTTTCCATACAAATTGTGAAATTATTTGTTCTAGCTCTGTGAAGAATGCTGTTGGTAGCTTGATAGGGGTTGCATTGAATCTATAGATTGCTTTGGGTAGTATACTCATTTTCACTACATTGATTCTTCCAATCCATGAACATGGTATATTTCTCCATCTGTTAGTGTCCTCTTTGATTTCTTTCACTAGTGTTTTATAGTTTTCTATATATAGGTCTTTAGATTCTTTAGGTAGATATATTCCTAAGTATTTTATTCTTTCCGTTGCAATGGTGAATGGAATTGTTTCCTTAATTTCTTTTTCTGTTTGCTCATTATTAGTGTATAGGAATGCAAGGGATTTCTATGCGTTGATTTTATATCCTGCATCTTTACTATAGTCATTGATTAGTTCTAGTAATTTTCTGGTGGAGTCTTTAGGGTTTTCTATGTAGAGGATCATGTCATCTGCAAACAGTGAGAGCTTTACTTCTTCTTTTCCAATTTGGATTCCTTTTATTTCTTTTTCTGTTCTGATTGCTGTGGCCAAAACTTCCAAAACTATGTTGAATAGTAATGGTGAAAGTGGGCACCCTTGTCTTGTTCCTGACTTTAGAGGAAATGCTTTCAATTTTTCACCATTGAGGATAATGTTTGCTGTGGGTTTGTCATATATAGCTTTTATTATGTTGAGGTATGTTCCTTCTATTCCTGCTTTCTGGAGAGTTTTTATCATAAATGGATGTTGAATTTTGTCAAAGGCTTTCTCTGCATCTATTGAGATAATCATATGGTTTTTATTTTTCAATTTGTTAATGTGGTGTATTACATTGATTGATTTGCGGATATTGAAGAATCCTTGCATCCCTGGGATAAAGCCCACTTGGTCATGGTGTATGATCTTTTTAATGTGTTGTTGGATTCTGATTGCTAGAATTTTGTTAAGGATTTTTGCATCTATGTTCATCAGTGATATTGGCCTGTAGTTTTCTTTTTTTGTGGGATCTTTGTCAGGTTTTGGTATTAGGGTGATGGTGGCCTCATAGAATGAGTTTGGAAGTTTACCATCCTCTGCAATTTTCTGGAAGAGTTTGAGCAGGATAGGTGTTAGCTCTTCTCTAAATTTTTGGTAGAATTCAGCTGTGAAGCCGTCTGGACCTGGGCTTTTGTTTGCTGGAAGATTTTTTATTACAGTTTCAATCTCCGTGCTTGTGATGGGTCTGTTAAGCTTTTCTATTTCTTCCTGATCGAGTTTTGGAAAGTTGTACTTTTCTAAGAATTTGTCCATTTCTTCCTCGTTGTCCATTTTATTGGCATATAATTGTTGATAGTACTCTCTTATGATCTTTTGTATTTCTGTGTTGTCTGTTGTGATCTCTCCATTTTCATTTCTAATTTTATTGATTTGATTTTTCTCCCTTTGTTTCTTGATGAGTCTGGCTAATGGTATGTCAATTTTATTTACCCTTTCAAAGAACCAGCTTTTGGTTTTGTTGATTTTTGCTATGGTCTCTTTTGTTTCTTTTGCATTTATTTCTGCTCTAATTTTTAAGATTTCTTTCCTTCTACTAACCCTGGGGTTCTTCATTTCTTCCTTTTCTAGTTGCTTTAGGTGTAGAGTTAGGTTATTTATTTGACTTTTTTCTTGTTTCTTGAGGTGTGCCTGTATTGCTATGAACTTTCCCCTTAGGACTGCTTTTACCGTGTCCCACAGGTTTTGGGTTGTTGTGTTTTCATTTTCATTCGTTTCTATGCAAATTTTGATGTCTTTTTTGATTTCTTCTGTGATTTGTTGGTTATTCAGCAGCGTGTTGTTCAGCCTCCATATGTTGGATTTTTAATAGTTTTTCTCCTGTAATTGAGATCTAATCTTACTGCATTGTGGTCAGAAAAGATGCTTGGAATGATTTCTATTTTTTTGAATTTACCAAGGCTAGCTTTATGGCCCAGGATGTGATCTATCCTGGAGAAGGTTCCATGTGCGCTTGAGAAGAAGGTGAAATTCATTGTTTTGGGATGAAATGTCCTATAGCTATCAATTAGGTCTAACTGGTCTATTGTATCGTTTAAAGTTTGTGTTTCCTTGTTAATTTTCTGTTTAGTTGATCTATCCATAGGTGTGAGTGGGGTATTAAAGTCTCCCACTATTATTGTGTTATTGTTAATTTCTTCTTTCATACTTGTTAGCATTTGTCTTACATACTGCGGTGCTCCCGTGTTGGGTGCATATATATTTATAATTGTTATATCTTCTTCTTGGATTGATCCTTTGATCATTATGTAGTGACCATCTTTGTCTCTTTTCACAGTCTTTGTTTTAAAGTCTATTTTATCTGATATGAGTATTGCTACTCCTGCTTTCTTTTGGTCCCTATTTGCATGGAAAATCTTTTTCCAGCCCTTCACTTTCAGTCTGTATGTGTCCCCTGTTTTGAGGTGGGTCTCTTGTAGACAACATATGCAGGGGTCTTGTTTTTGTATCCATTCAGCCAGTCTTTGTCTTTTGGTTGGGGCATTCAACCCATTTACGTTTAAGGTAATTACTGATAAGTATGACCCCGTTGCCATTTACTTTATTGTTTTGGGTTCGAATTTATACACAATTTTTGTGTTTCCTGTCTAGAGAATATCCTTTAGTATTTGTTGGAGAGCTGGTTTGTTGGTGCAGAATTCTCTCAGCTTTTGCTTGTCTGAAAAGCTTTTGATTTCTCCTTCATACTTGAATGAGATCCTTGCTGGGTACAATAATCTGGGCTGTAGGTTATTTTCTTTCATCATTTTAAGTATGTCTTGCCATTCCCTCCTGGCTTGAAGAGTTTCTATTGAAAGATCAGCTGTTATTCTTATGGGAATTCCCTTGTGTGTTATTTGTTGTTTTTCCCTTGCTGCTTTTAATATTTGTTCTTTGTGTTTGATCTTTGTTAATTTGATTACTATGTGTCTTGGGGTGTTTCACCTTGGGTTTATCCTGTTTGGGACTCTCTGGGTTTCTTGGACTTGGGTGATTATTTCCTTCCCCATTTTAGGGAAGTTTTCAACTATTATCTCCTCAAGTATTTTCTCATGGTCTTTCTTTTTGTCTTCTTCTTCTGGGATCCCTATGATTCGAATGTTGTAGCGTTTAATATTGTCCTGGAGGTCTCTGAGATTGTCCTCATTTCTTTTAATTCGTTTTTCTTTTATCCTCTCTGATTCATTTATTTCTACCATTGTATCTTCTAATTCACTAATCCTATCTTCTGCCTCTGTTATTCTACTATTTGTTGCCTCCAGAGTGTTTTTAATTTCACTTATTGCATTATTCATTATATATTGACTCTTTTTATTTCTTCTAAGTCCTTGTTAAACCTTTCTTGCATCGTCTCAATCCTTGCCTCCAGGCTCTTTATCTGTGATTCCATTTTAATTTCAAGATTTTGGATCAATTTCACTATCATTGTTCGGAATTCTTTATCAGGTAGATTCCCTATCTCTTCCTCTTTTGTTTGGTTTGGTGGGCATTTATCCTGTTCCTTTATCTGCTGGGTATTCCTCTGTCTCTTCATCTTGTTTAAATTGCTGAGTTTGGGGTGTCCTTTCTGTATTCTGGCAGTTTGTGGAGTTCTCTTTATTGTGGCGTTTCCTCGCTGTGTGTGGGTTTGTACAGGTGGCTTGTCAAGGTTTCCTGGTTAGGGAAGCTTGTGTCGATGTTCTGGTGGATGGAGCTGTATTTCTTCTCTCTGGATTGTAATGAAATGTCCAGTAATGAGTTATGAGATGTCTATGGTTTTGGGGTGACTTTGGGCAGCCTGTATCTTGAAGCTCAGGGCTGTGTTCCTTTGTTGCTGGAGAATTTGCTTGGTATGTCTTGCCCTGGAACTTGTTGGCCCTTGTGTGGTGCTTGGTTTCAGTGTCGGTATGGAGGCGTTTGATGAGCTCCTGTCAATTAATGTTCCTTGGAGTCAGGAGTTCCCTGGAGTCAGGGTTTGGACTTAAGCCTCCTACTTCCAGTTATCGGTCTTAATTTTACAGTAGTTTCAAAACTTCTCCTTCTATACAGCACCACTGATAAAACATCTACGTTAAAGATGAAAAGTTTCTCTACTGTGAGGGTCACTCAGAGAGGTTCACAGCGTTATATGGAGAAGAGAAGAGGGAGGAGGGAGTTAGAGGTGACCCAAATGAGATGAGGTGGAATCAATAGTGGAGAGAGTGGGCTAGCCAGTAGTCACTTCCTTATGTGCACTCCACAACTGGACCGCTCAGAGATGTTCACGGAGTTATACAGGGAAGAGAAGAAGGAGGCAGGAGACAAAGGTGGCCAGAAGGATAAAAGGGGGAAATGAAAAGGAGGGAGACAGATCCAGCCAGTAATCAGTTCCTTAAGTGTTCTCCACCGTCTGGAACACACAGAAATTCACAGAGTTGGGTACAGTAGAGAGGGGTTAGGGAGGAGATACAGGTGACCTGGTGGAGAAAATGGAGAGTCCAAAGGGAGAGAGAGCAGTCAAGCCAGTAATCTCGTACACTAGTGAAAAATGGGTCCTGAAGATTGGGTTCTTAAAGGTACAAAATTGGTAACAAATACATAAAAACAAAAATTAGAAATCTAGAGTAGAGTTTGGAATTTCAAAAATGCGATGTTAATGAAAAGAAGAAGGAAAAGAAAGAGAGAAAAAACGAACAAAGAAAAACAAACAAGGTCGTGAAAGTAATAAAGAAACTACAGGTACAAAATTGATATCAAATACCAAAAAGCATAAATTAAAAATCTTGAGTAGAGTTTGGAATTGCAGATATACGATGTTATATAAAAGAAGAAGAGAAAGAAACAGAGGGGAAAAAAAGTCACAGAAATTATGAAAAAAACTATAGGTACAAAATTGATAACATATATCAAAAGGCTAAAATTAAAAATCTAGAGTAGAGTTTGGAATTTCAAAAATACAATGTTAAAGAAAAGAAGAAAAAGAAAAAAGAAAAAAAAAAAAAACCACGGTCAAAAAATTATAAAATATATATATGAAGTTTGCTGAAGAAGAAAAAAAAAATAGGGTCTTTTTTTTTTTTTTTTTGCAAAGTAATAGTTATAAAAGTGAAAATTAAAGGACAATAGAGGACTTAAAAAAAATTTTTTTTAATTAAAAAAAAAGAAAGAAAGATTGATCATAAAAATAGTAAAAATATATCTAGGTCTTTCTCTGGTTTTGTTGTGAGTATTGTGGGTTCAGTTCATTTTTGGCAGTTCCTTAGTCCGACTTATATTTCTCAAGATCTATAGGCCCCTTCCTATGTAATCCGTAGTAACCACAGGGTTTTAATCTATGGCCTGTAGCTTCCAAGGCGTTTCCCTCTGTTATAGCTTCTTCTGTTTGCTGGTCTCTTCAGTGTCTGGTTCCCGCCCTGACACAAAGGGGACGGTGGAGGACACTATTTTTTTAATTTTATTTAGGCTCACTTGTTCAGCCATGCTGTGGGGAGGGAGGGAGGGATGCTGCAAACAGATAACACTGGCGTGCGCTCGCAGTGCCTCAGCCACACTGGGTCTGCCCCCGCTCAGGGCACGTGTAGCCTCCCTGCCCACACTGCTCGGGCTCTAGGTTGTTCCGCCGGGAACAATCAGAGGCCGGCCCTGGGCTGAGCTCCCAGGTCCAAGCCGCTCAGGTTCAGGCACTCGGGTAGTCCTCAGAGGCGCAGACTCGGTTGGGCCTGCGTTTTGTGTTCTTCCCAGATCCGAGCAGCTCAGGTGATGAGGTGTTTGGCGGGCGCCAATGCTGCGACTTATCGCCTCCCCGCCACTCGGTTATCTGGGTGTAAAACCGGCGCACCTTCTCAGGCAGCTGTTGACCGTCCAGACCCCCAAGAAGTTTTAGTTAGCAAAGAAGCCTGCTTACAGTTTTATAGATAGTGTCTCTCTTGGGCTGCGATTGCCCCCTTCCGGCTCTGGCTGCCTGTCACCGGAGGGGGAAGGTCTGCAGCCGGCTATCTCTGTTCAGTCCTTTGTTCTGTGCGCGGGCCTGGCGGTGTCTTAGGTTAGGGCTGGCTTTTCGCGTGGTAGATATCCCACAGTCTGGTTTGCTAGCCCAAATTATTTCGCTCAGATAGCGCTCAGGACATTCGGCCCGATTCTTACTCTAAGGGACACAGCCCGCGCCGCACTTCCCTGCCCAGCCCCCGCTTGCTAATGCCGTGTGCAGGCATCTGCGCTGCTTCTCCGCTGGGGGAGTTACCGTAGGGCTCACAATCCGCGATTTTTAATTGTTTATTTTTTTTTTTCCCCTCCCTTTTATGTTGCCCTCTGTGCTTCCAAAGCTCGGCACAGATTCGGCAGTGAGAGGGTTTCCTGGTGTTTGGAAACTTCTCTCTTTTTAAGACTCCCTTCCCGGGACGGAACTCCGTCCCTCCCTCTTTTGTCTCTTTTTTTGTCTTTTATATTTTTTCCTACCTCCTTTCGAAGAGTTGGGCTGCTTTTCTGGGTGCCTGATGTCCTCTGCCGGCATTCAGAAGTTGTTTTGTGGAATTTACTCGACGTTTAAATGCTCTTTTGATGAATTTGTGGGGGAGAAAGTGTTCTCCCCGTCCTACTCCTCCGCCATCTTGGCTCCTCCTCCCAGATAGATTATATTCTTTGCAGCAAAGATAGAGAAGCTCTACACAGTCAGTAAAAACAAGACCAGGTACTGACTGTCGCTTAGATCATGAGCTCATTATCACAAAATTCAGACTTAAATTGAAGAAAGTAGGGAAATCTGCTAGGCCATTCAGGTATGACCTAAATCAAATCCCTTATGGGGCTTCCAGTTCTAGATGGTAGAGTAGAAGGAAGTATGCACATCTGCTCCTGAGACGGCACCAAAATCACAGCTAGCTGTTGAACAACCATTGACAGGAGGACACTGGAGCTCACCAAAGAAAGATGCCCCATGTCCAAAGACAAAGAAGAAGTTGCAGCGAGATGGTAGGAGGGCAGAGTCACCATAAATTCAAATCCCATAGTTGCCAGGTGGGTGACCCACAAACTGGAGAACAAAATTACCAAAGAAGTTCTCCCATTGTTGTGAAGTTTCTGAACCTGGTGTCAAGCTTCCCAGCCTGGGGATTCAACAAAGGGATTGGGAATACCCAAGGAATCTGACCTTGAAGGCCAGTGTGATTTGATTATTGGACTTCCAAAGGACTGGGGGAAACAGAAACTCCAGTCTTGGAGGTCACAAACAAAATACTGCATACTCCAAGACCTACAGGACAGGAGCAGTGGCCCCACAGGAGACAACCAAAACCACCTGCTAGTGTTGGAGGGTCTCCTGTGGAGACATGGGTTAACAGGGGCTCACCACAGAGATGGGAACACTGGCAACAGAAGTCCTAGAAGTCCTTACCCACTTGGCATAAGCCCTCTTGGAAGTCACCATTAACCCTACCATAGAGTGGGCAGACCCCACGGCTGGGTCACCAACTAAAGTGTGGAAGCACAACCCCACCTATCAGCAGACAATTGGATTAAGGCTTTGCTAAGCAAGGCCCTGCCTACCAGAACAAGACCCAGTCTTTCCCACTGCCAGTCCCTCCCATCAGGAAGCTGACACAAGCCTCTTAGCCTCCTCTATCAGAGGGTCCACAGAAGAAGCAAGAAGCACCACAATCTCACAGTTAGAACCAAAACCATTTTACAGAAAGTTAATCACAATGAAAAAGCTATGTCCCAGGTAAAGAGACAAGGTAAAACCCCAGAAAAAACAATGAAAGAAAGTGGAGATAAGCAACCTTCCAGAAAAATAATTCAGAATAATGATAGCGACGATGATCCAGGATCCTGGGAAAACAATGAAAAAGATGCAAGAAATGTTTACCAAAGACCTACAAGAACTAAAGAACAAATGGAGATGAATAATACACTAGAAGGAATCCATAGCAGAATAACTGAGGCAGAAGAATTGATAAGTGACCTGGAGGACAGAATGGTGGAATTCACTGCCACAGAATATTTTAAAAAGAATTTAAAAAATGAAAACAGCCTAAGAAACATCTGGGACAACATTTAATGAGCCAACATTCATATTTTAGGGGTCCCAGAAGGAGAAGAGAGAAAGGACCTGAGAAAATATTTGAAGAGATAATAGCTGAAAACTTCCCTAATATGGGAAAGAAAATAGTCGACCAAGTCAAAGAAGCACAAAAAGTCCCAGGCAGGGTAAACCCAAGAAGGAATACACTGAAACACATAGTAATCAAACTGACAAAAATTAACGACAAAGAAAAATATTAAAAGCAACAAGGGAAACATTACAAATAACATACAAGGAAATTCCCATCAGATTCCCACTGATTTCTCAACAGAAACTTTACAAGCCAGAAAGGAATGCACGATATTTTTAAAGTGATGATAGGGAAGAACCTACAACAAAGAATACTCTACCCAGCAAGACTCTCATTCAGATTGATAGAGAAATCAAAAGCTTTCCAGACAAGCAAAATTTAAGAGAATTCAGCGCCACCAAACCAGGCTTTACAACAAATGCTAAAGGAACTTCTCTAGGCAACAAACACAAGGAAAAGATCTACAGAAAATAAACCCAAAACACTTAAGAAAATGGTAATAGGAACAAGCATATTTATAACTACCTTAAATGTAAATGGATTAAATGCACCAACCAAAAGACAAACACTAACTGGGCATACATGCACTTCCACTTACCACACCACTCTGCTTGACACCCCCCCCCCACCTCTATATAGTTATTTTATATTGTTAGACTAATTATGTTCCCATTATGGCTTGCAATTGTAATTGTCTTCTATTTTTTGTCTGGCTATTGACTGTGAAAACTTATAAACATTTTTTACTCTTATGATTATGTAACTATTACTCACTTAATACTACTGTATCATGATTGGTCAACAGAAAAATAAAAGAATTCTATAGCACCAAAACTGCCATTTGATAGAAAAAGCTACAATCACTTTTTAAAATCCAGATACATATCAGAATTATCTTGGAATTTTTTGAAAAATACAAATGCCCAGATATTTGGAGACAAGCTCCAGATAAGTTTCTCATGACAAACATGTTTAAAAGCAACCGGACTGTATGATGATCTTTTACTTTTAACTGGTTTGTTTCACTTTTTCTATTTCATATTCAGTGCTCCTATTTCATTCAGTTTATGTTTTCCAATTTCTGCATCTATTCTTTTTTTTTTTTAATATTCCTTCTCAGGTCTTTATCAGGGCTTCCCTGATAGCTCATTTGGTAAAGAATCTGCCTGCAATGCAGGAGACCCCTGTTCAATTCCTGGGTTGGGAAGATCCACTGGAGAAGGCATAGGCTACCCACTACAGTATTCTTGGGCTTCCCTTCTGGCTCAGCTTGTAAAGATTTGGCCCACAATGCAGGAGACCCCAGTTCGATCCCTGGGCTGAGAAGATCCACTGGGAAAGGAAACGGCTAACCAGTCCAGTATTCTGGCCTGGAGAATTCCATGGACTCTATAGTCCATGAGGTCACAAAGAGTCAGACACAACTGAGCAACTTTCACTTTTAACTTTCAAGCCTTTATCAAGTGCAGTAGAGGATGTCTTCAAGAAAATTAGAGTTACCAAGGGAACATTTCATGCAAAGATGGGCACAATGAAGGACAAAAATGGCAAGAACCTAACAGAAGCAGACGAGATTAAGAAAAGGTGGCAAGAATACACAGAAGTGAAGTGAAGTGAAGTCGCTCAGTTGTGTCCAAATCTTTGCGACCCCATGGACTGTAGCCTACCAGGCTTCTCCATCCATGGGATTCTCTGGGCAAGAATACTGGAGTGGGTTACCATTTCCTTCTCCAGGGGATCTTCCCAAGCCAGGGATAGAACCTGGGTCTCCCACATTGTAGGCAGATGCTTTAATCTGTAAGCCACCAAAAAAAGGTCTTAATGACCCAGATAACCATGATAGTGTGGTCAATCAGAGCCAGACATCCTGAGATGTGAAGTCAAGTGGGCCTTGGGAAGCATCACTACAAACAAAGTTAGTGGAAGTGATAGAATTCCAGCTGTGCCATTTCAAATCCTAAAAGATGATCCTGTGAAAGTGCTACACTCAATATGCCAGCAAATTTGGAAAACTCAGCAGTGGCCACAGGACTGGAAAAGGTCAGTTTTCATTCCAATCCCAAAGAAAGGCAATGCCAAAGAATGTTCAAACTACCAAACAATTGCACTCATTTCACATGCTAGCGAGGTAATGTTCAAAATCCTTCAAGCTAGGCTTTGGCAGTATGTGAACCAAGAACTTCTAGATGTACAAACTGGATTTAGAAGAGGCAGAGAAGCCAGAGATCAAACTGCCAACTTCCATGGTTCAGTCATTCAGTTGTGTCTGACTTTTTGTGATCCCGGGGACTGTAGCCCATCAGGCTCCTCTCTCCATGGGATTTTCCAGGCAAGAATTCTGGAATGGGTTGCCATTTCCTACTCCAACATCCACTGGGATTATAGAAAAAGCAAGAAAATGTCAGAAAACCATCTACTTCTGGTTCATTGACTACACTAAAGCCTTTGACTGTGTGAATCACAACAAACTTTGGAAAATTCAGAAAGTGATAGGAATACCAGACCACCTTATGTGCCTCCTGAGAAGCCTGTATGCAGGTCAGGAAGCAACAGTTAGAACTGGACATGGAACAACAGACTGGTCCAAAATTAGAAAAGGAGTACATCAAGGCTGTATATTGTCACCCCACTTATTTAACTTAATGCATAGTACATCATGCTGGATGACTCATACACTAGAATCAAGATTGCTGGGAGAAATATCAACAACCTCAGGTATGAAGATGACACCACCCTAATGGCAGAAATAGTAGAAGAACTAAAGAACTTCTTGATGAAAGTGAAAAGGGAGCATGAAAAAGCTGGCTTAAAACTCAACATTCAAAAAGCGAAGATCATGGCATCCAGTCCCATCACTTTGTGGCAAATAGATGGGGAAATAATGGAAACACTGGCAGATTTTATTTTCTTGGGCTCTACAATCACTGCAAATGGTGACTGCAGCCATGAAATTAAAACACCCTTGCTTCTTGTAAAAAAAAAAAAAAAAGCTATGACAAACCCAGGTAGCATATTAAAAGCGGAGACATCACTTTGCTGACAAAGGTCCATATAGTCAAAGCTATGATTTTTCAGTAGTCATGTATGCATGTGACAGTTGGACCATAAAGAAGGCTGAGTGGGGAAGAATTGATTCTTTTGAATTGTGATGCTGGATAATACTCTTCAGAGTCCCTTGGACAGCAAGGAGATCAAACCTGTCAATCCTAAAGGAAATCAACCCTGGGATATTCATTGGAAGGACTGATGCCAAAGCTGAAATTCCAGTATTTGGCCACCTGATGAGAAGAACTGACTCATTGGAAAAGGCCCTGATGCCAAGAAAGATTGAGGGTAGAAAAGAAGGGGAAGACAAAGGATGAAATGATTAGATGGCATCACTGACTCGATGGACATGGGTTTGAGTAAGCTCCGAGAGTTGGTGATGGACAGGGAAGCCTGGCATGCTGCCGTCCATGAGGTCACAAAGAGTTGGACACAACTGAGCCACTGAACTGAGGATGGTCATAACTCTTCTTCCAAGGAGCAAGCCTCTTTTAATTTCATGGCTGCAATCACCATCTGCAGTGAGTTGGAGCCCAAGAAAATAAAGTCTCTCACTGTTTCCATTGTTTCCCCATCTATTTACCATGAAGTGATGGGACCAGATGCCATGATCTTACTTTTCTGAATGTTAAGTTTTAAGCCAACTTTTTCACTCTCCTCTTTCACTTTCATCAAGAGGCTCTTCTGTTCCTCTTCACTTTCTGCCATAAGAGTGGTGTCATCTGCATATCTGAGGTTATTGATATTTCTCCTGGCAATCTTGATTCCAGCTTCTGCATCATCCAGACTGGTATTTTGCATGATGTATTTTGTATATAAGTTGAATAAGCAGGGTGATAATATACAACCTTTCAGAATTTTGAACCAATCATGTGCTCCTTGTCCGATTCTAACTGTAAGCTATCTAATGATAGTAAAACTTTTACTATCTAATGATATTAAAACCATCTTTTTGTGTGGTTGCTTGAATTAAAACAATTTCAAATTCCATTTGTCCATTGCTGAGTTGATTTCTCCTCAGAAACTGTGAAGGAAAGAAGAATGGAGTGAAATATTTAAAGTATTGAGAGAAAAATCCACTACCTGGAATTCTATGTTCTGCAAGATAATCCTTCCAAAGTAAAGGTGAAATAAAAACCTTCTCAGGCATACAAAAATTAAGATAATTTGCTCCTATTCATGATAGGATAAAAAAACCCTTAGAAATTTAGGAAGAAATAATTTGATGGAAAATGTTTGACTTTTTTATGCTAACCTTGTATCCTGCAAACTTGCTAATTTCTTATCAGTTCCAGGACTGTTCTTGTCAATTCTACTGGATTTTCTAAATACAAAATCATATCATTTGTGAACACAAATATTTTTATTTCTTCCTTCCCAATCTGTGCACCTTTTGTTTCCTTCTCTAGTCTTATTGCATTGACTAAGACTTTCAATATGATGTTGAAAAGCAGTGGTGAGAGAGAGCAGAGAAAGATTAAAGATTATTCCTCATCTTAATGGACAAACTTCAAGTTTCTAACCATTAAGTTTAATATTAGCTGTAGGGTTTCTTGTATACATTATTTAGGAAGATGAAGGAGTTCCCTTCTAGTCCTAAATTTCTGAGGGTTTTAAAATCATGAATAGGAACAAATTATTTTATTTTTTAATATAAATTTAATTGGAGGCTAATTACTTTACAATATTGTAGTGGTTTTTCCATACATTGACATGGTTCTGCCACGGGTGTACATGTGTTCCCCATCCTGAACCCCCCTCTCACCTTCCTCCCCATCCCATCCCTCTGGGTCATCCCAGTGCACCAGCCCCGAGCACCCTGTCTCATGCATTGAACCTGGACTGGCGATTCGTTTCACATATGATAATATACATGTTTCAGTGCCATTCTCCCAAATCATTCCACCCTCACCCTCTCCCACAGAGTCCAAAAGACTGTTCTATACATCCATGTCTCTTTTGCTGTCTTGCATATAGGGTTATTGTTACCATCTTTCTAAATTCCATATATATGCGTTAGTATACTGTATTGGTGTTTTTCTTTCTGGCTTACTTCACTTTGTATAGTGGGCTCCAGTTTCATCCACCTCATTAGAACTGATTCAAATGTATGCTTTTTTAATTTCTGTGTGCCTGAGAAGGTCTTTATTTCACCTTCACTTTGGAAGGATTATCTTGCAGAACATAGAATTCCAGGTTAGTGAATTTTTCTTTCAATACTTTAAACATTTCACTCCACTCTTCTTTCCTCCACAGTTTCTGAAGAGAAATCAAATTTAATTATTACGTTTGTTCCTTATAGGTAAGATTCCCCCCACGTGCAGTTCTTTTTTTAAGATTTTTTCCCTTGATTTTTGATTATCTACAATTTGAATAACATATGCCTAAGTGTATTTTTTTTTTTTTTTTTTTGCCAGGTATCCAGCTTGCTCTTCTCTGAACTTCGTGGATCTGTGGTTGGCTCTGACATTAATTTGGGAAGTTTTCAGTCAGTGTTGATTCAAATATTTCTTCAGTTTCTTTCTCTCTTTCTTCTGGTATTCTCTTATAATAGTCTTCATTTTAAAGTCTATATTCTCTCTGATGTGAGCACTGCTACTCCGGCTTTCTTTTGCTTTCTATTTGCATGGAAAGTCTCTTCCATGCCCTCACTTTCAGTCTGTGTGCCCCTAGGTGTGAAGTGGGTCTCTTGGAGACAGCATTTATAGACTCTTGTTTTTATATCTATTCAGCTAGTCTATGTCTTTGGGTTGGAGCATTTAATCCATTTGCATTTAAGGTAATTATTGATATCTATGTTCCTATTGCCATTTTCTTAATTGTTTGGGGTTTGCTTTGGCAGCTCTTTTTCTTCTCTTATGTTTCCTATCTAGAGAGAAGTTCTTTTAACATTTGTTGTAAAGCTGGTTAGGTGCTGAATTATCTTAACTTTTGCTTGTCTGTAAAGCTTTTGATTTCTCCTTTGAATTGGAATGACAGCCTTGCTGGGTAAAGTAATCTGAGTTGTAGGCTTTTCCCTTTTCATCACTTTAAATATATCCTGCCATTCCCTTCTGGCCTGTAGAGTTTCTGCTGAAAAATCAGCTGATAACCTCATGGGAATTCCCTTGTATGTTATTTGTTGCTATTCCCTTGTATGTTATTTGTTGCTTTTCCCTTGCCACTTTTAATATTTTTTTCTTTGTGTTTAATTTTTTTTGGTTTGAGTAATATGTGTCTTGGCATGTTTCTCCTTGGGTTTATCTTGTATGAGACTCTCTTTGCTTCCTGGACTTGAGTGATTATTTCCTTTCCCATGTTAGGGAAGTTTTCAACTATAGTCTCTTCAAATAGCTTCTCAGACCCTTTCTCTTTCTTTTCTTCTTTTGGGACTGCTATCATTCAAATATTGATGTATTTAGTGTTGTCCCAGAGGTCTCTGAGACTGTTCTTATTTCTTTGCATTCTTTTTTCTTTATTCTGTTCCATGACAGTGATTTCCACCATTTTATCTGCCAGCTCACTTATTCATTCATCCCTCTGCCTCAGTTATTCTGCTATTGATTCCTTCTATTATATTTTTCATTTCAGTTATTGTATTGTTCATCACTGTTTGTTCTTTAGTTCTTCTAGGTCTTTGTTAAACATTTCTTGTATCTTCTCAATCTGTGCCTCCATTCTATTTCCAAGATATTAGGTCATCTTTACTATCATTTCTCTGAATTCTTTTTCAGGTAGATTGTCTATTTCCTCTTTGTTTAGTTAGTCTTGTAGGTTTGTACCTTGCTCCTTCATCTGCAACATATTCCTCTGTTGTCTCATTTTTGTCTAACTTATTGTGTTTGTGGTCTTCTTTCCACAGGCTGCAGGGTTATAGTTCCTCTTCAGGTGTCTGCCCCTGGTGGGTGAGGTTGGTTCAGGGATGTGTGAACTCCTGGTGGAAGAGACTGGGACCTGCACTCTGGTGGGTAGAGCTGAGTTTTGTCCCTCTGGTGGGGAGGGCCATATTTCAAGGGATGTGTTTTGTGGAGTCTGTGAGCTTAGTATGACTTTAGGCAGCCTGTGGGTGGGGCTGTGTCCCTGTCTTGCTGGTTGTTTTACCTGAGGCACTCAGCACTGGAACTTGCAGGCTGTTGGGTGGAGCCAGGTCTTGGTACCAAGATGGGACCTCCAGGAAAGCTCATGCTGATTATTCCCTGGGACCAAGAATTCTCTGTTGTCCCAGGGGCCTGGACTTAACACTCCCATCACAGGGGCTCAGGTTCAACTCCTGTCTGGGGAACAAAGACCCTGCAAGCCATAAAATGCAGCCAAACCAAAAAAAAAAAGAAAAGAAAAGAAAATAGGCAAACAAAAATCAAAACAATTAAAACCAAACAAAAATCCTACAAAGAAGACAAAAAGAAGAAAACAAACAAGGAACCCAAACCAAAACAAATAGTGAAAATAAAACTAGCAAAAACAGCAAAAGAAAGTAAAGCAAACAAAAATTAAACACAGAGGATAGCAAAACAAAGAGGAAAAGAAAACAAAACCAATACAAATGATAAAAAAAAAAACTAACCAAACAAAAACACAAAGAAAACAAGAAAGAATAAAACAAGCAAACAAACAGACAAAACCCCACAAAAACCAAAACACACAGTAAAAACAAAATCAACAAAAGCAAGAAAAAAAGGAAACAGAAAAGCAGAAAGCAAAGAAAACAAAATATAAACACACAAAAGGACAACAAAACCAAAAAACAACCAAAAACTGGCCAGGTAGGGGGAGGGGGGAGCTAAAAAACAAAAACAAGAAAGACAGAAAAGGAAATAGTAAAATAAAATAAAGACAAATAAAAATATGTTTGAAAAATAAAAATTAAAATGATAACAAAACAAACAAAAAGTCCCTGGGGACTCCACTATCATTGTCCTTGTCCTCATAGTAAGCCACAGCCAACCCCCACCTCCCCAGGAAGTCCTTCAAGACCTCTAGGTAAGTCTCTGGACCCACCCTGGGACAGCTCAGACTCTGACTTGACACAATTCCTTCATGCATGTGCCCCCAAAATCCACAGCTGCTAGAGCTAGACTGGTCATTGTTGAGGGAGCACTTATTATCCATTCAGATGTTCCACAGGTATTGGGTATACCAGGCAGGCTTCCCTGACAGCTCAGTTGGTAAAGAATCCACCTGCAATGCAGGAGACACCACTTCAATCCCTGGGTCAGGAAGATCCACTAGAGAAGGGATAGGCTACCCACTCTAGTAGTCTTGAGCTTCCCTTGTGGCTCAGCTTGTAAAGAATCTGCTGCAATGCAGGAGACCTGGGTTTGATCCCTGGGTTGGGAAGATCCCCGGGAGAAAGGAAAGGGTACCCACTCCAGTATTCTGGAATGAGTCAAACATGACTGGGTGACTTTCATTTTCACTTTTCATACCAGGCTAATCACGGGGTTTTAGCGTACTGGCTGTGCAGCTGTGTGGAGAGATTCCAGTTCCTCTGCCTTAGGTGCACAGCCCCTGGGGCTCAGCTGTGGTTTCAGCCCCACCTCTGTGTGCGGCCTCAGGTGTCTGTTCCATGTCCAGGTGCTGTGCTGTGATATCACTCAGTCATGTCCCGCTCTGCGACTCCATGGACCGTAGCCCACCAGGCTCCTCTGTCCGTGGGGATTTTCCAGGCAAGAATACTAGAGTGGGCTGCCATGCCCTCTTCCAGGGGATCTTTCCAACCCAGGGATCAAACCCAGGTCTCCCACATTGCAGGTGGATTCTTTACCATCTGAGCCACCAGGGAAGCCCATACCCAGGTAAGAGGAAGCAAAGGCAGCAACTGACTGGGGCATGCCTGCTCACTTAAGTGGGAAGGGCAAGAGGTGGCAACTAACTGGAGTGCACATTCTTGCTCAAGCAGGAGGGGATTCCCTCTGTTGGAAATCCCTCCCAGTGCCTGCAGAGGCAGGGGCTGGTGTGTAAGGAAAAGGTCTGTGATGGAGACCCTGTCCCTTGTGTGCCACACAGTAGTGGCACCTGACTTCCAAGGCAGTCTACACCACCTCCAGGAGCATTTCTGGCTGCAGAGTTCCTTACTCCTGTCCCCTCAGACTGTCTCCATGCAGCTGAGCTCCTTTCTTCCATCCCTTCAGCTGTCTCCTCGAAGCCAACAGCAGTCCTCTTCCTAGGTCTGCTCTCCTAACCCCATGCTCCAGCACCCAGTCCCTGCCCACACTGGTGGACAGCTGTCTCAGGCTGGAGCATGCTGGGTGTAAGTCTCACTCTATCCTGCCTGCCACAGACTGGCCATTGCACTTTCTTCTAATAGCCCTCAAAGCACCCCCTATCTTTATTACAGCATATTTCACTGCTGGTGAGGGGAGCCTCCCCAAGTGCAGTAACCACTCCTTTCCTTCAGCTCCCCACCCCTCAAGTGGTGAGGATTCCATCCCCTTTCCTTTTTTCTTTTCCTTCCCTTTCTCTCATTTGCCCTACCTGATTACATAGGAAGCTTTTCTTAGACTTAGAGGTGACCAAGGGCCTCTGCTAGCATTTAGTAGGTGCTCTGTGAGAACTTTTCCACTTGTAGATGTATTCTTGATGTATCTGTGGGGAGAAGTGACCCAGGTCCTCCTGTTCCACCAAGTTGACCACTCTTTGGTAGTCTCATTACACATATATTACATCTCTTGTAGTTGTACCACAGCTCTTGAATGTTATCTTTTTCCTCTTTACTTTTCAGTTTTGGGCTTCCCTCGTGGCTCAGATGGTAAAGAATATGCCTGCAATGCAGGAGACCTGGGTTCGATCCCCGAGTCCGGAACATCCCCTGGAGAAGGGAATGGCAACCCACTCCAGTATTCTTGCCTGGAGCATTTCATTGACAGAGAAGCCCGGTGGGCTCTAGTGCATGGGGTCACAAAGAGTTGGACATGACTGAGTGACTACTACTTTTACTTTCCCTTTCAGTTTTTGAAATTTCTATTGACACATTCTTAAGAAGGAGAATCTTTCTTCATCACGTCCAGTCCACTAATGGGACCATCAAGTCATTCTTCGTTTTTGTTACAGCAAATTCCATCATCAGCATTCCTTTTTTATTCTTAGAATTTCCATCTCTCTGCTTACATTGCCTATCTGTTCTTGCGTGTTGTCCTCTTTTTCCATTCAAGCTCTAAGCATATTAATCGTAATTGCTTAAAATTCTCAATATGATAATTTCAACTTCTCTGCCATATCTGATGCTTTCTTTATCTCTTCAAACTCTGTTTTGGCTTTCTTGTATGCCTTGTATTTTTTTGTTGAAAATCAGACCTGATGGATAAAAGGAACACTGGTAAATAGATTTTAGTAATGTAATGGTAAGGTATGAGGGGAAAGGGAAGTGTTCCATAGCTTTATGATTAGGTTTCAGTCTTTAAATGAGACTGTGCCCCTTGACTGTGAACTTCACAAGTGCTTCTCAGTTTTTCACTCCCTCAGGTAAGATAGGATGACTAGAGAAGGACAGAGTTAGGGATTTCCCTTCCCCGAGGTCGAAGGCTACCTTTAAGGAAATGATAATAGTTATATTTGTTCCTCCAGGTGAATCAGATAACTCCAATTGGCAAGGCTCTGGCAAAATAGTTACATTCTGACATATTTTTTAATGGTTACTTTTCCCTCCTTTGCAAGAAGCACAAGGGGACTTTTCTCTGATATTCACCGTGAGAACCTAGTAGAATTCCTGGAGGTAAAACTCACAAAAGTGTGGATTCCCCCTCCAGTACTGGGTTGCCTGGAGCTTTTAACTCTCAGGCTTGTCCACACTGAGCTTCCAACTCATCAACTGCAGTTTAGGCACTGGTTTCTGGGTAAAGGTTTCTACTCTGGGGTTTCTACTCTAATTTATGACTGTATCAGCCTGTCTGTCCAATTGGGGAGACAGTACTTTGCCCTATGACCTCATTTCTCTGACAGATCTAAGAAGAGTTTTTGAGTTTTCAGTTTGTTTATGTTTTTATTTGTCATTCAGATAGAGTGATGGCTTCCAAGCTCCCTACATGCCAGGCTGGAAACTGGGCATCTGATTTGTTTTTTAGAGTCCTCAGCTGCTCCACTCATTTTGTTCACTTTTAATTGCATTTAGTGGAGAAGCAGAATAGTGTGCTTATTCCATCTTCATTAGAACTTAGTTTTTGGAATACAATGCAATAAATATATGGTTGGAGAAAACACTGAGAAAAATATTCAACAAAATCTTACCAATTATTTCTGGTAGTAGGATTTGGGGAGATTTCTTATTTGCTTTCTTATTCTTATCCACTTTCTTATTCACAGTCCATAGGGTCTGTGTGACCTATGCTATTTCCTTCTCCAGGGGATCCTCCCAATCCAGGGATTGAACCTGCATCTCTTATGTCTCCTGCATTGGCAGGCAGGTTCTTTGCCACTAGCGCTACCTGGGAAGCCACTTCCTCACTTTTTGATCACTTCCAACATTTCTCTAATGAATGTTATTGCTTGTAAAATTAGAAAAAAATCATTAAGCATTCTTAAAATAACCCAAGTAGTAATGAACTCCCATTTAATGGTCAGAATCATTTCTAAGGCATAAGTTATAGACTATTTGGACAGATGGAGAGGTTATATGAAGCATGTTGTGGGGGAAAGACAGCATCCAGATAATGTGAACATTCCCATTCCAGCCTTGGATACCCCATCTGCTCAGGTGGAAGGAAGAGAGCAACTGCAGATGCTGGCCCTTCCTCTTTCAAGGAACAGATCCCTAAGACTTTGTTTATTTTACTTTTCACTGTCTATTTTATATTGCCTAAATATTCCATTATAATAAAAATGTAAAAACCAAACAAAAGAGTCATTGCCATAGGCTCTGACATTCCCTTACCCTACTCCTTGGGACTGTGGACACATGTAGTACTTAATTGGTGGCCTCCCGAAAGATACATCTATGCCCAAATCCCTAGAACCTGTGGCTATGACCTCATTTACCAAAAAGAGTCTTTGCAGACATAATTAAGTTAAGGGTCATGAGACGAGCAGCTCATTCTATGTTATCTGGGTGGGCCCTAAATCCAATAACAGATGACTTTATAAAAGAAGAGAGGCCAACACAAAGGAGAAAGTGACATGAACATAGAGACAGATATTGGAATGACATGGCCAAAAGCCAAGGAAGATGACAACCACCAATAGTTAGAAGAAACAAAGAATGGATTATTTTCTAGAACCTCAGAGGGGAGTGTGTCTCTGTTGAGCCTTGCTTTGGGGTTTCTGGACTCCAGAACTGTAATAGAATAAATATTGCTTGTTTGTGGCAATTTGTTACAGCAGTCCCAGGGAAAAAGTGCATCTTTAGAGAGGCCCAGCTGTTGGCAAGTAACCCTGCCCAGGCCTTCTCCATCTAGAAGTCAGACCCCAGGCAGACCAAGGAGAAGTCAGTTGCAATCTGCTGTGGGAAGAGTGGAAGAGGGCAGGCAGAGGCCCTAGCAGGAGAGAAGACTTATAACCAGGGAGAAACCAAGTGTCTTCTGAGGAGGTATTCTTGGTATACCTGTGGAGCTACCCTATGGGAAGGATCTCCGTCATGAATGTTATTCAACTGAATATTACATCCTTTGGCAAATGTGAATATCAGTCAGAATAGGGAAGGCCAGGCTGAAATTACAAAGAACCCTAAATTCTGTGAATTATAACAACAAAGGTTTATTTTTTCTCTTATTACACGTTTATATTGGGTTATATATGGGTTCTGCTCCATATTTTCTGTCTGCATGATTCAGGCTGAAGAAGCAGGCATCATTTGAGATATTAATAGTCATCATGACAGAGGAAAGAACATAAGCAATTAAATTTCCAGACTCATTTGTCTGTCTCACTAGTCATTCAAACCTACTCAAACAAGGAGGGGAGGAAGTGTGACTCTATCATCTGTACAGAAGGTGAAGAGCTAAAAATATTGAGTAAATAGCATTAACAACTAGCACACTTTCTGTGATTTCAGAGGCAGTATATTACATTTTCCTTTCAGGGATCACTACACAGTACAGGGCCTGGCTGAGATTATGTATAGTTACTGCCAAATAAAAGAAAGACACGAGGAAGGAAGGGAAAAAAGAAAGAAGGAAGGGAGAAAGGATAAAGTCCTTGACATGTAGAAAGTGTTTTAAGAGTTTTTCCAAACCAGCATGAAAATGGAATGCAATAGGAGCACCATAAGCTAGCTGCAATTGAATTGACTTTTATTTTTGTCCCTTCCAGTTTTGACTTGTGGATTTTTTGTCAAATGCAAGCCCACAGCCAGAGAGCCCAGAAAAGCACAGCTTGAACGCCTGAGGTCAGGAGCAAGGTCAGTGCTGGTGGACGTGACTTGAGCAGTCAGCACATGGCTGCGCACCAGAGCAAACCTTGGTACAGGTTCGGTGCCAGACTGCTCTTCCCTCCCCCACCCTTGAAACGTGTTCCAGGGACCCAGGGCATGCCCGCTTATGCACAGTATATCATTTGTGTACCCACATAACTGCTCTGGCATGCTCTGTCTGGGCCAAAATATGTACTTTACCTCTAACAGCCCACCTGGATGATAACACAGACCTGCAACCGTGCTTTCATTTGAGGATTACCCTTGAATTATTATATGCAAGTGTCAGAAACCCCACTCAAAATGGTTTTAAAAAGGAGTGCAAGTGGTTACAGATGGTAACCAGATGGTTACAGATGGTGGATCCAGCAGTGTAAACCAATCCTCTCTTTCTTAGCCTGGCTTTTTCCCATTAGCCTCATTCTCAGACTTGCTGTTCCCCACTGTGTTGTCCTGGCCTATGGCCCTAGACTGATGCCAAGAGTACTTTAGGGGTTTGAGAAATAGTTGTGGAATGAATGAATGAATGAATGATCGGCTTAGCATTCCAGCTTTATATCTTATATTAGCTTAGCAATTCCAGGGAAAAGACAGTAAGTGACTCTTTCCAAACCAGTCCTCAGGGTTGACTCTAATTAGTCTGGCCTGGATTTGCGTCATGTATTTGTCAGAGTAGGCTAGACTTGGCCGTGGTATCAGGTCAATCCTGAAGTCACTTACTGCTTATTCATATTATAGTCCAATGTCTTTGAGACATTGGGGGCTTTGCTCTAAGTAGTTACCAAAGTGTCCAGGCTCCTTCCATTTTGTGCTCAAGTCAATGTGAGGTTTTATGGTTAACAGAGAAAAGCAAAAGAGAGAATATCCCATGTGAGCGATGTGTTAGGGTACAGGTCTACAAGTGGCACCCATTACTTCTTCCCAATTGCCATTAGCCAGAGCTGGCACAGGAGGAGGATAAAGTAGTGTTACAGATTGCTGAGGGCTGTATGACTCCTTGAATTGGTCGCTGAGGCCAGGAAGCTCACTGTTCTGATTGGCCAGGTCTAGGTTACACATGTAGCCCTGAAGTCAGGGAAGCAGGTCAGCCCATCAAACCCCCTGGGCTGACTGTGGAGGATGCCTGCTTCCCTGCAGGAAAATGAGGGCACAATTACCATAAGTGGGGAGGACACTGGGCAAGTACAAATAATGCCAACCTCTAATATCTAGGTGTTGCTTCTTCTCTTCAGCTTCACTCAGGGCCAGTGGACTCCTTCTGAGCATCCTCATAGGGTCAAGCTGGTAAAAGGTCTCAGAACACTTGGATTTTATTTAAATTATTCTCAAATAAATTTTAGACCCCTGTGATCCAGTTCAGTTGCTCAGTCATGTCTGACTCTTTGCGACCCCATGGACTGCAGCATGCCAGGCTTTCATGTCCATCACCAATGCTCAGAGCTTGCTGAAACTCATGTCCATTGAGTCAGTGATGCCATCCAACCATCTCATCCTCTGTCGTCCCCTTCTCCTCCTGCCTTCAATCTTTCCTAGCATCAGGGTCTTTTCCAGTGAGTCAGTTCTTCCAATCAGGTGGACAAAGTATTGGAATTTCAGCTTCAGCATCAGTTCTTCCAATGAATGAGTGAGTGAGTGAGTGAAGTCGCTCAGTCGTGTCCTACTCTTTGCGACCCCGTGGACTGTAGCCCCCCAGGCTCCTCCATCCATGGGATTCTCCAGGCAAGAATACTGGAGTGGGTTGCCATTTCCTTCTCCAATGAATAGTCAGGACTAATTTCCTTTAAGATTGACTGGTTTGATCTCCTTACAATCCAAGGGACTCTCAAAAGTCTTCTCCAACACCACAGTTCAAAAGCATCAATTCTTTGGCACTCAGTTCCTTTATAGATTACTTTATAGTGATCACTCACCTTGATCACTCACCCTGTGGTCCATCAAAATCTAATTTAGTGAGAGTATTCAAGGCTTGTTTTCACCACACAGACTCTGCACAGATAAAAAGATTTAGAATAAAATATTAAATACCTAGAGAGTAATATGTATTGTGATTATAAATCTCATGTATATTACTTGTAGAAAGAATTAATCAGCTTTTGTTGAGATATGCTACAGTAACAAATGATCCCCCAAATCTCAGTGGCTTATAGCAGCAAAAATGTATTTCTCACTCATTGGCAGTGGGCCAACAGGCTCTGTCCTGTGTATCTTCACTCCAAATGCAGGCTGAAGGATTAGTCGCACTGGGACATGCAGTCCACATAGCATGGAAGACAGAACCAGCCAAGCCACACAATGGCTTTAAAGTGTCTCCTCTGACACTGTACATGCCACTTGTGTTCACACTCCATCGGTTAAGCAAGTCAATGGCCAAGGTCAATGTCAGGGGAGCTGGGTAGTGTGCTTGTGCCAGAGGGAGGCACTGCAGAGTCACAGGCAATGGGTAGAGACATCTCACAGGTGAAAGCAGAAAGAATAGGAACAAAATAGTATCTATGACAAGTATAAAAAATAATACTACTTATCACAATTTCATCATCCAGAGATAAACACTATTACCTTCTTGATGGATTTTTGTCAGTGTATATTCCTATGCACATGTAAACTAACATTCCTGTCTAATCACAATTTGCATGAATCACTCAAAATACTCAAAGGCAATCAAAAGCAGATAATCTAACCAATTGGCTTTTCAAACCACAGTCAGATGATGTGATCAGCCTCCCCCAGTCAAATCTACACCCTGCCACCCCAACCAACCAGTTGCCCAGACCAGTTAACTAATTTGGCTGGTTGTTGTTGTTCAGTAGCTCAGCCATTTCTGACTCTTTGCTACCCCATGGATGCAGCAGCCAGACTTCCCTGTCCTTCACTATCTCTCAGAGTCTGCTCAAACACATAGCCATTGAATTGATGATGCCATCCAACCATCTCATCCTCTGTCACCCCCTTCTCCTCCTGCTCTCAATCTTTCCTAGCATCAGGGGTTTTTTTCCAGTGAGTCAGCTCCTTCATTAGGTGACAAAAGTATCAGAGCTTTAGCATCAGTCCTTCCAAAGACTGTTCAGGGTTGATTTCCTTTAGGATTGACTGGTTTGATCTCATTGCAATCCAAGGGACTCTTGAGTCCTCTCCAACACCACAGTTCAAAAGCATCAATTCTTTGGTGCTCAGCTTTCTTTATAGTCCGACTCTTACATCCATACACGACTACTAGAAAAACCATAGCTTTGACTAGACAGACCTTTGTTGGCAAAGTAATGTCTCTGCTTTTTAATATGCTGTCTAGGTTGGTCATAGCTTTCCTTCCAAAGAGTAAGCATCTTTTAATTTCATGGCTGCAGTCACCATCTGCAGTGATTTTGGAGCCCAAGAAAATAAAGTCTCTCACTGTTTCCACTGTTTTTCCATCTACTTGCCATGAAGTGATGGGACCAGATGCCATGATCTTAGTTTTTTGAATGTTGAGTTTTAAGCCAACTTTTGCACTCTCCTCTTTCACTTTCAAGAGGCTCTTCAGTTCCTCTTTGCTTTCTGCCATGATGGTATCATCTGCATATCTGAGATTATTGATATTTTCCCTTGTATTCTTGATCAGCTTGCACATCATCCAGCCCGGCATTTCACATGATGTACTCTGTGCATAAGTTAAATAAGCAGGGTGATAATATACAGCCTTGATGTACTTCTTTCCCAATTTGGAACCAGCCTGTTGCTTCAGGTCTGGTTCTGTTTCTTCTTGATCTGCATATAGATTTCTCAAGAGGCAGTAAGGTAGCCTGGTATTCCCATATCTTTAAGAATTTTTCACAGTTTGTTACTAGCCACAGAGTCAGAGGCTTTGGCATAGTCAATTTTTCAGGAGAAACAGACTAACTGATATAGTATTGATGGAGTGTGTACTACATGTCAGATGTTGGTATTTGTTAACTGTGTTGATTCAATTATGGGAAATGAGTCCAACTGACTGCATAGATGCGGTATTGTGATTCATAAGAAATATATATATTTGGTCATTCAGATGAACAAAATATATCATGGTTCCTGAATCACAGATCCCCAAGCCCTTGGAACTTTCTGAATGATAAGAGCAACAGGAGCATTTTTAAAATATTTGACTTCTTGTCCTCACTTCCTGAAAACAGAGTCATAAAGGTGAAATGAATGTCTTGTCATTCATAACAAGCCCCTTTCCATCTCAACTGTGTTTATGTTAATGAGGTGACTTTTGGAAGGCAGCTAAGGATGGGGGCTGCTTGCCAAGGGAACCAACTGGAACAGAGGTCTGGAACTTTCAGTACCGCTCCTGATTTCCAGGGAGTGAAGAGGGACTGAAGGTTGAATCAGTCACCAGTAGCCAGTGATTTAATCAACTATGACTGCAATGAAGCCTTCATAAAATCCCAAAAAGTAAGGGGGTTTTGATAACTCTGGGTTAGTGAACCAGAACACTTCCCTCTGTGACCACACTTCTCTGTGGAGACAGAAGTTCCTTCATTTAGGACCTCCCCTATGTATCTCTTCATTGGCTTTTGATTTGTATCTTTTAAAATCCTTGGTAATAAACTGGCAATCTAGTGAGTAAACAAGTTTCCTGAGTTTTGTGAGCCCTTCAAGAAAATTAATCCAATCCAAGGTGGGAGTCATGGCAACCAATGGCCTGGCAGCTAACCAGTCAAAAGTACAGGTAACAACCTCGACAGAACTGGCATCTGAAGCAGAGGGTATCTTGAGGTGACTGAGCCCTTAACCTGTGGAATCAGATGCTATTTATTGATAGATAGTTTCAGAAATGCATTGAATTGTAGAATATCCAGTTCAAGAATTGTTTAGTGGTGTGGGGAAAACTCCCACCCTCCACACATTGGAATTGGAGTCAAATCCTAAGTGTATTTTTTTTCTAAATGATATCTTAATTTTTATTTTATAAGGGTTTCCCTGTGTTGTTAAAAACTTTAAAAAGTTTTCTGTGTTCTAAGAACCTTAAAAAAATTTTTGCAAGTACAATTTTAATGACCATGCAAGGTTTTATTGTATGGTTATGTCATAATCACTTAACCTAAGTCTTGAATATTTTAAATGCTTCTAATGTGTGATATTTAAATAATAAGCTGCTGCAATCTACATATGTATTTGTAAAATAATCTCTTAACAAGAAACTGACTCATTTTCATCATAGAATATGCAGATAAAATTAAATTTGCCTATAATTTTACCTCCTAGAGATAATCATATGAATATACTTAAATATACACACTTATTTATAAACAAAAGTGAGATCATTTAAAATGAATGTTCTGTGATTTTTTTATTTATCTTCATGCTTGAGTCTCAAGATAAGGGGAGATAACAGGACAAAGGGTAGATTTAAATCTCTTAATACATTTTGACATCCCAGAAGGTTGCCTTAATGTGTACTTACTCCAAAAGTGCTTGAGTGTGTCCGTCTATCCCTCGAATGATACAGGTTTGAACAGCACAGGTCCATATGCACCTGGATTTTTTCAATAAACATGTACCAATCTGCAGTTGGTGGAATCCACAGATGTGAAACCTTGGCTACAAAGGGCCAAGTATAAAGTTACAAGCACATTTTCAACTGGGGCCCTAAACTCCACATTGTTCAAGAGTCAACTATATAGTCTTTGTATTGTGATAATCACTTGTCCTCGCCTCGCCAGTAGAGACCTTGGATTGCATCCCAGCAATAGTGGCTGGCAGCTCCCCAGAGGCAGGGTGCTTTGAGACCCCCTGACAATGGCTGTGGGAACAAGCTCTGATCCTTCCCTGGACATGCAGTGGCTTCTTGTCACTGCACTCTCGGTTCTTGTCTCTGCTTAGTGAATTTGGGTGTGAGCATAGTCCTGCAGCTCACTTCATGGGAGGACTGGACATACTAATTTGCTCCTAAAAAAACAGAACACAGCGAAAGTGATGGGTGTCATTTCTGAGATCAGGCTATAAGAGATGAAGACTGTCTTGCTCACATACTCCTTTTTGCTGGTACTTTTTTCTCTTTTGCTCAATTTGGTGACGTTGGCTGCCATGTTGTGAGCTGCCCTGTGGAGAGGCCAATGTGGTATGGAGCTGAGGATGGCCTCAGACCAACAGCCAGTGAGAAACCGAGGCCCTCAGTCTAACAGCCCACAACTTCTGCCAAAAACTATGTGTGTGATCTTGGAAGTAGATCCTTCCCCAGTCAAGGGTCTAAAGGCTTGACTGGGGAGGTTCTACTTTGAAAGTGGATCTGAGTCAGTGACAGCAGACTGACTCACAGTAACTGCAATATAATAAATACATATTGTTTTAAGCCACTAAACTTTGGACTCATTTGTTACACAGCAATATAAAGCTAAGAGCACCTACTAGTCAGGGAGTATGCTTCATTTCTTTTTTTTTTTTTTTTTGAAAAATAAATTTATTCTGCAGTGTTTGAAACATAGGGAAAGATGAAATGCTTCATTTCTTAATGAAAATATTTTTTAATAGTCAAAGTGTTGAGAAGCATTCCTCTAGGTAAGAGTTTACAAAAAAACCACAACCCAAAATCAACCTGCAGATGGATTGCCCTTTTTTCCTTTGGAGGATGGGTATCTACACATAGTTTAATAAACATTTTGAGTTAACATTTTAAACTTGGGAGAGTTCACATGCCACTAAAATCATTAACCACTCTTGACAAATTGGAAGCTGGGCAATCATGGTCCTCATTTCCACCTGTAAACTGACACCCACAGCTAAGCAGAGTTGTGCTTAGTTGGGACATGTATTCACCTGTTTGTTGTAGAATGCACTACTCCTAACTGTTTCCAAATCTGAGGCCAGTGCCAAGTGTAACCTGTGCTATATTTCCACCATTTCTTATGGCAGAGTAAGAGAAACTTAAGAGAACATTACAATACAGCAACATATTGTTCCCATACCTTCATCAAAGGAAAGTAAAGGCCAAGAGGATCAGGAGTTCAGACAGAGCACAGTTCCATGTGATGCCTTTTGAGGCCGAATTTTCAAGATGTTTTCTTCATTCGTCTGATGGGGCTTCAGTTAGTATGGCTCCAGTTGCCGGAAACTGGCTGATCTGGCTTAACTGCAGTCAAGTTAACTAAAGCCTCCATTCTCACTCTTGTTCAGTTTCTTGGCCCTCTTCTCTCTCTCAGGGCCTCTCCCTCCACATGGTCTTTCCCAGCAGGCTTTCCAAGAAGAAAGCTGGACTTTTTACAGTCAGCTCTCAAGAGTGAAAAAGTAGAAAGGCCTTCTTCAGACTCAGAACTGTCACTGGCCCAGAGTCACCTCTGACTTATTCTATTAATATTAGTTAAAACAAGTCACAGGCTCAGCCCACATTCTGAGAAAAGGGACTGCACAAGGATATGCATGCTGAGATGTGTGATTCATTGGAGGCTGCAAATTTTTAAAATGTGTCTATACCTCTCAGAAATATGCCAGCATGGACCATCCTAGGTTATTTCACTTAGAAATTAAAGGAAGTGGAGAAAAGGGACCCTAGAGAAGAGGAAAACATGGAGTGACTTGGATAACACACCAAGGACATGAAAAATGGCCCAGCAGTTGGAAGCTGCCACAGAGGCTACAATGTTCCTAACTGAATACAAACAACTTCTGTAGAATACAATAATCAGGCAAGGCAACCCCATGAATATGATGGAACTACACAGAGAAAAGCACACAATCATACAAATACCAACAGCACAATCTTAGGATCTCTGAGTGACTACTGATTTTTTACTAATGATGGATCTAAACTTTTCTGCTCCTCCTATCTCCTAAGTCAATGTTATTAAGAATCACCAAATTGTCCCTGCACCCAGTCTACAACTGATCTCTATTCCCCAAGATGCTCCTTAGGACCACCCAGCACAAGCCCACATTCTACAGGTCCCTCCCAACTCCCACAGTCCTTCTCGATTGCATGCTCTCCCTTTGCCATAGACTGTCTCTGACTGTATATTCCTAGTGGTCTTTGACTGGTAGGCTTTGACACCATTTATTATTCATTCATTCATTTTAACACTATTTACTGTCTATCCATATACTTATTCCTTTCTTCCACAGGTTTCAGACATGCCCCAACCTCCCAGGGCCTGATTCCATTTCCAGCACTCTGGCCCCATATAACTAAATCAGTTTAATTGATTCTTTCTGGGATGCAGAAGAGCTGTCTTAGCACTGGTCCCAGACCATGAAAAGACATGTCCTCATGTGTAAGCATGTGCAAAGGGAAGAGCTTCATCAAATCTCACAGCCTTCTGGACCCTTCCCTTCTCTTGTAGGTCTGCTTTCCTGCCTTTGCAACATACCTTATCACCTCTCAGAGGTAGACTAGGCTGTGGAACTTACTGACCCCACCTATTAGGTCATGGGTCAGCCTCTTCTCTTTGTATCCCCAGTCAGGGAGAGGGCCCAGCCCTGATCTTGGATGCTCTGATGGAATCCCTCAAGAAGATATGGGGGAGTGACTGCTAAATTCAGTTAGGAAAGCAAAGAGTAGAGCTTAGGATCAATGTCAAATCCTAGAAGTGGTCAGAGAAGAGGATGAAGTCAACAGGGATGGCTGGAAATAGGCTGAACTCTAGAAGAGGTCATTCTGACCACCATTGCTGAGAACCACTCCATATTCCAGCCATGGTCGACACTTTACATAACTTCCCTCTAAGCTTCTGTTTCCAGGAGTCTCAAGACCATCCTAGAACTCACAAGACTCAATACCAGGTTATATTCATAAGCTAAGGTTTATTACAGCAAAGGACAAAGAGTAAAAGCAAAATGAAAAAGACGTGCATCAGATAAGGTCCAGTAAGGTTAGGTTCAGTCTTCCAAGTCCTTCCCCCATTGGGACCACATAGGTCACAGTTTTCTCTGTAGCAGAGAACTAAGACCTGTGTGAAGTATTTCTGCCCAGGATAGCTCATTCAAGTCTTCAGATCCAGATTCGTACAGAGAGCTGGTCACCCAGGCACATCCTGCTCTGACAACCCAAACTCAGGTTTCTAGAGA
Organism: Bubalus bubalis; assembly: GCF_019923935.1. Lineage (NCBI taxonomy): Eukaryota > Metazoa > Chordata > Mammalia > Artiodactyla > Bovidae > Bubalus > Bubalus bubalis. The sequence goes on along the minus strand of NC_059165.1, from coordinate 109,394,652 downwards.
GGAAACCGGATACATCAGCAGCCTTGATGCTTGCACCCAAAAATTCTTGGACGGTACATTTCAGCAATGCCCCACTGATCCAGCCATACACAGCATCATTAATCAGTAGCAAAAAAAAAACAGATTCTGAGGGCCATATTCCCAGGAATTGACCAAGGGTCAATCTTAAATCTAGGCTCCCCTGAGGATATACAAGGATTGAGCAACTAGACCTGCTGTGTTAATTCTTTGCTCACAGCTTCATAATGAGCTTGCACAAGGGGATTGCTAGCCTTTACAGAGGAGAAAACTGAGGCTCAGGGATACAAAGTAACAAACTGGGATAGGGACTTGAACCCAGGACTGTGTGGGAGGGAAAAGTCATTCAGTTGTGTCTGACTCTTTGCGGGTGACCCCATGGACTGTACAGTCCATGGAATTCTCCAGGCCAGAATACTGGAATGGGTGGCCTTTCCCTTCTCCAGGGGATCTTCCCAACCCAGGGATCGAACCCAGGTCTCCCGCATTGTGGGCAGATTCTCTACCAACTGAGCCACAAGGGAAGCCCAAGAATATGGAGTGGGTAGCCTATCCTTTCTCCAGCAGATCTCCCCAACCCAGGAATTGAACTGCGTTGCAGGAGGATTCTTTACCAACTGAGCTATCAGTGTGTGGGAGGGATATATATTATTAGAGAACTCGAGATTAGATAGGTCTGGGTCCCCGGAATGATTCTGCCACTAAACTCCAATATTGTCACAGGCAATTTCAGCCCAACTGTATAACAAAAGCAAAGATGATAGCTCTCTCAGAGAACCGTTGCTAGGAATGCCTGAAATAGGGCAGGAGATGTGCTTAGCACAGTTCACAGCACAGCATGAGTGATGTGTGAACTTGAGTGTTTCAGATTGCAGTGACAAGCAGGCGCAATGCATCGCCTGACTCCAGCCAGAAGCATAAGAACTGCTCTGAGCAAAGTGGCAAGAGGTGCGCTTTCAGTCCAAAGAGGCTGCTGCAGCTCAGCTTAGAAACACTGTGGCCTTCACATCCCCTGGATGCTTCCCTGCTCCATTAGGAGCAGCAGATAGGAGAGGCCCCAGAAGGCAATCCTGGCATCTGCCTTGAGACAGATCCAAGCTGTGGGTCTCATTGCCGGCATGCCAGCCTCTGATGGGATTCTGGGGGCAGGCCTGGGGCTGGGGCTTAGCCTGCACAGTGCCTGGTGCCTGGCCCAGGGAAGCCTGGCCAGTAGACAGTATGTTCTCCTCTGCACAGGAGAGGAGTCAGTCCCCACAGCCTGCAGATTATTCCAAGGGCCAGGCCTGGTCTTTGGAAGCCCTTTCCCAGGTGTCTGTGGGTGGCAGGACTCTGACAAGGTCCTCTGTATCACACACCAAGCAGGGGCAGCAGCAAGCAGCTATCTGGTTTGTGGCCACCTTCAAACCTTTAGCGAGGCAGCCAGACTGGGAAGGGGGCCAAGCAATGGTTTAGAATGAACAGACCTAGCTTCCCATGGGGACAGTCCCTCAGGTCTCTGGGTCTCAGTTAGCCTCATTTATAAATTGGGGGCAAAATTTTAGTGAAAAGCTGCATGATTCAGAGGATGTAAGGGTCACTGGAGGCCACACCAGCCCACAGATTTGGATTACCTGGTACTCACAGAACATCTTAATATTTTAAACTGATTGCCAACATTTTAACATCAGAAGACACTTGTCTAAAATCTGAATTTCCAGCTTCTCTTTAAAGGTAGAAGAGGGCTATGATCTGTCACACGTGAACTGCAGCCCCACAAAACCACAGGTAGCTAAAGCTGGGCAGCTGTTCCTTCAGTCAAGAGCCTCGCTCCCTTCCCTGCTCAGTCACAGGCCCAGCTTCTTGCTCCTCTGACAGCCAGCTATGTCTGGACCTGCCAACTTCATGGCATAGGCTGCCAGTTGATGCTTCAAGAGTTCCAAGCAGGTTGGGCCAAATGAAGACTTTTTCAGGCTGAATTCTGATCTGCAGCCCCAGCTCCATCATCTGTGTGTCCCCAAGCAGGTGCCGTCCCCAGTCTGGCATGAAGGAAGTTACTTTCCCTGCCAGCCAACTGTGGACATGAGCAGGATGACTGGGGGTGAGGTAAGGGGTGACCATGGAGGACCAGAGTGGGGGCAACACGGCCAGGTACTCTCCTTCTTCCTTCACACCCAGGCAGGGAACCCAAAGCCCCAGCAGGGCCTGACTCCAGGCAATGCAGGAGATGCTGGCTTCCTGCCACCTGGCTGGGAAAGAGCAGCTGGAAATCACAGACATGGGGAGATGAGTCCCACAGGCTGTGGGAACTCTGCGAGTTTAAAGGCTCTGGGTGGGGCAGGTCAGAGGTCTTACAGAGTGGGGACCCTGTGGGAGGCAGGACTTTCTACCAGCCAGGACCACCAGGCCTCAAGGGCCTGCCTGGGAGGAGGAGGTATCCCCATCCCAGAAAGGATGAGGGTGGACAGCACTTGTCAACCCTACAGCTTGCTCTGGGTGCTGAGGGGGCAGGGAACCAGGCATGCCCAACTCACTGAGCCTGTGTGGCTCCTGGCGTCCCTCTGGGAGACAGAAAGTAGGCAACCAGAGGCTGACGGGTCCTTCCTCCTTCTAGCAGGCTTCTCAAACTGCTACTCTTGAGTTCTTTCCCTTCATTTTTTGTTGTTGTTTTTTTTGGGGGGGCGGGGGGGGGGAGCAGTTTGCAATCTTCTTCAAGACACCATTGAAAAGTTTCTTCCTTCCTAAAGCTTCCTTTGACCCTTGGGAAAAACTCCCTCTTCCTGCTGTCCCCAGGGCCTTGGACACCACCAGGTTGCCCCACAGCTGCCCACTCTATATTGTGATGGGATAGTCACAAAGCTGAGTCCCCACTAGGCCCTGAAAGCTACTGACAAGGGCCACCTCCTGTGTCCCCGGTACTCAGGCCAAGGGCTGGCCAGGGTGTCTGCTACTTCTATGGTTCATGGGGCAGGGTCACTGTGTCCTCTCAGAGCAGCCCACAACTATGGTCCTTGCGCAAGCTGCAGGCCCTCTCCTAGAAGTGTGCAGCCTCATGGTTTCAAGGCCTATGTGTGGCAGGCCCAGGGGACAGGTGGGGTCTGCATGACCTCAGAGGGGTGTGTGCAGGACAAGCATGAAGTCATGCTTGTTTACAAGGCTCTGACACAGCACTCGTCATTTCCTCCCCGCTGAGCCACACAGTGCTTTTCCAGCTCAGCCAGCCTCTGACTTATTCTCTGGCATCACGCGTTGTCACACTTGCAGCCCACTTCAGCAGCGATGATGGGATGTTTGTCTGCACTTTGGCTTCATGATGAGAGACCCTCCCAGCAGCTGTCTTCTTGGATCTGGCATGGCAAAGTCTGCGAGGTGCCCCAGCTGCAGCTCAACGTGTCTGTGGGGAGCATGAGGCAGGCAGAGCTGGGAGCCCAGCCAGGAGGTCCCAGAAGGGAATGATCACAGGGACAGAGAAAGGGGGATGCCTTCTTGACCATGAATCTCCCAGTGAAGGGCCTGCAGCATCAAGAGTCAAAAATGAGGACTGCCAAGGCGTAGCCAGAAGGGCCTCAAAGAGAGAGATGCAGTGAGGGCTAAGAGACCACATGCATCAGGTGGGGGAAAGGGGCTGGCAGGATCACTAGAGAGCAGATTAAGCAAGCTGGTCTGGAGTTTCATCCCCTAAGTGCTAACCCTGAGGCAAAATGCCCTAAGGCGCTGGACAATGGAGAGACAGACTTCACAGTCTGGAGTGTGCCTGTCCTACCTAAAGGCATTGACTTTCAAAAAGCTTAAAACATGCTTTGCTAGTCAAAACAGAAATGTGCATAAATATACAGGTACACACACACACACACGCATGCGTGCACATGCACGCGTGCACACACACACACTAATGTGTGCACCTACTCGTGCTCTGCCCCATTTGGCCCACGACCACTTCGAGGTCTCTGGGAAGAAGTCTGTCAGATCCTCACAGTTTGAGGGCAAGTTATTTTGTCTTCAAGGAAGGGTCACAGACTAGATCTGATCATGCTGAAAAATGAGGGGATTACTGTAAAGATAGCATGGAGACCTAGCTATTTATATTATCTTATTGAAACATAGTTTGTTGTTGTTCAGTTGCTAAGTCACGTCCGACTCTTTGTGACCCCATGGACCAGCACACCAGGCTTCCCTGACCTTCACTATTTCCTGCAGTTTGCTCAAAATCATGTCCATTAAGTCAGTGATGCCATCCAACCATCTCAGCCTCTGTCATCCCCTTCTCCTCCTGCCTTCAATCCTTCCCAGGATTAGGGTCTTTTCCACTGAGAAGGCTCTTTCCATGAGGTGACCAAAGTATTGGAGCTTCAGCTTCAGCATCAGTCCTTCCAATGAAGATTCAGGGTTGACTGATTTGATATCCTTGTAGTCCAAGGGACTACAATTGATGAAAGCATCAACTCTTTGGCCCTCAGTCTTCTTTATGGTCCAACTCTCACATCTGTACATAACTACTGGAAAACCATAGCTTTGACTAGGCAGACCTTTCTTAACCAAGTGATGTCTTTGCTTTTTAATATGCTGTCTAGGTTATTCAAAGTTTTCCTTCCAAGGAGCAAACATCTTCTAATTTGGCTTCAGTCATCTACCGCAGTGATTCTGGAGCCCAATAAAATAAATTCTGTCACTGTTTCCACTTTTTCCCCTTCTATTTGCCATGAAGTGATGGGACCAGATCCAAGATCTTAGTTTTTTGAATGTTGAGTTTTATGCCAGCTTTTCCACTCTCTTCTTTCACCCTCATCAAGAAGCTCTCCTCTTCACTTTTTGCCATTAGAGTAGTATCATCTGCATATCTGAGGTTATTGATCTTTCTCTTGATAATGTTGATTTCAGCTTGTGCTTCATCAAGTCTAGCATTTCGTATGATGTACTCTGAATAGAAGTTAAATAAGCAGGATGACAAATAAAGCCTTGTACTCCTTTCCCAATTTTGAACCAGTTCCATGTCCTATTCTAACTGTTGCTTCTTGACCCCCATACAGGTTTCTCCAGAGAAGGTGGCCTGTTATTCCCATCTCTTCAAGAATTTTCCACAGTTTGTAGTGATCCACACAGTCAAAGGCTATAGCATAGTGAAACAGATGTAGATGTTTTTCTGGAATTCTCTTGCTTATTCTGTGATCCAACAAATGCTAGCAATTTGACTTCTGGTTCCTCTGCCTTTTCTAACACAGCTTGTACATCTGGGAGTTCTCAGTTCACATACTGCTAAAGCTTAGCTTGAAGGATTTTGAGCATAATCTTGCTAGCACATGAAAGGAATACAGCTGTGCAGTAGTTTGAACATTCTTTGGCATTTCCCTTGTTTGGGATTGGAATGAAAAGTGAGCTTTTCCGTTCCTGTGGCCAGTGCTGAGCTTTCCAAATTTGCTGGCATATTGAGTGCAACACTTTAAGACTATCATCTTTTAGGGTTTTAAATAGTTCAGCTTTATGAAAATACAATTTACATACAGTAAAATGCACAAATCTTAAGTACAAAGGTGGTGAGTTTTTATCTATGTCTACGGAGAAGGCAATGGCACCCCCACTCCAGTACTCTTGACTGGAAAATCCCATGGATGGAGGAGCCTGGTAGGCTGCAGTCCATGGGGTCGCTGAGAGTCGGACACGACTGAGCAACTTCACTTTCACTTTTCACTTTCATGCATTGGAGAAGGAAATGGCAACCCACTCCAGTGTTCTTGCCTGGAGAATCCCAGGGACGGGGGAGCCTGGTGGGCTGCCGTCTATGGGGTTGCACAGAGTTGGACACGACTGAAGCGACGCAGCAGCAGCAGCATGGACAGAGGAGCCTGGTGGGCTGCTGTCGCACAGAGTCGGACATGACTGAAGCGACTTAGCATGCATGCATGCATACCCGTTAACCTCCACCTAGATCAATATAAAAACATTTCCATCACCCCAGAAAGCTCCCTTGTGCCCATCCCTGTCCCACCCCCAGAGGTAACCACTGTTTGCATTCTATAATCATACATTAGTTTAAACTGGTTTTGAACTTGGTGTAAATTGAATCATACTGCATAAGCATTCTTGTACAAGTTTGTTTGAAGTTGTGGTTTTGTTTTTCTTGGGTTAATGCCTAGAATAAGATTGCTATGTCATAAATTATCAGTATGTTTAAGTTCATCAGAAACTGATAAGCAGTTTTCCAAAGCAATTGGACCATTCATACTCTTACCAGCAATGAGCCTTGCTTCATCTCTTCATCAGCATTTGGTACTGCCAGTTTTGTATATTTAGACAGGCAAAGGAGTGGGTAGTGGTATTTTGTTGAATTTGTATTTTCCTGATGAGTAATGAAACTAAGCACATTTTCATATGTCTATTGATCATATTGGATATTTGGAGATCTTTTGTAAAAGATCTTTTGTAAAGTACCTATGCAAAATTTCCTTTTTGTTTTTTATTGAGTTTCATCATTTTCTTTTTTAATTAGTAGGGGATCTTTATAAATTCTAGGTATTCTATATATTCTAATCCTTTGTAAGATACATGTACTATGCATATTTTCTCCCAGTTCATGTCTTGCCTTTTCTCTTCCTTAATGGTATTTGTGGTGAAAGGAAGTTTTCTATTTCATTGAAGTCAAATTTATCTTTTTTTGTTTTATGATTAAGGCTGTTTACATACAGTTTAAGAAATATTTGTCTACTCTAAGATCATGAAAATAGTTTCCTGTTTCCTTCTAGCTGCTTTATTATTTTATCTTTCACATTTAGGTCTGTTTTATTTCAAAGTAATTTTTTTTGTATGAAGTAAGGTAAGGGATCAAGGTTCACTGTTGTATATAAATTTCCAGTTGAGTTAGCACCATTTATTTAAAAAGTCTTCCCTTCCACATTACAATGAAGCCTGTGTTGAAAACATATGTGTGAATCTATTTCTGGGCTCTGTATTCTTTCCATTGTTCTGTCTGTTCTTATACCAACACAACAATATCTTGATTACCATAGCCTTGTAGTAATCTTGATATCACACAATGTAAATCCTCCAGCTTTGTCCCTGCTCGTTTGTCTTAGCTCTTTATATTTCCATTAAAATAAAATTTGTATTTTATTTTTATGAAGTAATGTTTTCTTTAATCTTTTCCTGATATAAAAAGTAATGCATGTTCATTGTATCCATAATCAGCTTATTAAGTTTGCTGAAATGTTCACATTGAACTTATAAATCAACTTAAAAAGAATTGATCTCTTAACAAGAATGACCCTTACAATCCATGAACATGGTACACCTCTCTATTATTTAGAACTTCACCAATTTCCTTCAGTGCATGTGTGCTAAGTCACTTCAGCTGTGTCCGACTCTTTGTGACCCTGTGGACTGTAGCCCACCAGGCTCCTCTGTCCATGGGGATTCTCCAGGCAAGAGTACTGGTGTGGGTTGCTGTGCCTTCCTCCTGGAGATCTTCCTGACCCAGGGACTGATCCCTCATCTCTAACGTCTCCCACCTTGGCAGGAGGGTTCTTTACCATTAGAGCTGCCTGGAAAGCCCAATTTCCTTCAGTAGTGTTTTGTATTTTTAAGTGTATAAATCTTGTACATTTATCATAAAATTTTTAATATTATTTTATGGAGTATTTTTTGTACCACTTTGGCCTCTTTCTAATGGCAACTCTATTCTTCTCTTTCTCTCAACCATCATGTACATACTCTCAATCTAAATTTTGAAAGGAGCCATCTGATTGAACTATTCATCACTACAGTCTCCCTAAGGAGAGGACTGCCCTTGAGTCTGATAACTAACCTGAGCTGGAGTCTTCAAGTTCAATTTTTTTTTTTTTTCACAGAAAAGAGAAACTGTGTATGACAGTCACTGTGACTGACATGCCTGCAACAATTCTGTAGTGCATTGAATGGTGTATCCTCACCCAAAGGTATATCCACTTAGAACCTCAGAATGTGACCTTGTTGTGCTTGTTCATCTGCTAAGCTGTGTCCGACTCTTTGAGACCCCATGGACTGGAACACGCCAAGCTTCCCTGTCCCTCACCATCTCCTGGAGTTCACCCAACTTCACGTCCACTGAATCAATGATGCCATCCAACCATCTCATCCTCTGCTGCCCTCTCCTCCTTTTTCCTTCAATTTTCCCCAGCATCAAGGTCTTTTTCAATGAGTCAGCTCCTAGCATCAGGTGGCCAAAATATTGACGCTTCAGCATTAGTCCTTCCAATGAGTTATTCAGGGTTGATTTCCTTAGGATTAACTGGTTTGATCTCCTTGCTGTCCAAGGGACTCTCAAGAGTCTTTTCCAGCACCACAATTCAAAAACATCAATTCAACATTCAGCCTTATTTATGGTCCATCTCTCACATCCATACATGACTACTGGAAAAACCATAGCTTTGACTATATGGACTTTTGTCAGCAGAGTGATGTCTTTGCTTTTTAATATGCTGTCTAGGTTTATCATATCCTTCCTTCCAAGAAGCAAGAATCTTCTAATTTCATGGCTCGAGTCACCATCTGCAGTGATTTTGGAGCCCAAGAAGAGAAAATCTGTCACTGTTTCCAATTTTTCCCCTTCTATTTGCCATAAAGTGATGGGGCCAGATGCCACAATCTTAGTTTTTTCAATATTGAGTTTTAAGCCAGGTATTTCACTCTCTTTCTTCACCCTCATCAAAAGTCTTTTTAGTTCCTCTTCACTTTCTGCTGTTAGAGTGGTATCATCTGCATATCTGAGGTTGTTGACATTTCTCCATCATGATAATCTTGATTCCAGCTTATGCTTCATCCAGCCTGGCATTTCACATTATGTACTCTGCATATAAGTTAAATGAGCAGGGTGACAATAAACCAGTCAGTTTTTCCATATCTGGTTCTAACTGTTGCTTCTTGACCTATATACAAATTTCTCAGGAGACAGGTAACGTGGTCTGGTACTCCCATCTCTTTAAGAATTTTCTACAGTTTGTTGTGATTCACACAGTCAAAGGCTTTCAGTGAAATGGAAATAGAGGTTTTTCTGGAATTCCCTTGCTTTCTCTGTGATCCAGTGAATATCAACAATTTGACTCTGATTCCTCAGCCTTTTCTAAACTCAGCTTGGACATCTGGAAGTTCTCAATTGAAGTACCACTGAAGCCTATCTTGAACGATTCTGAGCATATCCTTACTAGCATGGGAAGTAAACACAATTGTCTGGTAGTTTGAACATTCTTGAAATGTTTGAACTCAGTTTGAAATCTGAATGCAGGTCAAGAAGCAACAGTTAGAACTGGACATGGAACAACAGACTAGTTCCAAACTGGGAAAGGAGTACATCAAGGCTGTATATTGTTACCCTACTTATTTAACTTAATGCAGAGTACATCATGCAAAATGTTGAGCTGGATGAAGTACAAGCTGGAATCAAGATTGCAGGGATAAATATCAATAACCTCAGATATGCAGATGACACCACCCTTATGGCAGAAAGTGAAGAAGAACTAAAGAGCCTCTTGATAAGAGTGAAAGAGGAGAGTGAAAAAGTTGGCTTAAAACTCAATATGCAGAAAACTAAGATCACGGTATCTGGTCCCATCACTTCATGGCAAATAGATGGGGAAATAATGGAAACAGTGACAGACTTTATTTTCTTGGGCTCCAAAATCACTGTAGATGGTGACTGCAGCCATGAAATGAAAAGTGGCTTGCTCCTTGGAAGAAAAGCTATGACAAATCTAGACAGCATATTAAAAAGCAGAGACATTATTTGCCAACAAAGGTCCATATAATCAAAGCTATGGTTTTTCCAGTAGTCATGTACGGATGTGAGAGTTGGACTATAAAGAAAGCTGAGTGCCAAAGAATTGATGCTTTTTGAACTGTGGTGTTGGAGAAGACTCTTGAGAGTTCCTTGGACTGCAAGAAGATCAAACCAGTCAATCCTAAAGGAAATCAATCCTGAATATTCATTGGAAGGACTGATGCTGAAGCTGAAGCTCTAGTACTTTGGCCAGCTGATGAGAAGAACTGACTCACTGGAAAAGACTCTGATGCTGGGAAAGGTTGAAGGCAGGAGGATAAGGGGATGACAGAGGATGAGATGGTTGGATGGCATCACCAACTCAATGGACATGAGTTTTAGAAAGCTCCAGGGGTCCGTGATGGACCAGGAAGCCGGATGGGCTGCAATCCATGTGTTTGCAAAGAGTTGGACACAACTGAATGACTGAACTGAACTGAATCATGAAAACAAAGTAAAAGCAAAATGAAAGTATTAAATTCTAGCTATATACCATTGCCTTTGGAAGGCTATACAGTGTAGTGGTTAGAACACAGACTCAGGACCCAGCCTTGTGGTGCAGGAAGCCACCACTTCCTGTACCCAGATGAGAAGTTGCATTTTCCAGCTTCACTTACAGATGGAGGTAAGTAAGGAGTTGTAATTAGGCCTTTTGATAAAGGTTGACTTTATATAATTCTGTTCCTTATCTTTCCTCCCCATTTTTTCAATTTAGACTCTTGTTCTGATAGCTGGAGCTTTAGCAGCCATCTTTTGAGCATGAGGATGATTGCCACAGGCTGAGAATGGTGGAACAGGAAAGTGGGAGAAATCTGGGCCCTGGTGATACATGGAGCCATCACACTAACTGTAGCCTGCCTAGGCCCAGGCTGCATTTACATGGACAGAAATGCACTTGTCTTGTTTAAGCTGCTGTCATTTCCTGAATATAATTTCCAGCTGAAAGAACTGACAAAGGACCCAGCTCACCCCACTGCAAGAGCCTTGTGTACAATAAGCCTCTCCTAGCCTCTCCTGCCTGCTGCAGGCCAATCCTGAGGAAAGCAGGAGAGGGGCCCCAGGGGAGTCACAGGCCTGTGCTTTCCAGCCATGCAGCCTACATGGGAAAGTATGAGGCATCATCCATGTTGTTGTGGGAGCCCCTAGGCTGTCCAAGACACCTGGCTAAACAGGCGTTCAGCAGGTTGACTAAACACCAAAACCTAAGCTTCTTGGGACATAAACACTACAGATATCTTCAAATCCATCAAGACTCAATTTTCCTGTGCTCTCCTCCCTGCTGGCTAGCAGCTCAGCCAAAACCAGTGCCTCACACTCTGAAGTGGGAAACTTTCTACCCCAAAACATAGCCTCATTTCATGGAAGACTCACAACTGGAGGCCCCTTTCTGAGGCCCCAGGACATCATGCATCATCATTTGCAGCCAGAGCTGCTGGGCACATGTTAGAACAGGGACTGCCTTATGAGAGCTCTTCAAGTTCCCTGTATCTTGTGTTCAGTTTTCAGAACCACTGGGCAGACCCTTTCCCCCAAAAGTCTGTGGGTCTGGGGGCTTCTATGGCCTTTCTCAGCCCCATATATCCCATCATACTGTTGACCGGGAGTTTGTCCAAGTCCGCATGCTCACAAACACTGCTGCCTTTCTGTGGGTACCAAGCAGGTCCCTTGCCCAGTGCTCCCAGCAGCAATGGCCCTGCTTTCCACTCCTCTGGAAGAGCTTCTGCCTCATCGAGCTTCTTGCTCATGCTATTTCCCACCTTAGCCCATATTTGTCTCCTGGTTTGAGAGGGCAAGATTCTCTACATTAGGGATGCAAATGGTATCAAATTGACTTAAATAGCAAAGGAATATATTGGATCATGTATCTGTAAAGTCCAAGGATGGATTTCAGGTGAGACTTGCTCCAGCTGTTCAGATATTATCACCAAGAATCTAACTCTGTTCTATCTGCTCTTCCTTCCATGGCAATGGCGTCTTCCTGATGACCTCAGTTCCTCTAGGTTCTTCTCTCATGTTAACAAACCAGCTGTGACAGTTCTGAACTCATATCCTTTCCCCACACAGAACTGGAGGCTGGGGCATGGCAGGGTCCCAAGTTCCAGGCTCAGAAGGAAAAGGAGAGGTATACAGAAGGATAGGCAGATTTGAGGGATGTGGATGTTTTTGCAAAGAGGAAAGGGGCCTGAACCAGTCCCCACAGGAGCTGGTGGTAGGACAGCAATGATGAGGGTTATACAGGTTACCATGGCTACAGCTCTCTGAAGTGGGCACAGCCATCCTCCCCTCACAGAGGAGGATGCAAGGCTCAGGGAGATTAAGGAACATCCCCAGGTAGATGTGGGTAGGAATGGAGCAGGCTCTATTGGCTTTCCTAAGACTCTTCTCTGGCACTTGGATACTGAGGCCTTGGAGTAGGTGGCCCACCATGAAGATGGAGTAGAAAGGTGGCTGTAGGAGTGGAACCCAAGGGACCAAGCTGAGAAAGGACCTGGGGAGGAGCCCTGAGGTCTGGCCCACAGTGGTTCAAGGTAGGTGCACAACTCAGACCCTCTTTTTGCCCTGAGAAACAGCATTGCTTGGACTCTTGCTGTGCAAGAAATCCAATGGTTCTGGTTGCTAAACTGAGTTCATGTTTAAAGAAATACACAGGGATGGAGCTGGAGGAAGACTCTAGCCTGGCTGGAGGGCTAGCCTGAAGCAAGTGCCTTTTATGCAAGGCTTACTGAATTATCACCACCATCTGGGGTACTATTAACCCACTGTACACATGGGGGCTGTAACATGGAAATGAGGTCACCTCTTCAAGGTCACAAGCCAGGGGCTCCTGCTGCAAAGTCTCTTGGCCTTGGGCTTGCCAGTCCCAGGAAAGATGGGGAGGAAGCAGTGGTACAAGTGTGTTCCTTCAGAGCCTTCATCAAGAACCCAGGAGGGTAGGGAGAGGCCAGACTGCCAGGCTGCAGAGTAGATGTTTTACCCCAGCATAGAAAGCCCCGTGCCTGCCTACTCCCCTGTTCCCCAGGATGCTGACCTATTTCTCCAGTACATTCTTGGCAGCATCTTATTCCTGTCCCCCTTGAGACACAGACCTTTCCCAGTGCCTTCCTATTCAGACACACAGTTGAAAGGACCAGGTGTGCAAATTTAACTGAACAAAGTTTCTTTTCTTTCTCACAGGAAGAGTGAAGGCCAGACCTCGAGCTCCTACCAGTGAGAGGAAGGGTTTGGCCCAGCCATCGGCTCAACTGGAAAAAAAGAGCACAGCATTCTCAGACAGGGGACCTTCTCTATTTCAGGGACTCAGAGTTCCAAGTTTCAAAGCAGTCTCTGTGTTCATCTCTGAATTTTGGCAAGGACTGACTTGGAGTCTCCAGGACAAGGGGCCTCACATGTGTTACCAAGGTAGCTCCAGGGTTCTATGAGCTGCTTCCCTGGCTCACAGCTACCACCCCAAGGACACAGACACAGGAAGCAGAAAAGCACACTGAAGGTCTCTCTGGAAAGAATTTTTAGACTACTTGAGGAGTTTATTCTTTACTGTCATTTATCTTGCTTTAATTTATTGTCATGAAAAATACTTTCCTAAAAAATAAATGAAAACAAAGTTATTTTAAAAGGTAAGTTCCCTGATTGGGTTATTTAGAGTTTTGCCTAAAATGAAGCACAGGGCAACCGTTAAGAAGTATCTTAATGTGTAAGAAAGAGACAAAAATCTCTTCCTTCTTTCTACATTAAGAAAAATAAAAGACATGATTTTTGAGAAAAAGGTAGACAGAGAGCCTGTCGCAGGTCAGCACAGAGGCAGGAACTATTAGACGGGGCAGGTGACCAGACTCGGCAGGTTCTGGGTCTCTGCCCCCATTCATGCATATCATCTCACCCTCCATCCAATCCCCAATGCACTTTTCAACCAACACAAACAGTTGCTACACATCAGGCACTGCTCTAGAATCTAAGGCTACAGCAATGGACAAAACAGACAAAAGTCCCTCCCCTTGTGAAGGCCATTCTCATGAGGGAGACGGACAAGTGACACACACTCAGTGGGTGGCCTGCTGACAAAAGTCCTTTTCTGAAGACAAGCAGAGCCAGAGGGGAGGAAGGGAGGGGCTGGGCCCTGGGTTGTGCGGGGGGCTGGCGCTGGGAATGGCACCTCATTACTAAGCACCATGTTCAGGGAAAGCTTCTGTGGGACAGTGACAGGAGAGCAAAGACCCGAGGAGGCGACAGAGGCTCCCACAGGATTCTGGGTGAGAAGAGTGCCCAGCAAAGGGGTCAATGTGTGAAGAAACAAGCTCACTAGTTCCAGAAGCAAAGCGGGCTGCCATTCTGTGTGACTGGATGAAGTGATGGGCAAGAGAGTGGCAGGAAGTGGGGGGCTGAAACAGTGAAGAGGAGGGACCCACTAGTAGGGGGTTCCCCCAAAAAAGATATGTTCCAGAATCTGTGAATGTGACCTTCTCTGGAAAATGAGTCTTTGCAGACATAACTAATTAAGGACCTCAAGATGAGATCATCCTGGATTACCCAGGTGGACCCTAAATCCAGTGATAAGCATCCGTAAGAGAAACAGGAGAGATGCAGACACAGAAGAAAAGCCAGTGTGAAGATGGAGACCAAGGTGAGAATAATGCAGACTCAAGCCAAGGAGTGTTTGGAGCCACCAGAAGCTGGGAGAGGAAAGGGAAGATCCTCCCCTAGAGCCTTCAGAGAAACAGTGACCCTGCTGACTTCTTCATTTCAGCCCATTGAAGCTGATTTTGGACTACTAGCCTCCAGAATTGCATGCTGTGTGACTGTGGGTTGTTTTGTAGTCACTGATTTTGTTATGGCAGCCACAGAAATGGGCCAGGATGAAGGTGGGGAGACCAATGTGGGGGTCACTCCAAGACACAATCACCAAAGTGACTCCCAAGTCCATCAGGTCTGCCCATATCCAGGGCTTGCCATATTGACCCACTGCCTCATGATTTCTTATTAAAAAAAAAAGTGTCTCTTTGTTTAAATTTAAATAAACATCTAAAAATGCAATAATAGATGAGTAAGTTAAATATAAAACTAGATTCATTTTCCATAAATAGAAGGTAGCCATGAAAATAAATTCAAGGAAAGCCAAATTGTTACCACATTCTAATGACATACCCCACTACCTACTGAGCACTCTGAGTCTGTAGGCCCCTCTTTGAGTCTGAAAACATAAAATAGGTCTAGTGTCAGAGAAGCAGCAAAGGCCTTTTGCCTCAGAGAGAGCTGCTCAAGCAGTGCCCTCCCTGTGGTCCGCATGGCACACCCACACGTGGGCCACCACGGCCTACACCCCTCAAGTCCCTAAACCAGCAGCAGCAGCAGCTTGGGTGGTGTTGGTCTCTGTGTCAAACCCAGTGTGTGGGCAGAAGGGTTTCCATGATGGGGCAGGGACTTGCACCTTAAAGAGGTTGCAACAAGGTTCATTCCCTGGAAATGAACAGTTAAACTGATGTGCGCTTCTCCCTTGGACAGTGAACAGTCTGGGGATGCGCCCAGTTTTATCAGTATTTTTAAATGTTGAGGTATCAGATGAAGTGCATCAGTATTTAGTTACAGATTTATTTTGCTCCACATGGGTTTTTGGGGGGCTTCCAAGGTGACACGGTGACAAAGAATCCGCCTGCCAATGCAGGAGACACAAGAGACATGAGTTCAATCCCTGGGTTGGGAAGATCCCCTGGAGAAAGAAATGGCAACCCACTCCAGTATTCTTGCCTAGAAAATTCCACAGACAGAGGAGCCTGGCGGGCTACAGTCCATGGAGTTGCAGAGAGCCAGACACGACTGAGCGACTAAAAGCAGAGCCACTTCGCACCCTGCTTCATGCTCCAAGAGCCTGAGCTCTGAGTAAGTCATAAACCTACATGCCTTCCACAGCAGGGAGTGAGGGTCAAGCTGTTTCTTCCCCAGAGCTGTCTGTGTTCCTTTGTTAGAGGTTATAGTTCCTGGCTGGCAGCCCTTCCACACAGCCAACCTTCCCCTTCTGAGTTTCTGATACTGTGTACGCTTCTGTCCCTCCAGGCAGACAGTGGCGGCAGAACTTCACCATTACAAAGCCCCGGGGCTCTGCACTGTCCCTCAAGGTTTTCCTACATTCTCCCCATGCCTCGATGGAGTCTTTTGTTAAATTCTTCTTAACTTACACTCCTGGAATGTGCCCCAGGAAACACATTCTCAGAATGATCCCTGGGACTCAGTTGTTTGCATATTTGAGGAATACAAACCACACCTCCTTGCCAGGGAAAAGGGGGATGTGGGATATCTGGCATGCAGTGGCATCATGAGTCCCCAGAGGATGGCTGGTGGTGGCATGAGATAAGTGCAGGTAGATGGCAAGGCATCAAGTGACTGCGATACTCATGGTCCAGGGAACAGTAACAACCCTGGAGCATCATTTGTCAAATGTGGCTTCTGTCCATGGACCGGTGCCATCCTTCAGAAATCAAATAAATTTAGAAACTGAGTGAGTTTGAAAATCCTATGGCATTTTGATCTACTGCAGCACTCAAGTGCATCTGAGAGCACAACCAATATTCTCATTGCACACGGCACAGAACGGTTCGGGTGTTGTCAAAGACTCATGGTGAGTCACACGTGGTGCAGGAGCATCCCTAATGAGGGCTGCAGGACCATGTTACCATACGTGTTACCGTGTGTGGGGTTTCAGAGTTAGTCTTTTACATAACACAAAAGTATTTAAATGATGGAATTCATTTTTTCCTTTGAAATATAATTTAAGTTTAATTATAACTTACAAAATTAATTGAAGAAAGTAGGGAAAAACCACTAGACCATTCAGGTATAACCTAAATCAAATCCCTTATGATTATACAGTGGAAGTGGGAAATAGATTTAAGGGACTAGATCTGATAGAGTGCCTGATGAACTATGGACAAAGGTTCATGACACTGTACAGGAGACAGGGATCAAGACCATCCCCATGGAAAAGAAATGCAAAAAAGCAAAATGCCTGTCTGAGGAGGCCTTACAAATAGCTGTGAAAAGAAGAGAAGCGAAAAGCAAAGGAGAAAGGGAAAGATATAAACATCTGAATGCAGAGTTCCAAAGAATAGCAAGAAGAGATAAGAAAGCCTTCTTCAGTGATCAATGCAAAGAAATAGAGGAAAACAACAGAATGGGAAAGACTAGAGATCTCTTCAAGAAAATTAGAGATACCAAGGGAACATTTCATGCAAATATGGGTTCAATAAAGGGCAGAAAAGGTATGACCTAACAGAAGCAGAAGATATTAAGAAGAGGTGGCAAGAATACACAGAAGAACTGTACAAAAAAGATCTTCATGACCCAGATAACCACGATGGTGTGATCACTCACCTAGAGCCAGACATCCTGGAATGTGAAGTCAAGTGGGCCTTAGGAAGCATCACTATGAACAAAGCTAGTGGAGGTGATGGAATTCCAGTTGAGCTATTTCAAATCCTGAAAGATGATGCTGTGAAAGTGCTGCACTCAATATGCCAGCAAATTTGGAAAACTCAGCAGTGGCCACAGGACTGGAAAAGGTCAGTTTTCATTCCAACCCCAAAGAAAGCCAATGCCAAATAATGCTCAAACTACCACACAATTGTACTCATCTCACACAGTAGTAAAGTAATGCTCAAAATTCTCCAAGCCAGGCTTCAGCAATACATGAACCGTGAACTTCCAGATATTCAAGCTGTATTTAGAAAAGGCAGAAGAACCAGAGATCAAATTGCCAACATCCACTGGATCATGAAAAAAGCAAGAGAGTTCCAGAAAAACATCTATTTCTGCTTTATTGACTATACCAAAGTCTTTGACTGTGTGGATCACAAGAAACTGTGGAAAATTCTGAAAGAGATGGGAATACCAGACCACCTGATCTGCCTCTTGAGAAATCTGTATGCACGTCAGAAAGCAGTAGTTAGAACTGGACATAGAACAACAGACTGGTTCCAAATAGGAAAAGGATACATCAAGGCTATTTATTGTCACCCTGCTTATTTAACTTATATGCAGAGTACATCATGAGAAATGCTGGGCTGGATGAAGCACAAGCTGGAGTGAAGATTGCCAGGAGAAATATCAATAACCTCAGATACACAGATGACACCACCCTTATGGCAGAAAGTGAAGAAGAACTAAAGAGCCTCTTGATGAAAGTGAAAGAGGAGAGTGAAAAAGGTGGCTTAAAGCTCAACTTTCAGAAAACTAAGATCATGGCATCTGGTCCCATCACTTCATGGCAAATAGATGGGAAACAGTGGCTGACTATTTTTGAGGGCTCTAAAATCACTGCAGATGGTAACTGCAGCCACAAAATTAAAAGATGCTTACTCCTTGAAAGGAAAGTTATGACCAACCTAGACAGCATATTAAAAAGCAGAGACATTACTTTACCAACAAAGGTCCGTCTCATCAAGGCTATGGTTTTTCCATAGTAGTCATGTATGGATATGAGAGTTGGTCTATAAAGAAAGCTGAGCACCGAAGAATTGATGCTTTTGAATTATGGTGTTGGAGAAGACTCTTGAGAGTTCCTTGGACTGCAAGGAGATCAAACTAGTCCATCCTAAAGGAGATCAGTCCTGAGTGTTCATTGGAAGGACGGATGTTGAAGCTGAGATTCCAATACTTTGGCCACCTGGTGCAAAGAGCTGGCTCATTTGAAAAGACCCTGATACTGGAAAAGATTGAGGGCAGAAGGAGAAGGGGACGACAGAGGATGAGATGGTTGGATGGCATCACCAACTCAATGGAGATGAGTTTGAATAAACTCCGGGGGGTGGTGATGGACAGGGAGGCTGGCGTACTGTGGATCATGGGGTCGCAAAGAGCTGAACACGACTGAGCGACTGAACTGAACTGAACAGAATTGATTGTGATTGTTATTAATGGAGATTAATTTTTAAAATATGACAAGACTTGCTCCATTTTAGAGAGAAGTTTAAAATGGATATCTTGAGCTTGCTCACTTTAAAATCTCTGGGTTCATTTCTGTCAACATACCTCTGTGTAAGATGGCTTTGGTTTCTCTACTACTGAAATTATGATGGACTTCCCTGGTGGTCCAGTTAAGACTCTGCACTTCCACTGCAGAGAGCATGGGTTCAATCCCTGATCAGGGGGAACTAAGATCCTGTATGCTCTGTATCCTGAGATGCGGCTCCCCAAAATGTTTTTAATAAATAAAATTACTAAAGCAAAGAATAGAAAAAGCTTTAAAATATATATTATTCCCTGAGTGTAGCACTGTGTCAATTGAATGTATTAAATAAATTAACAAGTGATTTGGGGCCTCTTACCAAGTTCCTAGACAAGAGGAGAGGCCATGCTCTTGAAAGAAGACCCTAAAACCAGCATTATGTTTTAAATCTTCCCTTATGCTTTCCCCAGTGGGACCCACTGTCATTTTCCAGGGTAACTGTGCACCCTGGGAAAGTACCTAGATCTTTCCAGGAACTGAAAGCTGCCTGTGAAATGATGCTAATCCTTGGAAACCTGAAATGGCCCACTGATCAAAGTGGGGCTTATGGAGGTGAAGTGATAGGTGAAGTCCTTTTATTTTTTTTTAATAAAAATATATTTATTGTTGGTTTGAAGGCAATTACTATATTATTACATCCAGTTAATGGGTTTGGGGTTTTTTTAATTGGCATACAATTGCTTTACAGTGCTATGTTAATTTCTGGTGCACAAAAATCTGACTCTGCTATATGTACACAAATGTCCCCTCCCTCTAGACCCTCCCTCCCAGCCTCCATCCCACCCTTCTAGGGCATCACAGAGCACCTTCCCACTAGCTAGCTAATTTACACATTATAGTGTAGTGTAGTGTAGTGTAGTGTAGATATATATATATATATATCAATGCTATTCTCCCAATTCATCCCACCCTTTCTCCCAAACCGCATGTCCACAAGTCCATTCTGTACATCTATGTCTCTGTTCCTACCCTGCGAGTAGGTACATCAATAGGTAGGTGGAGACTTGACTAGATCCATCTCATAGTGGGCCCAATCATTATTTCACAAGTCCCGGCATGCATGGAGTGACAGTAACCTGCTTCTTACCTAGATGAATCTTCACATTGATTCCCTGACTCGAGGCCATTATGAAAAAAAAGTATGGAGCCTTGGCATACTCCCTTTATCCCACCAAGAGAATAAAGTGAAAACAGCGCTGTATCCCTGGGTTGTGCAGGGATTGGCCCACCCTCAAAGACTTGAAAACTGCAGAGTGGAGACTCCCACAACATCTTCACTTAACTCGCCTGTGTATTCAGTGCAAATGCTGGGGGTGGTGGTGAATGCGGTTCTACACGTAGTAACTTTTCCAGAGCAAATAAACTCAGCTCCTGGCACCTATTACCCAGCTAGTGAATTTGTTTTTCCTATTCCTGTCAGGAAAGAAAATGTGAGGCACTTTGTCCTCACATACTTTGGGGCCATGTCACTTTCTTCTTGAAATCCCACCAAACAAAATATTGGTCCATTGCACTGACCACATTGTACTATGCAGGGAGCAGCAAGCATCCTAGAAGCCTTAGTGAGGAAACATTCCTGCCAGAGGTAAACCATGGGAAACTTCAGAGACTTCCACAAAGGCAAAGTTTCTAAGGGTCTGATGATCTTGGAAACGCCTCCAAAGAGAGAGATAAGATGCTCTATTCTGCTCCACCCATCAGAAAAAGAGAGGTAAAATCTTCAGATTTTGGAGGCAACCTATGCCACCTTTGAATACCCATTTCAACCATTTCCTGGGTAACCTGTGATTGTAAGTAAGGCCTGGAACAGGAAAGAGCCCTCCCTAGTACAGACACCAGGTTCCTGGAGAAAGCCATGCCCTCTTCTGCCAACATGATTCTCTACTTGAAAATAACTTTCTGACCTACTGCTGAGCCCTAATAGAGCATGTCCACTTGACCTTGGGATAGCAAGTGTTCCGCATGACCTAAAACACCCATCAGAAACTGACTATTTGACCCAACTAATCATAAAATTGTATGTGCAAAATAGTCTTTCATCTTAAAACAGAAATAGTTAAGTGCAAACAGGTCTAGAAGACACTGTGCTATAGACGCAGTTGCTATAGGAGGCTGGGATCCCCACTGGACTCAACCCAGTGCTTTCCTGCTTTTTTTTCAAGTCACTTCAGGTGTCTCAGGGAGCTGCTCCAAGATCAGTTAACAGGGAGTTAAAGGTCCTGTCTCATGCCTAGGTTCTATAGCAAGCAAGCCAGCATCAGAACAAAGTGAATGGCAGCTCCCATAGAGCCCCCGCCCCAGATGACCCAGAAAGAACATGGTGAAGGGAAATCCTCTCTTTGGAGGCCCTGAATAAGGTGGCCTTGGTGACAGGGACAGAGACACGCATGGGCTCAACAGCATGGAATTTGCTGCACCAAGGTTAATCTGGCCACTGTCACTGCTGAGTACCTACCTGCCAACAGCAGGAGTCCGTACAAACCCCCTGGCATGGCACCACTCCTGAGGGACTAGCTGGCCATTTGTTGGCAGGTTCATTATGTTGGAGTCCTGCCATTATGGAAGGAAAATTGTTTTGTCCTACTGGGATGTTGCATTTTCCAAATTCATGTTTGCTTCCCCAGCCTGTAGAGTTTCTGCAGTACCATCATTCACAGACTCAGCGATCATCTTATCCACTGTATAGTATCCCCATGCAACATTCCCTCCAGCCAAGGGACACTTTTTATGACAAAGGACTGTGCCAGGGTCATGTCCCTTCACTGAAAAGCAGCTGGCTCATAAAAGTGGTGGAAGAGCCTGCTGAAGGTTCCAGTTTGGGCATCATCTATGAGGAAATGGCTTTTGAGGTCAGAGTACTGGCCTGCAAAGTGTTGTATATGCCTCACACTGCTGATTAATTATGCTGCCATCTCCTCCTTAGGCAGAATTTACAAGCCTGGGAACCAGCTGTGGAAGTGTTGCAGGAAAGGGGACCCCTTTCAGGGCCCAAAACTGGGCTCTTGTCTAACACTCGGAAATGAATTGTCCAAAGAGACACATGTGCTGACAAAGCAAGAGAGTTTATCGGGAAAGGGCACCCAGGTGGAGAGTGGTAGGGTAAGGGAACCCAGGAGAACTGCTCTGCCACGTGGCTCGCAGTCTTGGATTTTATGGTGATGGGATTAGTTTCCAGGTTATCTTTGGCCAATCATTCTAATTCAGAGTCTTTCCTGGTGGCGCACGGATCGTTCAGCCAAGATGATTGCAGGATTCTGGAAAGTGGACGGACACGCGGTGTCTCCTTTTGACCTTTCCCGAACTTTTCTGATTGGTGCTGGCTTATTAGTTCCCTATTCCTTATCAGGATCTCCTGTCATAAAACAACTCATGCGAATGGTTACTAAAGGGCCTGACGAGGGTGGGCAGTTCCAGTCAGTGTTTCCCCTAACAACTTCCTGCTGAGAGACTTCATACTCAAGATACTTCTTGGGAATTGGGGCGGAGCTCTCTTATGCAACTTCTTTCTGCTGTGCATGGGCGTAGGCCTGCCTAGTAGAGCTGAAGTCTCTCTCTACCTGATCTTAGTCAAGATATTTTTTGCCTGAAACCATCATTCACCCTTGTAATAACAGCAATTTAGTTTGAAACTGTTGGCCCCTCTCAGAGATGAAATAGACAGGGGCCAAACAGGAGACCTAACATGATGATCATCTCTGGTCCCTGGAAACAGAAGGCAACATTTGGGATGAGGGTTTCAGGGTTTGTGACCCTTTTTGATTGGTTGGTGGTGAGGCAACAAATATCAATAACCTCAGATATGCAGATGACACCACCCTTATGGCAGAAAGTAAAGAGGAATTAAAAAGCCTCTTGATGAAAGTGAAAGAGCAGAGTGAAAAAGTTGGCTTAAAGCTCAACATTCAGAAAACGAAGATCATGGCATCTGGTCCCATCACTTCATGGCAAATAGATGGGGAAACAGTGTCAGACTCCATTTTGGGGGGCTCCAAAATCACTGCAGATGGTGACTGCAACCATGAAATTTAAAAGACACTTACTCCTTGGAAGGAAAGTTATGACCAACCTAGATAGCATATTCAAAAGCAGAGACATTACTTTGCCAACAAAGGTCCGTCTAGTGAAGGCTATGGTTTTTCCAGTGGTCATGTATGGATGCGAGAGTTGGACTGTGAAGAAAGCTGAGCACCGAAGAATTGATGCTTTTGAACTGTGGTGTTGGAGCAGACTCTTGAGAGTCCCTTGGACTGCAAGGAGATCCAACCAGTCCATTCTAAAGGAGATCAGCCCTGGGTGTTCTTTGGAAGGAACGATGCTAAAGCTGAAACTCCAGTACTTTGGCCACCTCATGCGAAGAGTTGACTCATTGGAAAAGACTCTGATGCTGGGAGGGATTGGGGGCAGGAGGAGAAGGGGACGACAGAGGATGAGATGGCTGGATGGCATCACCGACTCGATGGACATGTGTTTGAGTGAACTCTGGGAGATGGTGATGGACAGGGAGGCCTGGCGTGCTGCGATTCATGGGGTCGCAAAGAGTCAAACACGACTGAGTGACTGAACTGAACTGAGGCAACAAAGCTGTGCTCCAGGAATCTTGTGTTCAGTCTGAATATACCATCCTCCACCTGGGTGGGGGCTCCAGTTTCGTAAAAGAACTCAAAGACATTGTTATGCATATTTCTTTGAGAAGGAACCAGGACCCTGTCTGGAGGCTGCACCAATGTTTGATTGTTTCTCCTGTTTCTGTATTCCCTCCCTTCCCTGATTAGCAATTGCTTGAATCCACCCTTTGGAACTCAGGGAAGGTCAAGGAGGCTGAAAGAAGCCTATATCCTACGGATAAGAAATGGAGAACACAGAACAGATCTGTACTCCAGAGCCCCACAGAGTCCTACTCAGTTTTAATTTAGGGAACTGGGCAACTATGACTGTGATAACTTTTGTCAAAATGGGGCATCGGACTGCCTCAGCTTAGAGAATAGACACTGAATTGGAAGCATTCCTGAGTTCCAAGTCCTAGATCTGAGCCTTGTATGATTAAAATCTCAGTCCCTTGGTCTGCCATTTTGTTGTAACAGACCCAATTAGAAGTAGCTGGAGGAGGGATAACTGGAATTTTAATAGACAAAATAAATCTCATTTCTTTTTAGAAGAATAGGCCTGAAACCCAGTCTGGACCTGGCACTTTGGGGAGACTTGTAACCAGGCAGCCATTGCCTAGTTTTATAAAAAGTAAGGTTGCAGTTACTAGCTTTCAGCAGACATTGTTTTGAGAATGGTGGCATCTAAGCCTGACACAACTCAGAAAACTCAAGTGTTAGCAATACAACGTCTAATCTGAAATTACACCGCAGTGTCACCTAGTTATTTCCCAGGATGTCTGAACCATAGCCACTGTATTCTGACTTTTTAACTGTAAAATTTTTCTTAATAGCCAAAGCAGATGTCGCCATTAATGACGTCAGTGTTTTTCTAGGTATGAGAAGACGTAAGAATTGGAACTCATAAAATCTTTGCTTGAAAGGATCTAACTATCTGAAGGCCTGTTCTGCCAGTTTTTCCCAGAGCACAGAGTGTCTCATTCCTGGTTTTCACCCTGAACTCCTTTCAGGGGCGTTGAAAGTCAGTAGTTGCAGTGGCCACGATTTAATCTTTGTAGACGTAGATGGCAAGTGACAGTTTTCAGTTGGCAGAGCCCCTTTTTGTTCATAAACTTGACCATGATTTTGAGGGGGCATTTAATGACCATTTTATCCCATGGTGCTGAGAATGTCCATTCTCAGGTTTGGCAAAGATATTATCATAAACTTGACCATGATTTTGAGGGGGCATTTAATGACCATTTTATCCCATGGTGCTGAGAATGCCCATTCTCAGGTTTGGCAAAGCCACTCAATGTGCTGTTACTGGACTAGGCCATAAAACAGTACCCAAAAATTTTTGGACCACCTGTCTTACTAGCCTCTTGATCCAGGAAAATATTTCCTCTTGTTGTTTCTTTCTATATCTGGAGTTACACTGTTACCATCGTTGATCTCATATGGAACTATATATTATTTTATCAGAGGCCTCAGTCACACATTTGGCAGTGTAAGAAACAGCAATTTTGTAAAACAGGTGAAATACAAATAACATAGCCAGCAGCATTAGTAAAGTCACAAGTAAGACTTAAGTTAAGAGCTTCTATTAGATGTAGCCCAGTATATCTCAGGTCATTTGACTCAGTCTGCTCTGTAGAATCTTTATCTCCCAGGGAAATTATATATTGACACCGTTTATAAGGCACATAGCCCAGTTTTCTAGTGTTACTAGACTGATTATCTTTAGTATGATTTAATTGTTTCCAACACAAAGAAGACTTTAAACCTAAATTACCATAGCCTGGTGTTGTTTATATAAATCTATCTCCTAATTATGGGAGATTTTTTTTCTCCTTTGTTGAAACTTTGCTTCTTGTTTTGATTGAGCTTGAGTAATAGAAGAAAGCTCAAATTTATGGCCAGAGTCAGGGAAGGCATTCTTAACTGGCCCGATGAGGGGATCTCATCTAGTAATATCATAGTGACCTGAATATGAGTATAATTTTTTTTTTAAAGTAAATTTTTTCAGGGCCAACCACTTAGTCTTGTAGTAGAGAAATTTACAAAGGTAACCCAGAACTAGACACAGGTAATTGGCCACAAACCCAACAATTGGACTGATTTTTAAAACTAGCATAGGATCAGGCCTATGATAGAAGAGCATTTGACCTTATGCAAAGGTCTAAGAAGTCAAGGAAACATTATAAATGATCATACGAATCAGGCCCAGCATCTTGGGCAAGCTGTCTACCTCTGATGTCGTCATCTTTTCATCTTGGTGTAGTGTAGTTTTTCCTCTGTTTGAGCATCATTTTAAGGTGAGATCAGGTCAGCTATCTTCTCTATAGACCAATCTAGTGCAGGGGCCTTTGGAAGTGGGAATTAGTCTAAGAGTTAATTTCCCTTCAGTTTCATTGTGATTGAGCTAGTTAAGAGTACCTGATAAAAAAGTCTTTCCATCCAGGTTGGAGACAGTCTCTTAAACTATGTCTTTTTCCAGTCTTGGTTGCAGGTCATGAGGCAGCTGATCTTCATCCAAAGATAGATTACTGAGATAAGCTTCAGAAACAAACTTAGGGTGTTTTTTAAGAACTCAATTAAATTTTATATTAATATCACATAACAGCAAAGAACTATCTAAGAAATGAGTTTTACTACATGCAGACCTCTATTAACAAACTGGGATTTAACATTTATTGAAACATCTTTTTCTTCCTAAAATTACCTTCATTTTTATAAAATATAACCAAATTAAGGCTAGTTTGTTTGCAAAATAGGTCTGTTTTCACTAATTTTGGTCTGATGATTTATATAACCATAATTGATCATAGACATTTTATTTTGTTGAAACATTTATAGAGTCTCAGACTGAATTTTTAAAATAAAACAGGGCTGGGAAACACACCAAAGGCTTATCACAGATTTTGTCTAACAAATCTAAGTCAATTCTTTTCTTTTTAAGGTCTCAAAATTTCTTGAAATTTTTGTACATGTTAGTGAGATAACTTTTTTAATTTATTTGATAAACTTACTGGAAACCTAAGAGTTTCCAATTTATGGAGGAGTCAGAGAGAAAATATAATTGTTTTGTTTATAATGTATAATTTTACCAAAATATTGTCATAATTAGTTTGAGAGGAAGGTTTTCCCTACTCCTGGAAAACATAAGATTTAAACCCATAATTTTTCAGACAGAAACCATAAAAGTTATATTTGCTGGTTCATTCAGTCCTTTTGTTAACTTTTGTGATGTCATCAGGTTTTCTATTAGAATATCAGGACATATCAGAATGTTAAGAACTCCATATAATTTTTAGGATATCTGTATTAGTAATTTTGGACTTCCCTGGTGGCTCAGATGGTAAAGCATCTACCTACAATGCAGGAGACCCAGGTTCGATCCCTGGGTCAGGAAGATCTCCTGGAGAAGGAAATGGCAACCCACTTCAATATTCTTACCTGGAAAATCCCATGGATGGAGGAGCCTGGTGGACTACTAAAATTATTAGTAATTTTACCATACATTATAACATGAGTGGATTTATTACTCACTTGATAATCTTTTTCATGTAATTTAACCAACTAAATAAACACAGTTTAATGTCTCTCTTTGGGATGTCTCAGGGGCCCTCTGAAGCACCCCAAAGTTAGCTAGAGGTCAAAAGAACTTCAAAAGAATTCGATTTAGGAAGTTTTATCCAAAAGATCAATTAAAGGGGCTTAGAACATTTGGTCAGATTCAGTTGATGGGTGTATCATTTAGCTTGCTGATATGTCGCAATGGGCGTAAATACCAAGGCTCAAGGTCTAGTGAAAGTCAGCTCCGCCATCTTGGACCTAATTGGCTCTAACCAGTTTTTTTATGGTTTTGTCATTCCTAACAAAATCCATTTATCTAACTAATTGTAATCTAATTTTAGAAAATCCTGATCATGCATAACTCTTTTTAGTATTTTTCATACCTTTTTTTTTTTTCACTGAAAACACACTTCTTACTTTTTTTTTAGCAAGCAAGAACTAACTTTCATATTAGCATTTTATAGATTGGTGAGCATAAATACCAGTGATAATTTCTAAAACCCTTGTTTTCTTAGAACATTTTAGGATGGCACCAAACATTATTCACTTATAGTCCCAAATCTCTTTGTTTCTCTGTAAAAGGAAATTAGTGTTTAGTAGTAAATGTTTCAAAATCTTATTTTATTTGGAAATGGCTATTCAATAGACTTTTAACACTTAGCACAGCCCTTAAAAATTCAAGTTACACCAATCTGGAGAGACTATTTTAGACAGATATTTTTAAAGAATAATTATTTTTAATAGAGTTTATATAAAAGCTTATATCTCATTTACAATTTTTTTTAAAGTTTCTTCACTTGAGGTAATTTTCTTGTTGACAAATTTGTAACAGATATGATAATATTTAACTTATACTAAACCTGAAAATATTTTACTTAATGTTAATTACTCTAAGACATGTCTCTATTAGATAGGTCAACAAACAAACATTAATATCAGGTATTTAATACTGAATATTTATTTACCAGTTCACATGAACCTGGAATTTATTGTTTAATTTAGAAATATTTGATTTGTAAGCACTTACCTTTTTTTAAACCAATTAAATAGAGCTCATTTACAAATTAATCTCAAAAATATTATCCAGAGATAAAGACATACTGAGACATATTTAGACAGACACAATGCAAGATTTAGCTTCATTTTCTAAGTTTAGTCATAAATTAGATACTACACTATAAATTTTACTAGTTTATAAAAAACAGTTGGAATAAATAAAACTTTTAAAGGCTTTTTCCCATTTTTTCTCAGTATCAGGGGTTAGAGATGGTCTAGATAAGTGTTCCTGAGAGCCCTGGTCTCAAGGCACAGGGAAAGAAAATCAAGTTCTAACAAAATGGCGGCAGGTCTAAACAAAATGGTGGCCAGACAAAGCAAAATGGGCATCAAAAATTACAACACAGAACACAAAGTTAAAACACACACATATAAACCTGGCAGTCCTCATCAGACACTCCCTTAAATGCAAGAATACAGTCTCTCAGAAAACCTCCTATAGAAACACAGAACTTCAGATTCAAGTGCTAACACTTTAAGGAAAATATCTCAGGTCTTCAAAGATTTCAAAGGGAGGAAAGGATGCCAGGTTGAAAGAAGAAAGGGGAGGAAGTGAGAGAGGGGGGCAAAAGGGGTGGCCTTACAGATGTCTCCTGCTACCTGCAGATACCCAGTGTTATGGGACTTTACCCTGGGCCTCTAGAGAAGGGAGGACTGGAACTCTGCCCTACCAGAAATCAGACCAGAACAGAACCAGAATTCGAGTTCTCTGCCAAGAGGAGGTGGTCAGTCTCCAATCCTCAGCTCTGGCTGAGGCCCTTCGACCAGATTCCTGCGTCCAGGACCGGGGGACTAGAAGAAAGGGGGAGGATAGGAAGGGTTAAGGAGAGGAAAGAGAGAGAGAAGGGGAGAGAGGTCCATAAAGTCTCTTGTTCCTTACCGGTTGGGGCACTCTGGCCAGTTGTCCATGTCAGAAGGAGACCAGGGACAAAAAGATCCCAGTTACTGTCCGAGGAGACACATGTGCTGACAAAGCAAGAGATTTTATTGGGAAAGTGCACCGGGGGAAGAGAGCAGTAGGGTAAGGGAACCCAGGAGAACTGCTCTGCCACATGGCTCGCAGTCTCGGGTTTTATGGTGATGGGATTAGTTTCCGGGTGGTCTTTGACCAATCACTCTAATTCAGAGTCTTTCCTGGTGGCGCACACATCGCTCAGCCAAGATGAATGCTAGCAAGAGGGATTCTGGAAAGTGGACGGACACACGGTGTCTCCTTTTGACCTTTCCTGAATTCTTCCAGTAAGTGGTGGCTTATTAGTTCCGTATTCCTTATCAGGATCTCCTGTCATAAAACAATTCTTGCAAATGGTTACCATGGTGCCTGGCCAGGGTGGGCGATTTCAGTCAGTGTGCTTCCCTTAACAGAAGTGGGAGTGCCCCCCCCACTATTTCACCAACATCCAGTTAAAGAAATTTTGCTTCTCATTTAAGTCACCTTAGGTTCTGTGAGAGCTTGCCTGTCCTGGCACCTAGAGGAGGAAATAGCATACTTATTATTCCTACTGCTGGAAGTTAGGAGTGTCCCCTGACCATCTGAGCTCTTTATTTACTGCATCAACAAATAACTGGAAGAGGACACTGTACTGGGTAGGAAAGTGCCTCCAGCTGTACAGTGGGAACAAGAAGGACACTATGTGAGCCCAGGTGATTCCCTGCAGTGCATCCTAGGAACCCTGGCACAATAGTAGTATCAGTTTAGATCTCCTGGCAGCTACAAAGTCAGAACTCAGGCATCTATGTTTTAATCAGTTCTTTCTCCACTGCCCCACCACCCACTTTCCCCCTGCTATCTCACACACACACACACACACAACAGTGGTGATGCTGAGCATTTTAGATTTCTTGTGGGACCAAATTAAAGAACCAAATTCACTCCATAACAATACTATAGCTGAGAAGTTGATAACTATAGCCTGTGGACCCATCTAATCTGTTACCTGCTTTTGTAGATTAAATTTAAATAGGGGCACACCCACACTCATTGTTTACATATCATCAGTGACAGCTATAGCAGAGTTGAGTTCCAACAAAGTGAGTATGGCTCACAAGGCTTAAATATTTACTATTTGGTCCTTGATAGAAGAAGTTGTGTTGGGGAGGATATGCAAAGAAAGGAAGCTTTGTACACTTTGGTGAGAAAATGAAGCCACTATGGAAAACTACAGAAGTTCTTCAAAAAAAAATTAAAAATAGAACTACCATGTGATCCAGCAATTTCACTTCTGGGTATGGATTCAAAGGAAATAGAAACACGACTTGAAAAGATATCTGCACCCCTATGTTCATTGTAGCATTATTTACAACAGTCAAGACATGGAAGCAATACAATAGAATATTATTCAGCTATTAAAAAAAAAAGGCCATCTTGCCATCTATGACAACACAGATGAACTTTGAGGCCGTTACGGTAAGTGAAGTCAGACAGAGAAAGACAAATACTGTATGATCTCATTTATGTAAATCTATATGTATCATATATGTAAATCTATACAAACCAACAGAAAACCAACTTATAGAATAGATTGGTGGTTGCCAACACACTGGAGGCAGGAGGTAAGGAGTGTGCAAAATGGGTGAAGGTGGTCAAAAGGTATTAATACAAACTTCCAGGTACAAAATATGTAGGGCCTGGGATATAATATATATCATGGTGACTATAGATAATAATACTGTTTTGTATATTTGAAAGTTGCTAAGGGACTTCCCAGGTGGTGCTAGTGGTAAAGAACCCGTCTGCCAATGCCAGAGACATAAGAGACGTGCATTTGATCCCTGGGGCAGGAAGATCCCCTGGAGAAGGGAATGGCAACCCACTCCAGTATTCTTGCCTGGAGAATCCCATTGCCAAGAGTCTAGCAGCTACAGCCCATAGGCTCACAAAGAGTCGGATATGACAGAAGCAACTAGGCACGCATGCAAGAGAGTAAATCTTTAAAATTCTCATCATA
Organism: Bubalus bubalis; assembly: GCF_019923935.1. Classification (NCBI taxonomy): domain Eukaryota; kingdom Metazoa; phylum Chordata; class Mammalia; order Artiodactyla; family Bovidae; genus Bubalus; species Bubalus bubalis. The sequence goes on along the minus strand of NC_059165.1, from coordinate 109,363,719 downwards.
AGAAAAACTGTAACTGATGTGAGGTGATGGGTGTTAAGTTGACTTATTGTGATCATTTTGCATTCTAGTATATATGAATCATTGTGCTGTACCCCTGAAACTAAAATGATATTTTATGTCAATTATCTCTCAATAAAAAAGAAAAATTGGCCAATACTTATTATTGTTATTATGAAATGTTGGCCCCTTTGTAGACCAATGAAATTTTCCCTGAAAGAGTAGATGTTGAGGACAATCCCCTCCAGATTCACTCTCTACCATCCATCAGCCTATTTTATATCCCAGGAGGCTGGTCTGTATGGACCACCTCAAAGGGCTCTCTTTCACTTTGGCTTCCATTTGAGTTCAGCAGGGGGAGACATTTAGCAGGAAACTGGAGGGAGCAAGGACAGTGAGACTGTTCCTGCCAGGCCACCTGCCTCCCACAACCCAAGAACCCAGCTTCTGTCAGACAGTCTTCTCCACACCACCCACTCAGTCTCAAAGTTCCAGAGGTTTCCTCCCTTCCCTCGTTCCTTCAGGTCAAGGGACAGTAACATTTCCTGCTGATAATAGCATGAGAGTACTGCCTATGATTTCCCCACACCCTTCCACACCTTCACAGTGGGTTCTTGTATGAAAATCTTCTCCAACCACCCACCTTAAGGGTGGCATCTTATCCTGCAGAAACCTTGACTGGTACAAAATATAACTGCTTATTTTTTCTACAATGAAACAAACTGAATCCTTCAGGATTGTGTTCAATTTTAGTAGATTCTTCCTAATCCCCACTGATTCAGGGTTTCAGTTATGCATACATCATACACCGCTGCCCCTGCCTTCTTTGGGGTTGTATGTAAGTAGAGTGACCCTACAACTGATTTGCAGGCTGTAGTTCCAGTTGACATCTGTTGTGTTAGCATTGCTATTAATCATGCCCTCCTTCACATCCCCCTGCAATGCAGGAGACCCCTGTTCGATTCCTGGGTCAGGAAGATCCACTGGAGAAGGGATAAGCTCCTCACTCCAATAGTCTTGGGCTTCCCTGGTGGCTCAGCTGGTAAAGAATCTGCCTGCAGTGTGGGAGACCTGGGTTCAATCCCTGGGTTGGGAAGATCCCCTGGAGGAGGGCATGGCTACCCACTCCAGTATTCTGGCCTGGAGAATTCCATGGTCTGTTTAGTCCATGGGGTCGCAAAGAGTTGGACACTACTGAGTGACTTTCACTTTCACTTCTAGAGTCCCCAGTTTAAATAGTCAATAATGTAGTGACCCTACATAGATGGTGCTGGGTCTAGACAGTAGACGATGTAGTGACCTCTATAGAAAGTGCTGGGCTAGTCTGGGGGACAGTCTCATTCTTTGTCCAGACTCTCCAGCTGGCATAAACCCCTTTACCTAGTCTGGCCCTGAACTTTCAATCCTTGCAGTTTCCAGTGTCATCCTCATCTCTCCTGAAACAGAGCCTTCCCCATTCTTCTTTTCTTTCAGCTTCTTCTGCTCACTGTTACAGCCACTTGGGATGTGTCAGTAAACAAAATGGGGGTGAGAGGTCGGGGGAAAAGTGCTGCTTGCAAGGGTTTTTCTTCTTTCTGATTTTTGAAAAGGTATTTAAAAGGCTATGAACTTTCCTCTGAATACCACTTTGGTTGTATCCCCCAGGTTTTAATACATACATTCTTACACAATTTCTGCTCTAATTCCTCTTCTTCTAGGGATATTTAGACAGACTGTGCTTTTTATTTTCAAGTAGGTTTTTTTTTTAACTATCTTTTTATTGTACTCATAAAAATATTCCTGTCACCTTCTCTTATTCAACCCTCACAACTCATCAAGCTAGAGTATCATTCCCATTTCACATGAGAAAATGGAGGTTCATAAACGGCCGGTAGTTGAGGATCTTAGGGGTAGAGCAGAGACTCAACCCTAACCCAGCAAGCTGAAAGTTGCTTCCCTGCCATGAGAGGAGTCCACTGGGGCTCTTGGCAGGGAAGAGCCTGCTTGGCAGCTGCTTCTTGGCACTGACCTGCACTTTGCCTCCGCTCAGTGGTGACAGCAGAGAAACAAGGTGGCCTAGTCAGAGACATGTCGTTACCCTCTCAGGCCTATGAAGCCACCCCTCAGATCTCAGCAGCAGAGGCCCCACTTAGCTCTCACTCCAGCACAGCAGAGGAAGCAAGGCACTGGCAGGGAGGCTACCTACAGCCTTGCTCACTCCATCCTGTACTCCCAGAAGCATCACAGTGAGCAGGGGGCAAGTAGTGGGTGTCAGGCAAGTAGCCAGGACCACTGAGTAGCCACTTTTTAACAGGGGGGCAGTCAGGGGAGGCCTCACTGAGGGGAGGGACATGAGCCAGTCCTGTGCAGCAGTTAGGGCAAACAAATGTTCAAGCGGAGGGAATGGCAAAGGCCAAGGCCTTGAAGATGGAACAAGTGACTTCTTGTGCTGTCCACTCCTTACCACATCTAAGCATAGCCCTCGAGGTCTTTCATACCATCTCCTTGCCTCTGCTTTGCTCTTTATTCACACATACACATACACACATCCATATATTTATAGTTACACATATTTAAACACATTTTCAAACGCATACACACAGGTTCCCATAAGCACATGCATGTGCACACACCTATACACACAAACTCCCCGGCACATGGTGGGCCCCTCTGATAACAGTCGGAAGTAATGTGGGCCACGGGGACTTATGATGAGTGATGGAGCAGATGCCAAACCCGAGGGTGCCACCACATCTGAAGAGCCAGTGTCAGCTCCAGCCTGTGATCACTCGAGAGCCCCTCGACAGCTGGATGACTCTGCACAACACACCGAGCTTCTCTGACTCCCCTTTCCATCTGTCCAATGGGTGGATTGGCCCAGAAGGCCTTGGAGTTCTTGTAGCCAGCTGTAGACTGACTCACCCAAACTCTGCAAAAAAGCAATACACACAGCTTATTTTCTTCTTCTGTTAAAGACAAGATGAAAATCCAAAAATCCTGTTGTTCTGGGAAGGGTGACAGAAAGGCCATCTGGCCAACACCCATCCCCATTGCCAGTGATCTTTCATTCCCAGCTGTGTTTTTAGGAGAAAATAAATAAGACTCCAAAAGCTGCCAGCAGGGTGACTCTGTGGTTGTCCTTGGCAGAGGCCCAGCAGAGAGGCCTCAGGGATTACAGTCCCTTGCCCTGGCTGGAGCTCCACCCATTGGGCCCTGCTGGGGCCACTTTGGTTCCAATCACAGGGTGCAGCAGCAGCAGTCCCCTTTCCATGGATGGCCCAGCCTCTGCCTGGGCTACAGCTCTCACAATCTTTCTGGCCTTCTCCACTATCTTCTGAGCCCCTACTCTGTGCTTCATGGTTTGCAGAGGACATCCTCATCTATCCTCATCATTGCACAGAAGCTAGGATTTCTCAGCCCTATTTTACAGGCTCAGGAAGATGAAGGGGTTTACAGGGCCACAGGCCAGCAAGAGGGAGCACCAGAAGTCTGATCAAACCCCTGGACTTGAATTCCTTAGCATTCTTTCCCATCCCCTCTATATCCTCCGTCTCTTCAAACCCGGGTCCCCAACTCCAAACACTGTCTCCAGCATAGTCCCCTATCTGGGCTCCAGACTCATGTACAACAGACTGTGGACCATTCTGGTGGGATAGGTGTCCACAGTCACCTCCGTTTCAACAGGGCCCAACCAATAGTCTTCACCCCACTCAGCCTGCTACCATTTGTATTTCAAAGATCAGCAAATGGCTTTTCTGCTGCCTCTAGAGCTGGACACTGGGGGGCCATGCTATGGCTCTCTTTCTTCCCACTGCCGGCTTCTGGCATCTCTGCCTGGGCAACCTCCCAGGTCTCCTGTTCACCTCCTCCCTCACCCCAGGCCTGCACCAGTCTCCTCTTGCTCCAGAAATCTTTCTAAAGTACAAAACCCATCAGGTGACTTCTCCATAAAGACTTATATTAAGACTCTGAAGTTCTAATTAAACTTCAGAAAGCATTTTTATGATTCTCAACTGATTGAAGATCTTATTTATATTTTCCACTTGTATATTTTTTTTTCCAAGCTGAGGAAAGCATTGGCCATCTACGAAACAGCCAATCGTACAGCTTAAGTATAGTCAGGGTGTTCAATATCACTTTACTTGGAGCTGGAAGCATTTTCTTTTGAAGTTGTACATAGGAATAAGTACATGTTGAAAGGTTTCTATGGTACTGATTTATCAAAATTGAATTTTTAAAGAAAATACTTGGACAGTAAAATAAACTTTTCTTCTTGTCAAAAATACAAAAAAAAGAAGGAACCCCAGCCTCACTAGCTCAACCTGAGGTCTGGTTCCCCCTGGGTGGGCTTCCAACTTATCTCTCTTCTGCCTGACCTTATCTGTCCCACCGATTTCTGAGAAACAAAAGATTTCCCCATTAGCGATGCCCTTAGTCTGGTAAGAGCACCTCAGATTTTACTTGAGGATGTCCAGTAGTAAAGAATCCGCCTGCCAAGGCAGGAGACACAGGAGATGTGGGTTCCATCCCTGAGTTGGCAAGATCCCCTGAAGAAGAAAATGGCAACCCATTCCAGTATTCTTGCCTGGAGAATCCCGTGGACAGAGGAGCCTTGTGGTGTCTACAGTCCATGGGGTCACAAAAGAGTCAGGCGTGACTTAGTGATCAAGCAACAATGGCCACCTTTACCCCCTGAGACACTCAGCAAGTTCGATGGGCAGATATGGACCACTCAGCATCTTCCCCCTTTCCCATCTGGGGACCCTTTCTTTCATCTCTCATTCCAGGTGGTTCTTGGGGTGAACTCCAGTCTCCAGCTCCCAGTTCAGTTCCATGACTGGGGAAGTAAATTCACTTCTCACCCCTCACCAGGGTGGCTTATTGTATAGACTCCAGCCGGAAGGGGAACATGCCTAAGACCTGAGACAACCCAGTGTCACGTCCGTTGTCTTCAGCCAGCCAGGTATGGATGGTACCTGGCACAAAGTCACGTGTAGCCAGGACCCTGGCACCGGCAATCACCACAGTCTGCCTATGTGCTTAAGGGAGCTAAGACAGGGTTAGCAGGTCCCTTCCAGGAAAGGCTTCTGTGTTCTCTTGTTACCACTATCTCTGCCATTCCACATATACTCATGGACATGTCAGGCTGGAAGCAATGGGTTCTGATGTCAACCTGTTTTCAGTTATTTTGGTTCACAAATGTGGGTCTGCAGACCCAAGAAAATTTCCAAAGTATTTTACTTCATAGAGTGAATGTAGTCAGCCTGAGGACATGGGATGGTTTGTACCCCTGTAGGACAAAGAGTTCCTTGTTCTCCTTGTCCCAGCTTCTCTGCTGAGCAGCTGGCCAGCCAGGCAGGGCCAAGAAGGCCAAGATCTCAGCTCAGCCGGCACACGGGTGTGGGAGGGGCCAGGGGCCACTGTGAAGAGCTGGTGCTGTAGGGGATGCTGAGCCCAGAACTCCTCCATGGACACTGTCCCTCCCCAGTGAGCCTGTGGGGCCCAGAACTCAGGCCTGCACGTAGTCCACAGCCCTCAGCCTCTCAGCACCAACTAGCCCTGAGTCACAGGCTTGCCATTGGCCACATTCCAGGCAGGACAGAAGACCCACACTGCTACTCCCTGGCAAGGCGCCAGCCTCTCTGCTCCCCAGGAGCCCATGAGCCTTAAGGACAAGAAGCCTTTTCCCACCAGCTTTGGAGGCTCTTGATTTTTTTTTCAGGAGAATGATGAAAACGTTCTCGAATTGATTTTGGCAGTTGCACAACTCTGTGAATATGCCTAAAACCACTGAACTGCAAGCTCTTTATGTAAGCGAGTTGCATGGTGTGTGAATTCTATCTCAATAAAACTGTTACCTATGAAACCAAATACACTGAGGATTACATGCTACATAACATCTTTGGAGCCCTCTTTTCTACTGAACAATGTATCTGTGCTGTGTTTCTTAGTGGTACTTTGCACTCTTCATGAAACCAGTCTATTGTCGATACATATTGCCAAATTTCTCTCTAGAAAGTTGTACCCATTGACACTTTCTCAGACATTGTGTGAGAGGGTCTGCGGTCTTCATCTTATGGAAGGAGAAATTGCCTTGTTCAAGACCACATATAAGTTTGCAGAAAGCCAGGGTTCACACCTGACCAGCCCGACTCTGGGGCCAGTGTCCTCTCTGCAGTCACGGCTGCCTCTGGCTCGCACCAGCATCTCATCCCCTCCTGGTCTCTACATCTCCTGCCTGCTTCAGGCCCTGGAGATGCTGGTTTTCCAGTAGCACGTGGTCCCAACACAGGCTGCTCTGCCTGCTCTGAGACATACAGGAGACATGTATCCAAAGAAACAATATGAAAGGCCTTGTGGGGAATAAAAACACCATCCCAAATGCTGCAGGCAGCGGTATGGGGGTGGTTGTGTATGTTTTATGGATAATAAACGTCTTCTCACACAACATTATTAGTATCGACATTATTAGTATCCTGATTTGAATCAACAAGTTATTAAAAAAACACTTTGAGACAATTGAGGAATATTGAATATATTCCAATATATATCAACGTTGAAAATGAGTATCTGATAATATTAAGATATTACTATTAGTTTTCTTTGATTGGATCATGGAATTGAAGTCATAAGAGCCTTTATTTGTAAATACACATAATAAATTATTAACAAATCAAATCATGTCAGGATTTCTTCCAGCAAAACAGCACACTCTTTAGATTATTTTTGAAATTCATCATAATGAAAATATGTGTACATGTGTTCATAACTGCTAAAATCAAAAAGATTTTCTAAAGATAGTATTGTTAAGGAGAGGAAGTTAAAAAAAACTGCACAATCTGATTTCCATTTGCAAGAGAAGGAAGAGGGTTTTTGTAGAAGGGTTATTTCAGAACACGTGAAAGGCCTTGCCATGCCAGCACAACAGGGAGACCTGTTTTATTGTCCCACTTGTCTTGTCTCTGAAGGAAGTGTTTTTACCATCAGAGGCATCAAGGTCCTCCTTTATGTCAGCTCATGCTGGGTAGAGTGAATTTCTGTCCCCAACAACAGAGCCACTTCACTGATGCGCAGGTGGACAGATGCTCAGCCAGGACCCCTGAATTCTCTGGCAGCTGATTTCCTGGAGTACTGTAAGGCGTGAGACCTCCCCAGGTCCCCACATTTCACAGAAGGCTGAAGTTTCAGTAACAGTTGCCTCACAGGTCATATAAACAGGGGGTGATGCTACCTGTATCCTGTGAGAGCCCTCAGTGTATTTCACGAAGATCAGTACTTGGAGGACCATGTCCAGCTCATGGAGGACAGAAAGCCCTACCCCCAAAGTGCAGTGCACAGAAAGGGAGCGGATGCCTCCTCCGTGAATAGGCAGTCTGCCTGGAACCCCCTGAGCAGGGACCAAGAAGAGGGCACACGGGCAGTCGTCCCTGTGGGCAGGGTCAGCCTTACCAGGGAAGGCAGGGCCCCTCCCCAAGCAAGCACAAAGTGCCTCAGAAATCCAAGCATGCATGATTTCAAGACTGGGTCCATGTGTACAAATCTGCTTTCCTCTGTTTTATTTCCACTCCTGGATTTCCCCCACCGGAGTCAAGCTGATTACAAATGACATCCAGTCCTACATTCCGATACCTTAGTAAGTTCATCAGAAAGAAAGGCCCTCTTTTCTGATAGGTCCAGAGAAACCCCTCCAGGATGACACTCACTGGTTCTCATGGACCTGATTTAGGCCCCTCACCTGGCCCAGACCCAACCCCTATGTTCAGAGTATGGTGCTCTCATTGTCCAGGCCTGGGTCATGCACTCACCCCAGGGGTCAGGGGGCAAATCAGCCCCTGTGCTCCAACAGGCTGAGAGGAGGGAAGGGGGAGCTCCACAGAGGAATCCAGGCTGTTGTCCCCAAAGGGAAGGGAAACAGGCCCAGGTGTGTCCTCTGTCCATCGGTTACTCCAGAAGGCACATTTGTCTGCCTGCCTAGTGAACACCCAGATGGTGTTCACTCTCTGAAGCCTTCTTCCTGCATCAACAGGGGCTGGGAAGACCTCACATTTCACTGCCTCAAGGAACATGACATGAAGCCACATATGGGTCAAGAGGAGCTCCAGGAACGCTGGGGTGCACAGCCCCCCCACCCCCTGGTAGAACTCACCTTTATGGAGGATGCCCTCCATTGTCCTTCAGGGTAGCCCACCCAGAAGCACACCCTCTCCACTCGATGGAGAAGGACACCAGAGGGTTCTGGACCCCAAACCTCCACCTTCTGTCTTTTCCCTGGGCTCTAAGAATCACAACCAAATTCTGCTTCTAGACTCAACAACTCGGAGGGGACACTTGCACTATCCTTGGAGAGCCCCTTCTCCACTCCCTCACCCAGAGTCTGTATGATACCAGCAGTATGAAGGAGTAGCTGGCCCAGCTGCCTCTAGGGCCAGGCAGGAAACCCAGGCAGGGAGGCCAGCCAGCACCAGCCTCGGAGGGGAGATGGGGAGAAATGGGAGTCAGGTTCTTCCTGGGACACCGCTCCACTTGGTGCTGGGCAGCCACTGCCCCTCAGGGTGGGGCCAGGCTCTCCAGTTCTTCTAATTGATCACAAGAAACCGGAAGTCTGAGGCACAGCCTGGGCCCTTTTTAACCTCACCTTGGTAGAGGGGAAAACAAGGAGACAAGAATGCAGGTCAGAGTCTCTGCAGGGATAAGTGGCAGCCAGAGTGACCAACTGTCATAGTTTGCCCAGGACTGAGGGGTTCCTGGAACATTGGAACTTTAATGCTAAAACCAGAACTGCTGCTGCTAAGTCGCTTCAGTCATGTCCGACTCTGTGTGACCCCATAGACGGCAGCCCACCAGGCTCCCCCGTCCCTGGGATTCTCCAGGCAAGAACACTGGAGTGGGTTGCCATTTCCTTCTCCAATGCATGAAAGCGAAAAGTGAAAGTGAAGTCGCTCAGTTGTGTCCGACTCTTAGCGACCCCATGGACTGTAGCCCACCAGGGTCCTCCATCCATGGGATTTTCCAGGCAAGAGTACTGGAGTGGGGTGCCATTGCCTTCTCCGAAAACCAGAACAGTCCCAGGCAGATTCAGACAGTTCATATCACCCTGGGTTATGCCCTTGGACAGAGGGATTTAGAGCATTTCCTAAAGGAAATGTGTAGGGTTTAGGAGACCAACAGGGCTAGATCAGCATCAGGGGGTGCTCAGCCCAAGCATAACCACTCAGAAACCTTTTTATGTCACCTCCCCATGCCCTCACTACAAACTCCATTTTTTTGCATATATAGTCATTATTTAAACAACATTATGGTCCTACTGCAAAAACTGTTTTGTAGCTGACGTTTGAATTGTGATTAGAAAGAATTTCAAATTGTCTTGTGAAGCCTGGATTTGGCCCAGGAATGCCAGCTTTGTCCCTGATGTCCCGCTGGTGCCATTGTACCCAGAGAAAGCTGGGCCTCCTGCTTGGCCAGGAGAGGGTGTGTGCCTACGTGGGATGAGCAGAAATCTGAGATTGCATCAAGCACTGGATGTGGGATGGTAGTGAGTGGGGGGCAGCAGGCCCACCCCATGGAGGCTTTATGGTCAAGACTGGTGATGATAACACCTGCATGACACTACCCAAGTTCAACCTGTGCCAAGGAATGCAGTGTTTCAAGCTCCATATTTCAGATAAGCATCTCCTCAGAAACAAAAGGGTACCAGATTCACCTTCACTCTCCTGCTGCTCTGTGCCCTGGAAAGCTGGCCTTCATCTGGGGTCCCAGGCCCTCTGACTTCTAGTTGGCTCTAGAAACCAAGCAGGAGGCCTGGAGTTGGGGGGTGCAGTCAGGATAGCCATCCTCTCCCCCACAAGGCCTTCAGTTCTGTCTGGCAGCCTCTCCCACAGCGGCCCTCTCTGACACCTGCTCTTCCATCAACAATGGTTAACCCTTAAAATTGTTTTTACTCTATATTTCCTAAATGAATATATATTTCTTCTGGAAGAACAAAGCTATAAAGATTTATAATTAGCCCTATTTTTTTTTTTAATTAACTTACAATTATAAAAGAATACATGAGTTCACCCTTGTGGCAGACCTCTTTTGGCAGGGGAGAGAAGGTGAAACAAGTTCCCCAAGGAATTCCTCAGCAAAGTCACCTCTGTGTTGGCCTAGCCTGTGCTGAAAGGGTGGTCTTGTCTTTCCTCAGAGCTGCAGTGTAGTTGCGGGGCGGGCTGGGGTAGGGGGTGGTGGTTGGAGTAGAGACACCTGGTGGCCAAAACTTGAGCTGCAAGTTTTGAGCTCCCCCTTACCCATGCCCTAGCCAAACTTCTGAGGCCTTCCTACCCCAGGCCCTTACTCTGAGGAAAGAGTCCTACCTCACTTTCCCTCCTGGCTCAAGGTTTCGGCTGTCCCTGAACTCCCGTCCCAGGTCAGTCTCTTAGACTCTCCCCATGGGCCTTTTGTACACCCCAGTCATCAGCTCAGTTCAGTTCAGTTGCTCAGTCACGTCGGACTCTTTGCAACCACATGGACTGCAGCACACCAAGCTTCCCTGTCCACCACCAATTCCTGGAGCTTACTCAAACTCACGTCCAGTGAGTCGGTGATGCCATCCAACCATCTCATCCTCTGTTGTCCCCTTCTCCTCCTGATTTCAATCTTTCCCAGCATCAGGGACTTTTCCAATGGGTCAGTACTTCTCATCAGGTGGCCAAAGTATTGGAGCTTCAGCTTCAGGAACAGCCCTTCCAGTGATTATTTAAGACTGATTTCCTTTAGGACTGACTGGTTTGATCTCTTGCTGTCCAAGGGACTCTCAAGAGTCTTCTCCAGCACCACAGTTCAAAAGCATCAATTCTTTGGCGCTCAGCTTTCTTTATGGTCAAACTCTCACATTCATACATGACTACTGGAGAAACCATAGCTTTGACTAGATGGACCTTTGTCGCCAAAGTAATGTCTCTGCTTTTTAATATACTGTCTAGGTTGGTCATAGCTTTTCTTCCAAGGAGCAAGCATCTTTTAATTTCATGGCTGCAGTAACTATCTGTGGTGATTTTGGAGCCCAAGAAAATAAATTCTGTCCACATCTGTTTGCCATGAAGTGATGGTACTGGATGCCATGATCTTAGTTTTTTGAATGTTGAGTTTTAAGCCAGCTTTTTAACTCTCTCCTTTCACCTTCATCAAGAGCCTATTTAGCGAAGAAGTTCCTCTTTGTTTTCTACCATAAGGATGGTGTCATCTGAATATCTGAGGTCATTGATATTTCTCCACCCCACTCACACCCCATCCGCATACCCCAGCCTATCAGGAGGGAGGTGATGAAAGGTCAGTGGGTGACTACCTGCCCCCCCCACCAGGTCTGATCTCATCTCTTGCTGCTCCTTGTTCTCCTCACCTCAAATCTGAGCTGAGGCTCAGCCAGCACCGAGGCAGGGTACTCCATCTAAGTCATGACATCTGGGTTGTCTGGCCCGTGCTCCCTGAACCCCATCTGCTGTGGAGACCACTCAAGGTCCCCCTAGAATCTCATGCCTTTCCCCAGATGGAGTGATGCCATGCAGGGCTCCCAGCTCCAAGCACATCCCTAGCTTCGTGGACATGCCCCTGAGGCCTGGGAAGCAGTATATTCCACAGCTCTGGGCAGGGTTGGGTCTGGGCAAAAGGAGCCAATATCAAGGTTTTCTTGGCATTTCTGCTCCCAGAAGAGTACAAAGAAATAAGTAGGAAGAGGTCATCACTCCAAGCTGTCCAGGGGCCACAGCCCAGCTGGGGCAGTTGGAGACTGGTGGAAAGGTCCTTGATGGAAGTCCCTGGGAGCAGGTGACAGCCCAGTCAGGACTTCTGCTGGAGTCAGAGAGTGGCTTTCATCATACCATGGACCCTGAAATCCTCTCTAGGCTCTGGAAGAAATGTCACAGCTGGGAAAACAGCTGAACAGGGCTGGTGGCCAGGAGATAGCAGGTACCTTCCATGTCCCCCAGAACAGCCACAGGACTCAGAAGAACTGTGTATGGGGTGCAGGAGAGCAGATCTTTGGGCTGTTTGGGAGAAATCAGATCAATGAGCAAATCACCTGACTTTAAACGTTGACTTGAGGGTGAAAAAAAGTGCAGAAAACGAAGCCCTGTCTGTGTTTGCTGTTTGCAAAGCCAGGGTAAGCTCCCTGCTGGCCACAGGGGTCACTCCTCGAAAGAGCTAGCCATGGTGATCAGCCTGGGCACTAGACAACCAGCACTTACCAGGAGTGGGCTCAGGGCCCTGCTCCACCAGGCCCTGTGGGCTTCTGGCTCCAGCTACCCAGGCTCACCCTTCTGGAAGCACAAGGACAGGGGCAGGCTGGGGAAGGGATCTATGGTCTCATATACTCCCTCCTGAGAGGGACCAAGTTGAGTCTCTTGATCCAGACCAGCCCCCTGGCTCCTGGCTTTGTGGCTTTGGTCAGATTGCTTAATTTCACCAAACCTCAGGGCCTCCTGAGCTGCCCCCACCCAGACAGGTCCTGGACAAGGTGAGACCAGGAAGGGGCTCCAGTCAGCAAGACCTTATGTGCTAGGGCCACCAGCTACCTAATTGTTCCCCTGAACCTCCTCTGGATCCCAGTTCCAACAGGTTGAAGGAATTAGGGTTAGACTTAGTTGCAAATGACAAAAGTCACTTCAGAGCGCCTCAAGTGAGGCACAGGAATTTATTGAGCCCTGATATTAAGAGGCCTAGGGAAAGATTGTGGCTTCAGGCTGAGATGAAACCGGGGGCTCCAAAAATATGTATCTTTCTCCATCCTAGGGATTTGCTTTGCTCTGGGTCCTTTGCTGTCAGAGAACCTCTCCCCACTCAACCCTGAAGGTGACAAGAGGGTTCCTGGCATCACCAGTCTACCCTCTAGCCAGCTGGACAAGGGATAAGCTCATCTTTTCTGTTGACCTCCCTCATGTCCATAAGCAGATTGTCAAGGGGCCAGCACGGGCCACACATTGATCCCTGAACCAACACCCAAGTTACCTATCGGTTATGTGGCCAGCCCCAGGCCACTGTCCTCCCAAAAGTCTCCCAGGGACTGGCCCCCAAAGCAGGGCAGCACTGCAGATACCTCTACAGGGGTCCTAGCATTCATGCCGTTCACCAGAGGGAGCTGTGAATTCCTGGGGAGGATAAGGGACAGATGTGGACCCTGCTAGGACTTCAGGGCTCCTGGTGTCTTGGTTCTAGCAGAGGGCTTAATAATATCACCCTATTCCCACCTCAGTTACAGAGGGTGGAGGTCAGTCTGGGGCAGAACAGCCTCATCTCCCAACTCAAGTTCTAGCCCTCAGCCACAGGATCTTTGCACATATCAGTACCTCCCTTCTTGAGTCTGTTGACTTCCTCTGGCAACTGCCCCGGCTCTGTACTCACTTGCAGCAGCTGGAGTCCAGCCCCTGCCTAGTTCCAGGCAGCCTGGCACCCTCCACATCAGCCAGGTCTGTCCCCTCTCCCTATATCCCACCTGGAACTGCCCAGCTCTCTGTGACACTGGACTAAGTGTCTGCCTCCCCACCACTTTGTAAGCACCAGGAGGGCCCAAGCTAGATCTACTTTTACTCATCTTTAGGTCCCTACTACTAGGACAGGCACGAAGCCTCCTGCTCAGGAAAGAGGGAAGGAGTGAGTGAAAGTGAGAGCCCACTGTGGAGGGGGAAAAGCACATGTGGCAGCTCCTGAAAACCACCTGTTTTCCAGCAGCTTTACTCCACCAACCCCCTCCTCACTGTTGCTCAGCCTCAGTTTTCTCAAAGGTCCAATGGGTACAATAAACACATCCTCCTGCCAGAGCCTGCAGAGTCTTGTGACGCTAGAGACAGATTACATCAGGAAAACTGTTCTAGACAAGACGTAAAAAGCTTCGTTTCCCTCCCCTCCCCTCCCCCCAATACGACTGAAGAGTATCTGTTTAGAATTTCAGAATTTTTTTTTTTTTTAAGTAAAATAAAAAACACCAGATGGCCTCAAAGTACTCAAACGTTGGGCCAGTTCTCGTGACCTTCCTCGGGAGACCAAGCTGAAAATGCAGAAGGGAGAGGAAGGGAAGGCCAGGAACTCAGGCTTCGGTGACTCACTTTGGGGCCAGATTACGGTTCCCGAGATTAGACCGGCCGAGCGCAGGCCAGCTGCTCCGAGAAGTGGGCCAGCACACCTCCGGGACTGGGTGGCTTCCTAGGCTCCCCCAGCTTTGCTCAATTCTTGGGGAATCCCGGCCTCCGATTTCCGGCTCTGCAGTAAATCCCAGGTTCAAGTTCTGACAGCGCCCCCGCTGCCGGATTTTGGCAAAGTCCCACTCCATCTCTGAGCCTACCTGTGCGCTGAGAGGGATCCAGCACGCAGAGGGACGCACACTAGAAACGCGGTTTATTATGCGGGACATAGGGCTCTGTGACTTACACTTGATTAAATGACACCACATTACATCTCGGGAGGCGAGTTTCATTGCTATGCCCATTCTACAGACGGGGAAACTGAAGCACAGAGCGACTCAGGCCCCTGCGTCTCGATCTGAACTCCGTAAGCTCGCTGCGACCACCAACCTGTTTTCTGCACCCACGTGTTACAGCCGGGGAGCCGCCCCTCGCCTGCGGCTTGCAGACTCCCTGGGGCCGGGTGCCCGCCGTTGTCACGACAACCGGCGGCCAATGGGGAGCGGACAGGCGGGAAGAGGCCCCGCCCCGCCCCCGCCCCTGGCGGCGGGCTCCCACTATAAGGGCCCGAGGCCGGGGCGCGCAGGGGAGTATCGGCGGTTATCGGCGAGCGGAGACCGGGATCCAGGAGGGGCACAAGGAGCAGCCGAGATGTGCGGTGAGTGCAGCTCCCACCGCCGCGGCGGCCGCGGGCTCCGGAGTCCCAGCCTCTCACAGCCTGGGCCCGAGAGCCGAGTGCCTGGGACTGAAGGCGGCGCGAAATGGGGGCGCCGACTGAGGAGGGGCTCTCGCGGACTGGGCCTGCCGCCGAGTTGGTCGTCCCACTGCGGGGTGAAGGAGGGGGTCGCCTCACCCTAGTCTGCATCCCACAGCGGGGAAGGAATTGGTCCTGTCCTGGGCCCTCGAAACACAGAGGTGTGTTTCCTCTGCACCTCATGTCCAGTGAGGAAAGCTCCCCCAAGTCTCCCACAAAGGCGACCAAACGCAAGCTAGCGTGCTCCCCGGGCTCGGGGTGCCCATCCCGCCTCTCCATCTCCAGCAACTGAGGAGAGGCGACCACACCTGCTCCGCCCCGGAGGTGTGGGGAGCGGCCCCTGGTGCGCTCGGGAAGGGCCTGCGCGTCCTCCTCGCGTCCCAAAGTGAACTTCTTGTCCCTAGAAGGGTGGATTCCGTATTGTCGCCCCTTTATTGCAAAAAGCGCTCGACGAGGCGCGGGGAAGGAGCAACACCAACCCACGAGCTTCGAGCGGAATCTGGGAGAAGAAGCCCTAGACTGGGAGAGGGCTGGGGCCCCCCACCTCTTGAGTACCGCGGTGACCCCTTAACGGTGGGGAGGGCGGCCCGGCCCGCCGCGCGCATCAGCGATCCCTTACTCTCCTTGCTGGGTCGCCTCCCTGCTGGGGACAGGGCTGAGAACTTCTGCTGGGACAAAAGGTCACTGTGCCTTTTTTCTTTTTTTTTTTCAATTGAGTGGGATTCAGTTACCCATTTCAGTCTCCTGTGGGTGGAGGACCTGTTGGAACGTTTGAAGCCATGAAAGGCCTCTGTCTGACTTTGCTGAGGGCTACTGGGGTGGAGTGTGCCAGCGGTGAGCTGTGGGCCAAAGTCTGTACAGGCCTTGTTTCTGAGGCCAGGCGCTCCTGTAAAAGTGAAAAAGGACCGACTGACGGAGGAGCAGGCAGCCGACTTTTGGGATGCAGCCTGCCCCAGGCCAAACAGACATCAATTTAAATTCCATAACTCTCAGCAAAAATGTCAAGATTCCTGGGCATCATTGGTATTGTATATAATGGGCTGCCTGTAGGCCATTCTTGGGGAGAGAGAGAAGGCAAAGGTGGCAATTTTGCCAAAAGGCTTTGGGTTCCAAACTCCTTAGTGTGGCATTCAAGGCCCTTGGCCCCCTGGTGGTCTTAGAGCCAGACTGGTACACTGAGATCCTCCCACTGGGCCTGCCCCTCTAGCATGAGCAGCTTCTCCCTCCTTCTTCCTCTCAGATGCCCTTCTGCCCTTACAACCACCTTAACTTTCCATGTCAACTTTGGTTTGTAACTAACCCATCAGGGCTCCACACTGGTACACCCCACCCTCCAGCCCTCAGTGAAGTCAAGTCTTGTGGAATTCCTGCCTGGGAAAGTTGTTACCTTTTCTTGTAGCCAAGAGAAAGTCTTAGCTGGGCGCTAATGTGTCTTTTCAGAGAAGGCAATGGCACCCCACTCCAGTACTCTTGCCTGGAAAATCCCATGGACAGAGGAGCCTGGAAGGCTGCAGTCCATGGGGTCGCTGAGGGTCAGACACGACTGAGCGACTTCACTTTCGCTTTTCATTTTCATGCATTGGAGAAGGAAATGGCAACCCACTCCAGTGTTCTTGCCTAGAGAATCCCAGGGACGGGGAAGCCTGGTGGGCTGCCATCTATGGGGTCACACAGAGTCGGACACGACTGAAGTGACTTAGCAATAGCAATAGCAATGTGTCTTTTACATATTTCTGATTCTTGTGCAGAGGAAGCTGTCCTGGGCTCGGAGCTTACAGCAATAGTGGGCTGGAATTGAACCCATTGGTTTGGTTTGTTAGTGTTTTTTTGGATTATTTTATGGTCTGTATATATATGGCAAGTGATACTGGTTTTCCTTTATGTTTGTTTTCCTTTTGTAATGAACTTGTTTAAGTTTTGGAACTTTTGTCAAATTTATAGAAAAATATTCAAGAAATGATTGTGCGTTTGATACCAAGATAGTGCAAAAATCACGAAGGTGCTCCTGGAATAAACCAGTTACCCTCTTCACTTTACATTCAGGGAAATTGAGGCCCACGGAAATCTGTGCACATCTTTGAGCAGTTGTTTTCTCTGGACTGGCTGTGGCTCCACTGGGATCTGCCACCTTGAAGCCATCTCAGAGCTCAGATCTCTGGAGCTGGTTCTGCAGGGGTCAGCAGGAGTTGAATTAGAGGTCTTTCCTTATCAGTTGCTGATGACCAGGCTCACAGTGGCTCCTGATCCCCCTTCTCTTTGCTGCTTCTCCCACAGGAAGCTAGACCCAGTTGTAGTTGACCCTTCGCGCACTATGCAGATGACCCTCAAAGTTTCAGTGAACTGAGAAGTTTAGCCTGGCAGCCCCATGCCAGACCAGCAGACAGACATCTTTCTGTTTGGTGCAGAAGCAGAAACTTTTTTTTTTAATTACTGTACTTACCAAGCTACACAATAGGGAGATTTCACATAGTTAGGTAGGATTTTGACTTCCCTTGAAAAAACCCAAAGATGAGCAACTCTGAGTCCATGTTTCTGAATAGTTTACAGTGGCCCCTGGAATGACAGGTGCAGACTCCCTTGTTCTCCCACGCTGACTCAGCTGCCTCACTCACAGATGTTACCTGATGGCCCCCATGCAGTCTGAGCTTGGGACCCCAGCATAGTGGAGACAGGGACACTGACTTTCCCCAGAAGAGAGGGAGGGACCTGGGACAGTGCCACAGGCCTGATTTCAAGAATGAGCTCTGCAGAGAGAAGAGGGTGCTAGGCATACCAGACTGAAGGCACAGCATATGCAAGGGCATGGTGGCATGCATGCGTGGGGATTTGACAGAAAGAATTGCATGTCCTGTCTGTGAATTCTTAAATCTTCGCTGTCCTTCATATATATGTCTGTTTGTGCTCAGTCATGTCCGACTCTTTGCAACTCCATGGACAGTAGCCCTCCAGGCTCCTCTGTCCATAGAATTTCCCAGGCAAGAGTACTTGAGTGGGCTGCCATTTCCTACTATAACCATATATGTTTAGTAACCTTTTTGTGGGCCATTATTCATCCTACTACAGTTGGATTCTTGCTTTCAGATGCTTTCCCTAATAGTCCAGTATTGCCGATTCCACATAGCCACAGATTGTCCAGATAGCCAGAAGCATATTGACCAGAGGGCTCCTGGTCAACACCCAACTCCTCTGGTCCCAGCACTCCACTCTCAAACTAGAGCCACGGCAGTCAGAAGGTGAACACGGGCATCAGTTAAATATCCCTTCCTTCACTGGCATCATGCTACATACCCAGTTGGACCAAGTAGTTTTCATACTTTCTCTCAAAGTCAGTTCCCATGTCATATAGATAATGTGCATCTTGCTCTCCATGCATGTAGGTAATACCCTTTTCACCTACCTCTTTCTGCAAGACACAGGCATGGTTTTATTCCCCAGAATCAAGGCAGGCCAGGACACACACACACACTACACACACCGTCTGCACAGGGGTCTTTCAGGAGAGTTTGTCAGGTGCTTATGGGGGTTTGCTTGCCTCTTGTCTTAGCTGAGGAAACAGCAAGTCAGGGAGATTACTTGACTCAGGAGAGCTCATCTTTCTGTCCCAAAGTTCTTTCGGCTCTCAGAACCCTGTCATATTTGACACTCCCTTCCTCCTTGTAACAGTTAAGTTCATGAATGGATACCTCAGAAGAGACTGGGCTTGAGTTGACAGAGCACAGACTCGGGGGTCAAGTCACCTAGCTTGTTGCCTCTCCAAGTTACAGGAATCTTGAGAAACAGAACCCCCTACCCAGTGATGTGCAGATAAATGTTAAACAACTCTTTAGCTCTTTAGTTCATCAGTTTCTGTGGTAAGAATACTCTTACCATGGCTGATTTCAAGTAGGTCATCAAATATGAGGTCCCTGAGCTTAGCCCTGGGAAGAGATGCACACAGTTGGTCCTTAGGAGCCAGTCTTAGCAGCTTCCGAACACCAGCGCCCCTACCTGTGGGACTTTTCTGGCACTCTCATGTGGAGGGCTGCAACGAGGCCAGCAGAGCAGGGGCTCTGCACAGGCTGCTACCCTCGTCCTCCTCCTCCTGCTCCTCCTCCTCTCCATCATCATGCCATTTCCCCTTCAGTCTTATTCATCAGGGGTTTCCCGAGGTCCAAGAAACCTTCTGAAGATTTTGTGATATAAGATTAGCAAATGGGGCTTTTTAAATTGAGTTTACTTTTATATTTAGCAAAAATTTGCTTATAAAAGAATAGGAACTTGAAGTTACAAACACTCTTGGGAGAAAGTTCTGAAGGTATATTAGATGCAAAGCCAAGTAATTTCATCTAGTCATCTGCCTCTTTAATTTTCAAAGGAAATGTTTCACTGTAAAGAAAAGGAAAAAAAAAAAAAACAGTTTAGCCAAATATGACAGTTTGAACTTTTTTCTTGAAAGTTTTTCAGTACAGAGTATTTATGTGTTGCTTCCCCTTTGTATTGGTGAAATGGTGAAATGCTAATGCCACAGGGACACCACGAGTTTTTTGTTAAAAAGAAAAATGCCTTGCTCACATTTACCATGGAAAGCAGAGTCTCCTATTATTCCAGGGGTTCGAGTGCTATAGTAACTTTAACCCTGGGAGTCCCGAGGAGGCCTGAAGTAGAGTAAGGCTGTCCCCAGAGGAGCCAACCCCCTCCTGACCCTGAGCCAGGCCTGGGGGCTCCTCTGCCTCTGCTTGAGGACCCAGCTGTGGGATCTTGTGCTTCCTTCACACCTCCGTCTTTACTCACTTTACTCTCACTCTGCAGGGAAGCAGCAGGAATTGTCCTCCCGGCTTCATGAATAAAGTAGCCTCCCCTGGTCTGCATGAGGGAGGCCTGGACATCCAGAGAGTCCAAAGCCCCCTCTCGCAGTCCTTGCTCTTGGCCTGGTGGCCTCCATCCTGGGGGGCCTCACCTGGACGAGTATACTCCTACCTCCCCTGGCATGCCACACACACATACACATCTGACACTCAAGCACAAACTCACACACAGGTACTCACTCACACAATACACACCCAACACACATACCTGACACTCAAACACACACATACTCTCTTACACATATACACACACCCCACACACACCACACACACACAGGAATTCTATGAGGCAGAGATCTCACTGGCCGTGTCTTCCAATTTAGGACTCAGAATATTATCTAATCTCTATGAGGCTCATGGACTAAGGACATCAGATGCTTCAATTCTGAAAAGCATTATTGGTAGTAGTGGAAAGAGCAACCTCTGACTGGAGGATGCCAGCCTGGCTGAGTGGTGACATAGCCCTAAGGGAGTAAGCCCCTACCCTGTGTGAGGTACAGGTGGTACTCTGTCTGGGACTGTCCACCCTCAATCATAGGGCAGTGCTTTTCATTGAGAAGCTGACCCTTGGAAAGATGGAGACGTTTTCCAAAACTATAGCCACAGAATCAGAATATGGACCCCAATCCACCCTCTGTGAACTTAGGCCTTCTTCCCTGATTGTCCAAGCCCCAAACGACCCCTCTCCCCATCTGGTACCCCTACACTCCAGGGGTGGTAGGTTCCAGGAGTTCAGTGATCCTAGTTCTGGCTAGAAATCTAGAGACATTGCCCCTCCATCTGGTCATTGTTATAATAACAAGTTCACTTGAAGGTTTGAAGCACCCCTGCCTTCATGGATAGACCTCTGTGGTGCCTTTGGTCCTGAGTCCTTAGATAATCTCTCAAGCCGTATTTGAAGGGAGCATTAGAATTTGCAGACCCCCAAGGTGGACTGGGCCAAGGGGTCACAGTTCCTCTCAAAGGGCTTGTATTCGCAGACCCCCAAGGTGGGCTGGGCCAAGGGGTCACAGTTCCTCTCAAAGGGCTTGTCTGTCTCACATCACATGTACAGTCTTTCCTGGAGTCCTTCTATGTTTATCTGTGTTTTTCTCCCTTTAGAACCTTTTCTCACTCTTCTCATCAGTTTTAAGAGTGGGACCCTGAAAACACAAAAAACCTTCAAATAGCCAAAGCAATCTTGAGAAAGAAGAATGGAAATGGAGGAATCAACCTTCCTGACTTCAGGCTATACTACAAAGCTACAGTAATCAGGACAGTATGGTACTGGCACAAAGATAGAAATATAGATCAGTGGAACAAAATAGAAAGCCCAGAGATAAATCCACACACCTATGGACACCTTTTCTTTGACAAAGGAGGCAAGAATATACAATGGAGAAAAGACAATCTTTTTAACAAGTGGTGCTGGGAAAACTGGTCAGCCACCTGTAAAATAATGAAACTAGAATACTTTCTAACACCATACAAAAAATAAACTCAAAAATGGATTAAAGATCTAAATGTAAGACCAGAAACTATAAAACTCTTAGAGGAAAACATAGGCAGAACACTGTCTGACATAAATCACAGCAAGATCCTCTATGACCCACCAGAGTAATGGAAATAAAAGCAAAAATAAACAGTTTGGACCTAATTAAACTTAAAAGCTTTTGTACAATGAAGGAAACTATAAGCTAGGTGAAAAGGCAGCCTCCAGAATGGGAGAAAATAATAGCAAATGAAGCAACTGACAAAGAATTAATCTCAAAAATATATAAGCAACTCCTGCAGCTCAATACTAGAAAAATGAACAACCCCATCAAAAAGTGGGCCAAAGAACTAAACAGACATTTCTCTGAAGAAGACATACAGATGGCTAATAAACACATGAAAAGATGCTCAACATCACTCATTATCAGAGAAATGCAAATCAAAACCACAATGAGGTACCATCTCACACCGGTCAGAATGGCTGCCATCAAAAAGTCTACAAACAGTAAATGCTGGAGAAGCTGTGGAGAAAAGGGAACCCTCTTACACTGTTGGTGGGAATGCAAACTAGTACAGCCACTATGGAGAACAGTGTGGACATTTCTTAAAAAACTGGAAATAGAACTGCCATATGACCCAGGAATCCCACTGCTGGGCATACATACCGAGGAAACCAGAATTGAAAGAGACACGTGTACACACCAATGGTCATCGCAGCACTGTTTACAATAGCCAGGACATGGAAGCAACCTAGATGCCCATCAGGAGATGAATGGATAAGAAAGCTATGGTACATATACACAATGGAATATTACTCAGCTATAAAAATGAATACATTTGAGTCAGTTCTAATGAGGTGGATGAAACTGGAGCCTATTATGCAAGAGTGAAGTAAGCCGGAAAGGAAAACACCAATACAGTATACTAACACATATATATATGGAATTTAGAAAGACAATAACAACAACCCTATATGCAAGACAGAAAAAGAGACACAGATGTAAAGAACAGATTTTTGGACTCTGTGGGAGAAGGCAAAGTGGGATGATTTGAGAGTATAGCATTTAGACAAGTATATTATCATATGTAAAATAGATGACCAGTGCAAGTTTGATGCCTAAAGCAGGGCACTCAAAGCTGGTACTCTGGGGCCACCCAGAGGGATAGGGTAGGGAGGGAGGTGGGAGGGGGTTCAGGATGGGGGGACACATGTGCACATGTGGCTGATTCATGTCGATGTATGGCAAAAACCATCACAATGTTGTAAAGTAATTATCTTCCAATTAAATAAATTTTTTAAAAAAGACCCCAAAAAGCTGTTTGGAGGCTCTGGATGCCAGGATGGGAGAGTGGGCACAGGATATACCCTGAGCTGCAGTGGTTGGGCCAAGGCAGCCTCTGCTCCAGGACTGGGCATTTCTCCAACCAGCTTGGAGGGATTTTGCCATCCCTCTTGGGCAAGAGAGGGAGGTATGTAGTGAGAACCAGCCTTGCTGTGGCTTGCCTCTGCCCTGTGGGGAGGGGGCTGGATGGGAAGAGAAAGCTGGAGTCAGAAAAAGGAGTGTCCCATGGAGGGGTTGACCTCCTAGGGGTCAGGGGAGGGTGTATCAGGATGGCCTGGACCCCACCAGGGAGTTCTGAGTGTGTCCATCAACAGCCAGGGGGGCATCTCCCCACAGGCCAAATCCCATCTGGTATTTCTCATCGCTTGGGATAGGATTCTGAGACAGGTCTTATGCTAATTTGGGGGGCAGCAGTGTTAAGCCACCTGCAGTCAGGTACACCTAGCTGTGAATTACTCAGCTCTTTGGCCTTGGAGCCAGAAATGCCCTGTCTGTCCGTGGGAGCCACAGCCTGAGCATAGGCATTGTGAGGTTTAGATAAAATGAGATTGACGCATGGGAAGGCTTCATAACTGATCGTAGTAATGGTTGTGATTTACTTTGCAGCCCCTTCTGGGATCCTTCCCCAGGACGTGGTCCATTTATCTAGAAGGCTGTCCACTCCAGCCCTAGGATGCTCATAGTACATGGTAGCTGGGGGTGGGTGTTGCTGGGGCATATGTCTTTGTGCTTGATTGTCTTGGGATTACCTCGGGAGCAGTGCCTTCCTGCCCTGGTGAAAGGAGCTAACATGCAGGGACATCAGGCTCAGCACTACCTACCTCTCTGGCCTTTCTGTCCCCAGTGTTTACACGTTGGGGTTCTCGCTGCTTGTGCATTGAGAGTGGCTGTCTCCAGCCCAGCTCAAAGGTCACCTTCTCTAAGATCAACTCCCTAAACCCGTTCATTTATTGATGCATTTATTCATTCAAAAAACTAGTTATTGAGCATCTAAAATGTACCAGGCTCTGCTCTGGGTTCCGGGCAATGAATAAGCAATGGATAAGACAAATAAACAAGACAGGTGTGGTCTCCATCCTCATGAAGTTTATAATCTGGAAGGGAGTCAGACAGAAGACAAGAAGGGAAGTGCTATATGAGAAATAAAGGGCTATGTGACTTTTTAAAAGTTGGGAGAGGGGACAGCCTACAATAGGCCAGGTGGGTGACCTGTCAGCTGGCACCTGCAGGATGAATTGAAGCCACCTCTTCAGAAAGCCAGTCCCAGAGTCCTCTGCCCCTTACCCACCTCTCAGCATCTGGCCTCTCTGCCTGCAAATCTCCTGAGCGGGGAGGGTGGTCCCTGTGTACCACGTCCTCTCATGACTCACCCTGCAAGGCCCCCTGACTGGTCCGTCTCAGCAGCACCTAGCTCAGTGATGTGGCCCCTGTGGGTCAGAGAAATGTGTATGGGATGATTTACATCTTAATCAAGTTGTCACCAGATCACACATTTGGTTTAACCATCATTTCTCCAAGGAGAAAGCCAAAAACAAGTAACAGTAAAATGGTACTATTTTCCTTGTGGTTTTATTTAATCATTTTTCAAGAGCTTCTTGTATGCCCTGTGCATACCTGCATTTGTGCCACATGCTCCCCAGGAGGAAGAAGCTCCTTGCCTGCTCAGTTTTCACAGACACAGACACGACTATGCAGCAGATACTGTTCCTGTTGCTTTACAAAGACTCCTGTGAATTCTCTCAACAACCCTGGGAAGCAGGTGCTGCCATCACCATGCTCCCCTGGGAGCTCAGTGACTTGCTCCAGGCCACACAGACAGAACAAGGGGTGGGCTGGGATTTGACATCAATATTTGGCAAAGGCAGCAGGTGGTATCTGCTACCTTCTGTGCTTCTCACTGTCACAGACTAGTGAGCAGGCGAAAGAGGAGTCACTCAGGTGGCTGTCTTTTTCCATATGAGACTGGCTGTAAGACAGTGCTTTCTCCCTTGCTGAGGCTACTGTTCCTCCAGGTGAGCAGAGCTGGGGAGCTACAGTGAGGTCAAACTGGGCTAGATGACAATCTACCCACCACTCTCAATATATATAGCAGCACATGGTAAAATACTATATGCAGGCAGACGGCAAAGTATCCTGACTGTACAAAAAGGACATATGCAGTGGAAAAGAAATGTCTACCTTTTGTCCAGCATCCTCATCAGAGGCCCCTGGGTCTCCCAGAAATATTCTACGCGTCTTCCTGCCCCACCTTTACACATACTCTGCAGGCCACTTTTTCGCTTGACACATCTTGGAGATGTAGCTTGTTTTCCAAGAGAACACACAGCTTTCCCTTATGCTCTGTGTAGGGCTGCCTGCCTGTGGCCCTGCAGTGGCCGTGTGTGGCTGTGCCATCACTTACTTGCGCCCTGCCAGGCATCAGGCTGTCCCCAGTCTTCAGCTACTACAAACAGCTCTGAGCAATGATCTTCATACGTGCACACTTGAATCTCAGCACAGATATCTGCTTAGATACATTCCTAGAAGCGCAGAAGCTTGATCACCAGATGTGTACATTTTAATTTGAGAGATTGCAAATTGCCTTCCAAGAGAATGCACAAATTTAAACTCTTATTGTCAAAAACTGGTTGATCTTAACTGATTTCATAGGTAAAAAATGGATTCTCTCTGCAGCTCTTAGTGCTGATGGAAGGGATTCCAGAAGGGAAATCAGACATGAATAGCAAGCAAGATTCCTAAGCAAGAAGCTTTGTATTATATTTCATTATTTTTAAAACAGTAAGAGCCTCATGGAAGTGCTGGTTTATTCGCTCTCATCTGGTAGCATGCAGGGAGAGTGCAGCCAAGAGCAGAGGAGAGAAACAGTGCTTAAAAGAACTTACTGAACACATGTTGGTATGCTAGAGATTTCATGTTAAAAGTTAGATTTATGCCTTCTTGCGCAAAAACCTTGAAAACCACTTCTTGGCAACCCCTCTCACCACAGTAATCAACCAAACAGTGTCTGAGTGGCTGCCAAGCCTCCCAACTGGGTGTGGACACAGCTGGTGCTCCTAAGGGCCAGGACCCTTCAGCCATTCCAGCTTGTTCCAGCCCATCAGGGACTGTGGAGCAGCAGTCAAGGCAGCCGCAACCAAGGAGGCTATTGCAGATCTCAGAGCCGGAGATGTATATGTGCCTGACATGAGTTCAGAAGTGAAGTGTGACCCAGAGGAAGGGGAATTACAGGGGGGAATTGGAGAGCAGAGCCGTACAGCACTCTTTGGGAAGAGCATTTTGGATTTAAAAGAACTGGCCTGTGTGTGGGCCTTTGTGTCATTTGCAGTGGCTGTTAGCTCTGTTTTGTGAGGTGCAGGTATAATTCTAGAACAATTCCCAAGGTGCCAGGAAAGTTTCGCAGTTTAAAAGATACAAAAATGGTTTAGTGAGTTGCTCCGTCCTTCATATAACCATCTCTCATAGCTATGTGCTCTTTACATTGACTGGAATTTCACTATATCCCTCCAGGGAACTTCCTGCCTTTTTTTTTTTTTTTTTTTTTTTTTTCAGAAAAGTTAATATTATGAAAAGTTTTACCTAATCATAGATTTTGGTGATGGCTACACAACTCTGTGAATATACTTAAAAACCATTGTCTTATACACTATTTCAAGTGTATAATATTATGGTATGTAACTTAAGAGAAATGCTGGACTGGATGAAGTACAAGCTAGAATCAAGATAGGAGGAAGAAACATCAACAACCTCCACTAGGCGGATGATACCACTCCAATGGCAGAAAGTGAAGAGGAACTAAAGAGCCTCTTGATGAAGGTGAAGGAGGAGAGTGAAAGAGCCGGCTTAAGACTAAATATTTTTAAAAAACTAAGATCATGGCGTCCACTCCCATTACTGCATGGTAAATAGAAGGAGAAAAGTGGAAGTAGTGACAGATTTCCTCTTCTGGGGCTCCAAAATCATGGTGAATTGTGACTGCAGCCATGAAATCAGAAGACGATTGCTTCTTGGCAGGAAAACGATGACAAACCTAGGCAATGCGTTGAAAAGCAGAGACATTACTGATAAAAGTCCATATAGTCAAGGCTATGGTCTTCCCAGTGGTCAGGTACAGTTGTGAGAACTGGACCGTAAAGAAGGCAGAACGCCAAAGAATTGATGCCTTTACCTGTGGTGCTGGAGAAGACTGCTACAAGTCCCTTGGACTGCAAGATCAAATCAGTCAATCTTAAGGGAGATCAATCCTGAATATTCACTGGAATGTCTGATACGGAAGCTCTAGTATTTTGGTCATCTGATGTGAACAGACAACTCATTGGAAAAGTCCCTGATGCTGGGAAAGATTGAGAGCAGAAGGAAGATAAATGGCTGGATGGCATCACTGGTGCAATGAACATGAACTTGGTCAAACTCCGGGAGATGGTGAGGGACAGGGAGGCCTGGTATGCTGCAGTCCATGGGGTCGCAAAGAGTCAGACATGACTGGGCAACTGAACAACAAAAATATATGATTTGTATCCCAACGGTGGTGGTTTAGTTGCTCTGCTGCTGCTAAGTCGCTTCAGTCGTGTCCAACTCTGTGCGACCCCATGGACTGCAGCCTACCAGGCTTCTCCGTCCATGGGATTCTCCAGGCAAGAACACTGGAGTGGGTTGCCATTTCCTTCTCCAGGTTTAGTTGCTCAGTCGTGTCCAACTCTGTGCAGCCCTGTGGACTGTAGCCAGGCTCCTCTGTCCATGGGGTTTCCCAGGCAAGAATATTGGAGTTGGTTGTCATTTTCTTCTCCAGGGGATCTTCCCAAACCAGGGATTGAACCTGGGTCTCCTGCATCGTAGGCAGATTCTTTACCAACTGAGCCATCAGGGAAGCCCCTGTATCGTAATAGAGCTGTTAAAATTTTACATTAAAAAGTAACGGTCTTTTTTTATATTTAAGTAAGTTGACAAAAATGCATCTTCTGGCCAGACATGTTTAGGTTTGAAGTGTAGGATAAATTGTGAGCTCTTGAAGCACAGATGCTTAGCTGGGGAAGTGCTTCTCACCTGACCTAGAAGACAAAAATAACTGACTACCAACATTATCCTTGGACATTTTTAAAAGAAAACATCTGTAACTGCTCAGAAAGCACACTGCGCATGTTTTAAAATATAAATCCTGCATCTTAATACTTGTGTGCAAATATATCCTATATACAGTAGCATACAGTACCTAGAAATGCAAAATATAATATTTAGCACTGTATAATTTTATCATCTTTTTTGACTGTGTCTAGATTAATTTTAGCAAGTTAAATTTCATGTGATGTGGCCCTTGTTACTGCTTCAGTTCAGTTCAGTTCAGTTGCTCAGTCGTATCCGACTCTTTGCAACCGCGTGGACTGCAACATACCAGGCCTCCCTATCCCTCACCATCTTCCATAGTTTGCCCAAGTTCACATTCATTTAATTGGTAATGCTGTCCAGCCATCTTCCCTGTCCATCGCCAGCTCCTGGAGCTTACTCAAACTCATATCCATCGAGTCGGTGGAATATAATATTTACTTAATTGAAGTTTAATCATTCATTCAATTATACAGTATTAACTTGAATATAATCTAGAAACATTACAGAAATATCACATGAGTGGTTTGCTATATAGTTATTATCAGTCCTCAGTTATATGCAGGCAGGTTGCCCTCTCCAAGGTTCATCTTTGGCAAATTTTTTCTCCAGTTTTATTGAGATATAGTTGACATATAACATTGTGTAAGTTTAAGGTGCACAACATCAGTTCAGTTCAGTTGCTCAGTTGTGTCTGACTCTTTGTGACCCCATGGACTGCAGCACACTAGGCTTCCCTATTCATCACCAACTCCCAGAGCTTGCTCAAACACATGTCCGTCGAGTGGGTGATGCCATCCAACCATCTCATCCTCTGTCGTCCCCATCTCCTCCTACCTTCAGTCTTTCCCAGCATCAGGGTCTTTCCAATAAGTCAGTTCTTTGCATCAGTTGGCCAAAGTATTGGAGCTTCAGCTTCAGCATCAGTCCTTCCAATGAATATTTAGGACTGACTGGTACACACCATAGTGATTTGTATATGTATATATGTATTGGTATGTGTTGTATATGTATCTGTTCATGTATATACATGGGCTTCCAAGGTGATGCTAGCGGTAAAGAACCTGCCTGCCAGTGCAGGAGACATGAGACATGTGGGTTTGATCCCTGGGTCAGGAAGATCCTTTGGAGGAGGGCATGGCAAAACCCACTCCAGTATTCTTACCTGGAGAATCCCCATTGGCAGAGGAGCCTGGAAGGCTACAGTCCATGGGGTTGCAAAGAGTCAGACATGACTGAAGTAACTTAGCACGCATTCATGCATGTATATACATACTGCAGAATGATTACCCCCAGTAAGATTAATTAACATTCATCACCTCACATAATTAAAATTTTTTCACTGTGATAACAGCATTTAAGATCTACTGTTTTAGCAACTTTGAAATATACAATAGAATATTATTAACTGTAGTTGCCATGCTGTACATTACATCCAAAGAATTAATCTTACAACTGGAAGTTTGTACCTGTGGACCGCCTTCACCTAATTCCCTCACCCCTTACCCCCTACCTCTGGAAACCACTAATCTGATTTCTTTATTCATGAGTTCATTTTTTTAGATTCTATATATAAGTGAGATCATACAATATTTGCCTTTCTCTGTCTGATATAGTTCACTTAGCATATTGCCCTTAAGATTCATGCATATTGTCACAAATGGCAGAATTTCTTTCTTGTTTATGGCTGGATGATATTCCATTAATATTACATATATATATTCTACGGTTTCTTTGTTCATTCATCCATCAATGGACTCTTAAGTTAATATAGATTTGTGGCCATTTTATTCAGCATCCCTGGTGGCTCAGACAGTAAAAGAATTCACCTGCAATGCAGGAGACTTGGGTTCAGTC
Source organism: Bubalus bubalis (assembly GCF_019923935.1). Classification (NCBI taxonomy): domain Eukaryota; kingdom Metazoa; phylum Chordata; class Mammalia; order Artiodactyla; family Bovidae; genus Bubalus; species Bubalus bubalis. Next base: position 109,334,228 of record NC_059165.1, on the reverse strand, counting down.
CCTGGATTGGGAAGATCCCCTGGAGAAGGGAATGGCAATTCACTCCAGTATACTTTTCTGGAGAAGTCCATGGACAGAGGAGTCTGGCAGGCTACAGTCCATGGGGTCTCAAAGTGTCCGACACAACTGAGCAACTAACCCTTATTTCCTTACTTAACACTATTCCACATGCATTTATTGAACAAGGACCATGTGCCAAGATACAGTAAGAAATATAAAGATAGAAGCACCTGCCTGTGACTTTGTCAGGAGATTTACCTGTCTCACGATATAAGAGTACTGGGCAGCCACCAGAGCAAGTGAACACTTCTGGCCAGGGCCCGGATGAGCCTGCCCCAGAAGGTGGGGTTGGAGCTGAACTGTGAGAGAGGCAAGTTTTTCCTATGTAGGGCAAGAGGACAGAGAGATGATGTTTTGGAACACTCCCAGAGCAAGACAGACACAGACCTAGGGTTCATAGTCTCAAGCACTGGAGTGGAGGAATTTGAAAAGAACCAACATGATGACTTTTTTCCTATTTGGGAAAATCTTGTTTTGATATATGAATGCTGAAAATAAAGCCAAACAAAATCTTCTTGACTGGTAGGACTTCCTTGATGATAAGGATTCTCTGTGGGGCCAGGAGATGATTTTATGCTTGCTATTCATGACCAAGAAACTCACGATGGTGTGATCACTCACCTAGAGCCAGACATCCTGGAATGTGAAGTCAAGTGGGCCTTAGAAAGCATCACTACGAACAAAGCTAGTGGAGGTGATGGAATTCCTGATGAGCTATTTCAAATCCTGAATATGATGCTGTGAAAGTGCCACACTCAATATGCCAGCAAATTTGGAAAACTCAGCAGTGGCCACAAGACTGGAAAAGGTCGGTTTTCATTCCAATCCCAAAGAAAGGCAATGCCAAAGAATGCTAAAACTGTTGCACAATTGCCCTCATCTCACACGCTAGTAAAGTAATGCTCAAAATTCTCCAAGCCAGGCTTCAGCAATATGTGAACCGTGAACTTCCAGATGTTCAAGCTGGTTTTGGAAAAGGCAGAGGAACCAGAGATCAAATTGCCAACATCTGCTGGATCATGGAAAAAGCACGAGAGTTCCAGAAAAACATCTATTTCTGCTTTATTGACTATGCCAAAGCCTTTGACTGTGTGGATCACAATAAACTGTGGGAAATTCTGAAAGAGATGGGAACACCAGACCACCGGACCTGCCTCTTGGGAAACCTATATGCAGGTCAGGAAGCAACAGTTAGAACTGGACATGGAACAACAGACTGGTTCCAAATAGGAAAAGGAGTACATCAAGGCTGTATATTGTCACCCTGCTTATTTAACTTATACACAGAATACATAATGAGAAACCCTGGGCTGGAAGAAGCACAAGCTGGAATCAAGATTGCCGAAAGAAATATCAATAACCTCAGATATGCAGATGACAGCACCCTTATGGAAGAAAGTGAAGAGAACTAAGAAGCCTCTTGATGAAAGTGAAAAAGGAGAGTGAAAAAGTTAGCTTAAAGCTCAACATTCAGAAAACGAAGATCATGGCATCTGGTCCCATCACTTCATGGGAAATAGATGGGGAAACAGTGGAAACAGTGTCAGACTTTATTTTGGGGGGCTCCAAAATCACTGCAGATGGTGATTGCAGCCATGAAATTAAAAGACGCTTCCTCCTTGGAAGGAAAGTTATGACCAACCTAGATAGCATATTAAAAAGCAGAGACATTACTTTGCCAACAAAGGTCTGTCTAGTCAAGGCTGTGGTTTTTCCAGTGGTCATGTATGGATGTGAAAGTTGTACTGTGAAGAAGGCTGAGCACCGAAGAATTGATGCTTTTGAACTGTGATGTTGGAAAAGACTCTTGAGAGTCCCTTGGACTGCAAGGAGATCCAACCAGTCCAACCAGTCCATTCTAAAGGAGATCAGTCCTGGATGTTCTTTGGAAGGACTGATGCTAAAGATGAAACTCCAGTACTTTGGCCACCTCACACGAAGAGTTGACTCATTGGAAAAGACTCTGATGCTGGGAGGGATTGGGGGCAGGAGGAGAAGGGGACGACAGAGGATGAGATGGCTGGATGGCATCACAGACTCGATGGACGTGAGTTTGGGTGAACTCCGGGAGTTGGTGACGGACAGGGAGGCCTGGCGTGCTGCAATTCATGGGGTCGCAAAGAGTCGGACATGACTGAGCGACGGAACTGAACTGAACTGATTGTATAACAGTAGTGCTTATTGAATGTAATGCTCCAAGCCACAAGGCCAAGTGGAAAGTGAAACTAAGGCCCCAGCCCCTGCTTCTGCCTGTGGCAGGAGGCTGGGGTGATCTCCTTATCACACTTCCTAGGAGTGTTCAGTGCAAACCAAGGAGTTCACATAGCGGGGACTGGTGGGTGTCCCTAGGTAGTTGCTGATCTTTTCTGTCATAAATGCTGCCACAGTGAATGATGTCTTCTGCAAGTATGTCCATTGGAGAAATCGTGGAATCGCAAGGCCGTGCTGTGTGTGTGCGTGTTCCTCACAGGCTTCATGGGTTCTTTAGTCACTGCAGGAGGACCGCATACCATGCCCTTCTCGAAGCAGGAACGGAGTTCGGCTCTTCTCCCATTGTGTCTGGGGAAGGCCACACCTTCCTCTGCAGTCAGAGGAAGCCCTCCAGTGATGCAACTCCAGTGGTGTCTGTGTCCCCAGCAGTGTTTTCTTCTAAACATGAACCAAGTGTTTTGAAAATGTATGATTTCCCCCTCTTTTAACAGGAATCTTTGCCTACATGAATTACAGAGTCCCCCGGACAAGGAAGGAGATTTTTGAAACCCTCATCAAGGGCCTGCAGCGGCTTGAGTACAGAGGCTATGACTCAGCAGGTAAGCTCTGCAGGAGACCACCATGCAAATATAATGTTTGTTCATTAAAGAAATTTGAAAATTTCTATAGAAAAATAGAAAGGAAAAACAAGGGTAAGAAAAAATCCATCAAAAGCGCCCCCCATCAATATCAATACCTCTTCTGGTCATCTGGGGTCTGGGGACAGTAGAGGCGTCGTGCAGTTATTTATTGTTTTTACCTAATTACGATTATGCAGTTCTGTAATTTTTTATTCTTCTTTCACTTGCCTCTTCATTTTCCATTATCCTCAATGCTGCCTAACATAATCTAAGTGACTGCACAGTACTCTTCTGGATGGCTATCTCACAGTTCACTTCTCCATCCACATAAGAGGTGGCTATTTAGTCTGTTCCCATTTTTAATTAAGCAGCCTTAGGAGGAAAACAAGAGCCAGATAATTATATATCCCTATAAATTCGTAATTGGAGAAGGAAAAGGCAACCCACTCCAGCATTCTTGCCTGAAGAATTCCATGGACAGAGGAGCCTGGCAGGCTATAGTCCATGAGGTCGCAAGAGTCATACACAACTTAGCGACTAAACCACCACCACCACCATAAATTCTTAATAGAAAGCAAGATGAAAGATTGCAGGAACACTAGTGCAGTGGAAACACCGTTGCTAAGGTAGCAGAATGCAAAGCACAGAAGCATTCTTAAATGAGCCCACTGCCTTTGGTGGCAGACGTGGTGGCACACCTCCTGCAGGCAGGCCTCCAGGAGTTATCCTGGGTTAGCGGCCGCAGCAGGGGTTCTAGGCGTGGATTCCCTGCTTGCTGGTAAGCACAGCCACAGGCATAGCCTCTTGTTTCCAAGTTGATATTCTAACACTGTCTGGTTCTCTTCTGGGCTGCAAGCCTAAAGAAGGAGAACTAATAAATTCAGTTCTATAGCCCTCACCCTGGGTTGCTCCCTACAATGAAGTGTGAGAGACAAAACAAATTCCAATACAAAGATCATGTTTACTTTACAGGTGTGGCAATTGATGGAAATAATAATGAAGTCAAAGAAAGGCATATCCAGCTAGTCAAGAAAAGAGGAAATGTCAAAGCTCTTGATGAAGAACTTTACAGTAAGTGGAAGACTTGCCAAGTGAGAGTAATAAATATAGCCTAGGTCACTTTAAAAATCTCTCATTCCAACAGCATTGGAGACTAAAAATTTAACCTATTCAAGCATGCAAAAATGGAAGGAGGGTTAAAACCATGAGCAAAACTGTTGCCCAGAACATGGGATGGTTTATTTCAGGTGATGGTGCTCTGATAATTTTTTTCAATATTTAGTACTTGTATATTTTAATTTTTCTGGCCAATGATACTGCTTTCCCATTTATGATAAGGACCTATAATTTTATTTTTAAAGTAAGTTTATTTCAAGTAAGTGAGTTAAGTTATTGATAAGTACTAAGTAATGCAAAGGTCTGGCAGAAACCCCCAGAATGGGGGCCTTTGTGGTTTATGATGGAATGTACTTTTGGTGTGGCTAATGTGTCTCCATTTAATGAAGCCACCTTAGGTAACAGCATCGTGTCAATGCTTATTTTTAAAGTGTGGCAAACATTTTTCCTTCATCTAGAACAAGACAGCATGGACTTAAAAGTGGAGTTTGAGACCCACTTTGGCATTGCCCACACACGGTGGGCCACTCACGGGGTCCCCAGTGCTGTCAACAGCCACCCGCAGCGCTCAGACAAAGGCAACGGTATGTGGTTCAGCCTTGCTCCCCGTCCCAGTGGTTGTGACTGGCCCCGTGACGTGTGTGTCAGAATTGATCCACTCTCAACACCAACTGGCTTCTCAGCAGCCCTGTCTCTCCTGAGTATCCAAACTGGTGACCCTGGGCCCTGGACAGGAGGCAGATTCAACCTGGCCTCCTATCTGCAGATGCCTGTGGGGTAGTGCTGACCCCACGGGCATCCACAGGAACACAGTGGCCCTTCCCACAGATTCTGTTGGCTCTGGGGACCCAGCCTCAGGGGGACTTGGTGGTCCAGAGGGTTGAAGATGTGGGGATTATTTCTCAATTAGTGACCAGGGTGTTCCAGAGGGCAGAGTGCCTGAGGGAAGATTTGAGTTCACTTCTCATCCAGCTGTACCCAGCCCTGCCTCTGAAGAGAGTGGCCCGCGCCAGGGCAGGTAGAAGTGCTGATCTTGTCTGACATCTGAGGTGCCTGCTCCAGTCCTGACCTTCCAACTCCCTCCGCACCATGTCAGCCCCCAGTTGACCTGGGTCCACATAACTTGCCTGAGCCCCCAGGATAGTTCTTTGTGTGGTAGTTCTCTTAAGTGATGCCCCCAGGTCCCTCTCATGCAGGCAGGACTTGTAGGTTTGGAGCTACCGCTGGAAACTCTCAGAGACTCTGTGCTCAGCCCCCAGGGGTGTCAGGGGCTCTGGGAGCAGGACACCCGGGCATATGAGAAGGAGAAAGGGGATAATCTCTGACTCCTTCAAGGGCGACAAAGGTCTGAGACATCATCTACAGGGTCTCCACTCTAGTTTGGGCCTGGTCAGGCCAGAAGCCCCCACAGCCCGCACGCAGTCATAATGGGAAAAGTGTCAGGGAGAGAGAATAATTTCTGGAGTTAGCCAGGGCCCCCAACCCCAGGCTGATTCCCGAACACAGCATAATGGAAGTTCTTGCCAAGCATCGTATTAGAGCAGGGATCAGATACATAAGAGTCATTGTGGGGTATTTATTGAACACATTGAACATGTTAGTCACTTCAGTTGTGTCCGACTCTGTGTGACCCCATGGACCTTAGCCCACCAGGCTCCTCTGTCCATGGGGATTCTGCAGGGTTAGGCTTCCCATTTCCTTGTCCAGGGAATCTTCCTGACCCAGGGATCAAGCCCTGGTCTCCCGCTGCTGCTGCTACTGCTGCTAAGTCGCTTCAGTCGTGTCCGACTCTGTGCGACCCCAGAGACGGCAGCCCACCAGGCTCCCCCGTCCCTGGGATTTTCCAGGCAAGAACCCTGGAGTGGGTTGCCATTTCCTTCTCCCGCACTGCAGGCAGATTCTTTACCATGTGAGCCACCAGGGGTATTTATTGTGTTGGCCAAAAAATTTGTTCTGTAACATCTTAGGGGAAAACCCCTAGCGAACTTTTTGGCCCACTCAATACTATTAACTAAACACTTGACAAGCCTCACTTACTATTAGTTGTTGTGGAAGTCAGGCCACAGGAGATAGCACCTCCCTCGTGCTTTTGCCCCTGTTCATACTGTGGTGCCTGGAGGCACCTCCCTCCTGCCCAGTTTGGAAGGGTGAAGCGTCTTCCAGAGAACAGGAAAGCCCGGCGCATGCCTCTCAGCAGAGCAGCCACATCAGCCCCAGCCTCCTGCCCACTCACAGGATAGGGTGGACCCCACCTCACTGCAGACAGTGAGTCTGTGTCCCCAAAGCAGGGAGGCTCCAAGGAGATCCCCCCACACCCAAACTTGGAAGTGCATGCCCTGACTCAGGATGAGTAATTGAAAATAAAACAACTGGGAAATAAGATTTATAAGATTTCTCTAACTCATCAGTGATAGCTGAAGAGCATACTTCAAGGAAGACTTATACCCACCAGCTGCATTGCATACAAAAAGTACACAAAGAAGTCTTTTACAAAGAAAACACAGATTCCTGAAAACAAATTACTGATGTGAAGTTAAGACAATAGGCTCTGATGAGAGAAAGTGTGACAGAGTTAAGAAAACAACGTGAGGAAACAATGTCACAGTAGATATGAAAAAAATGGAGAAGGGAGTGGATATGAAGACGGTTAATAGAGAATGAAGGGTTAATCATCTCACTTGACATAAATACCAAAGTCTATTTCATGATATTGTAGCCCACAAATCAGAACTCAGTGCATGGCCAGCCTGATGGATGCTTTTTATCAAAGGAGTAATGTGTTATTTCCTCAGGTTTAAACTAAAGTCGTGGCAGATGTCAGTTCTCATCTCTATAAATGAAGTTTGCTCAACACAAGTGTCTGTATAAGCAAAATTCATAGAGTTTCAAACTGTCAAATTGTCTGTCTTCACATCTGACTTGAACTTCGTGTCTTCATAACATTTCTCTCTTGACTAAACTTTTCTCCCAGAATTCGTTGTCATCCATAATGGGATCATCACAAATTACAAAGACCTGAGGAAATTTCTGGTAAGATACTTCCCCTGGGTAAAGTCTAAGTCAAGTGATACTGGTCTTTCCCAGAAACTTTCCAACCAGCTTATTTCCTGCTGGAAAAAAAAGGCAGGGGCGAATTGCCATCCACTCTTGGCCATATCACCACACTGGACACAGACCTTATCCCTAGCTCAGCCTCCTTCCCGGATCTCGCTGGAGGAGAGAGAAGGGCATTTTCATTTACCTCAAAGGTTGTTTCAGATTCACAGCAGAATCTAAAGAACAAAGTGTATTCACTAAATAACATACCGACTCATACACCAAATGGAATGCAGGGTGGGAAGACAGACGCAAGTGTTTCAAGTATGAAGAGGTTGTGGTATTGGTTGGGAGGTGGTGGATTTGACTCAGTGTATTTGATCATTTTGATTGCTACATTTTTTGCAACATCCAGATTAATTGCAAGGACAAGCTTCTGAGGCTGGATGATCTCAGGGAGGACTACAGTGACTCAGCTGTGTTAGGCTGTGGGATTCAGGCAGACATTTCTCATCTCTTCCCTGTTTTCCTTGTTCTCGCCTTAAGTCACTCCAAGGACAAGTCATAAGGGAGGAGAGGGAGCTGGCCAGGCCAGCATTGCACAATGACCGTTATCTGACAGTTTGTCTAACCAAATATTCCAGGAAAGCAAAGGCTATGAGTTTGAGTCAGAAACAGATACAGAAACCATTGCCAAGCTGATTAAATATGTGTTCGACAACAGAGAAACTGAGGACATTACATTTTCAACACTGGTGGAGAGAGTCATTCAGCAGCTGGTAAGTTACAGTTCTCACTTATCTAAATCCTCCCTTCATTCCTTTTCAGTTTTCATCGGCATTTATTAGGCAAACCCGCACCAGGTACCTGAGGATTAAAGATGGCTTATCTACAGTGTCTGGCCTTAAAAGGTTGCATCCTTGTAGATATGGGAGGAGTTCTGAGGTTTTGGTGGGGGAACTGCCCAGGAGAGACCCCTCCTTGGAGGAGGAGGTAGAGTAGGCCCTCGTGGGATGGTGGAGGGAGGAGGAGAGGGCTCCAAACTTGCTAGAGTCCACCCTCTGAGCATCGGTGCCATCCATAGCTCCCCCAAGATGGGGACAGTTTGGAGACAGTGTTCAGGGCCAAGAGTCTAGAACATCTGGGGTCAGAGGCTTCTTTGGGTACAAACACTGCAGTTTAAAATTTGTGACCCTTTGGTCTTTTCAGTCTTTTTTTTTTTTAAGTAAGTCTACTGTTAAACCCTTTGCCCTATGACTCCTGTCTTAGGGGATCTTAATTTATAAATAAAAGCCTGTCCCATAACTAATGCACAGTGAACCAGTTTAGTTTGCAGCATAGTATTTACTCTTTTCCATTTGTAATTTTAAATTTGGGGAATGCATCCCAGTGGTGGCCCTTTTAAACGTCAGCAGTGTACCCATAGCAACACAGAGCTCTTTTTGGCAGAGACTGGGAAGAACTTTTCTGTTCAGTCCTACTTCATTGTTGACAAAACCAGCAGGGTGAATATCAAGCTCCTCAGATTCTGTCTAAACCCCCTTCATTTGGGGCAGTTTGAAAGACCCTTAGAAACCTAGAGTTGCTGGCCCTGGGATATCTCTGGCACACTGGCCATAGCATGAGACCTTGGGTCTGCCCAGGTTCCCAAGTCTTAGAAATCCAGACTGATAGCTGGCTGTACATAAAGTCAAGTAGGATCTTGGTTAGTATGACTGGTCAGAATGTAGGAGAGAGTTTTGCATCAAGGCTTTAAATAGGGAGAAAATTTGGAGTCTTGAGTTAGGAGAGCTATATTCTAATTCTGGTTTGCACAAACCAACAAGATAAGACACAGAGTCGTTATTGCCATAGAAATAATAATTATAACAACTCATGCTTCCATATGTCAGGCACTGTTCTAGGCACTTAAAATGCTTTGGCTCACAGAAACCGTACAAGATAGCCATGAGGTACAAAGAAGGCTGAAACGATTGCCCAGTTTAAGGGAGAAGCCAGAATTTGAACCCAGGCACTAACATGTGTTGAGCTAAACGTAGGTCCTAGTTTAGCCCCTTTAATCCTCACGATTGCTCCCTGAGGAGGTACAGTCCCTGAGGCCCAGGGCAGCACCCCTGGCTGCAGTTCTCATTTCCTGAGGTTCTAGCTGTGCAGTCCACCCAGCTCATCACAGAGCCAGAAACTGTTCCTCTGGGCCTGGACAGGGTGATTCGTATTGCTCACGATGAAATCCCCAAGTTCCGGTCTTTGGCACTTGATTGTGGTATGGTCGGTTTCTCTTTCCCCTCCTGACATCCCTGTGCACATACCGTCCTGCATTCAGTACCCTGGGTGAGTGACCCCAGGACCACCTGCAGTGAAGAGGCCCCGGGAGAGCTGTCTGGACTCGTGGACTGACTGGGCTGCAGCCGCCTAGCTTAGCCAGAGTAAGTTGTTCTTCACTCTCCTTTCTTGTCTTTTCAGGAAGGCGCATTTGCCTTGGTTTTCAAGAGCATCCACTACCCTGGAGAAGCCGTGGCCACAAGGTAAGGTGGAATGCCCTGACATTTCCAGTTACAAATAAATAAAATCACTTAGCTTGAGGCACAATGTAGGAGCAGGGCTTCTGGCAGAGTGGAAGGGACTAAGGGACAGCCGTGGCTGGAGTTTCTGATGTAATTAAAAGAGAAACTAGAAAATTGGATATTTATTTGAAATCTCTAGATTTTTTTAGGAATTGACAACAAATTCAAACTAAAAATAAAATTGTATAGCGAGGGCAGATCCAGGTTTCAGGTCAGTTTCAGAAATTCCCTTTAGAAAAAGTATGTAAAATTATGAACATGAAATCAGGAACACAAATGAATGTTGATTTGAGTCCAGTAAAGAAGAGGCCTTGAAAGCTTAAACTTCATCACCTTCACGCCGGGTGTGACCCAAAAGTCAGCTGAGAGGCCTGGGTCAGCCCACACGTCCTTCTGTCAGAGCCCTGCGCTGTGTGGCCCCAGCACTGTGTGGGTCACACAAGCGGGTGTGTGAGTGCCGTCATGTAACCACCCACCTGTGCATCCACCATTTGTCTATCTACCCATTCATCTGTCCATCCCTTCTGTCCATCCACAGTCAATCTGACCGTCTACCCATTCATCTATCCATCACTCCAACCAATATTTGTTGATACTTACTGTGTGCTGAGCTGGGGACTCAGGGCCACCGGACCCTTAAGGACTGGACGGTTGTGCAGGAGGACAGAGCTGGGCTGAGAATGTCGTTCTCTGTGATGGGGGCTGGGAGGCAGTGCACAGGGGGCCCAAGGGGAAGCAGGTGTTGGCCTGGGTAAGGCAGGCCGAGAAACCAGCATGAGCAAAAAGCTCAGAGCCTCGGGTGAGGGATCTGCAGTTAGGCCAGGGTGGTGACAGGGAGGGGCACTGGTGGGACTTAAGGCTCCTCTAGTCTCAGTGGGTACCTACTGACACCTTCTATGTGCCAGGCATGGGTGACAGCAGCGAACAAGGTTGTGTGGACACTACCCCGTGAAACCCAGGAGCTGGTGGGGAGTTGGGAGGTGGGCAGAGGCTCAGCTCTGTAGGATCTAGGGTGCCCTGTGGTTGCAGGCTTCCTGCTGAAGGCACCGGGGAGCCATGGAGAATGTACCTGTGGCCCAGACCATCACAATATCAAGGCAGGACATTATGTGAATGTACTATAATTTTATTTTTTCTGGATCAGGAACTAAATTGCCATTTGGAATTTAAGTCTTTCAAATTATAGAATTATAAAATGCTAGTTGGTCCCTGTCACATTTTGAAACTCCTTTTAAAAATCTGTTATCATGATGTTACTATTTTGAATGCAGAAGAAGGTAGTGTGAAGAAGCAATAAAGCTTTATTTTTCTAAATTATCTATAATTAGTGGTTCTATAACTTCTGGGACAATCTTTGGGATGTCTTGGGGTTACTTTGCCCTAGGAAGGGGGCTTGATGTGGATACCATCTCATGTTCAGAGGACACCCAGCCCAGCCCAGAGTGTCAAGGCAATAGGTAATTCAGTTCCCTCTTATCCTTACAGGAGAGGCAGTCCCCTACTCATCGGAGTAAGGAGCAAATACAAACTCTCCACAGAACAGATCCCCGTCTTATATAGGACACGTAAGTTTCTTGAGAAGGACTTGAGCAGCGCCACACTGTTCCAGAGGCAGCAGCTCCCCTCAGAGGCAGGATGCGTCCCTTCACTCTGCTGGGACCAGGTCCAAACGGTTTTCATGCAACTGAGACTTGTCTCCATGTTTTCAAAAGCTTTTTATCATGTATATTTTCAAATATGCACACAAGCCATGGGAGCCCCATGTGGTTCTGTTACATAAAGGCACCCATGTCCTGATTTGAGTGTTGATTTGGTTTGTTTTGTTAGCAGTCAATTCAGAGCTCTTCCTATTTGAAGATCTTTTACACAATTTGGCTGATACAGACAAAGCTAAAACTTCCACATTTCTGCACATGTATTCAAACGGGAAACTGGCTTCTTCCTGTTGTTCAGAGGAAATAGTTTGAACAGGATTTGTGATCCTTCCCTTCATTTTCTAGGCAATATTGAGAATGTGAAGAATATCTGTAAAACAAGGATGAAGAGGCTGGACAGCTCGACCTGCCTTCACGCTGTGGGCGATAAAGCAGTGGAATTCTTTTTTGCTTCTGATGCAAGGTAGCTAGACCTTGTTTCCTTTCTTTCCAAGGATGATGTAATCAAGAAAGACTGGCTGAACACCCTCCTTTCTTACTTACCCCCCACTTGAGCTGTTTTCTCAAGGCTCAGCAAGGGGAAGAGGTGACGGCCCTCCCGAGGGAGTCCTCGTCCAGTGACCACTTTTAGCCTGGCTGGCATCAGCACCCCTGCTGGCCAAAGGCGAAGCCCACTGATCTAACAACATGTGGGGCTGTACGGAATAATTGAATTAGTTGCCAACAATGTAAAACTGGGAAATTTTCCATAAAAATCTAAACATCTAACTTTCCTGGAAAACCAGCAGATTTGAGCACACCAGACAGCTCCTTCCAGTCCTTCCTGAGGCCATTCAAAGGCTGCTCCCTTTAGATGGGGCAAGTGTCTCCAGACCTGCGGTCCTTCCTGAACCTTGCTTGCCTTTACCAGCGTCTGACCATTCATAAAAGAGCCAAGATTGAGGATTCTGGCCCAAAGGATCCCAAAGTCCATGTTCTCATCTGTACGCCAAACAGTAATTCTGAAACTTGAGAAAGTACGCTTCATGCCCGTTTTAGTATATCCAAAAAATGGATACACACAAATACACTCAGAAAAGACAGCAGCACTTTCCTGCTGGTTGAAATAGAAAACCATCATGTGCGCTTAGTCGCTCAGTCGTGTCCGACTCTTTGCAAGTCCATGGACTGTAGCCTGCCAGGCTCCTCTGTCCATGAGGATGCCCCAGGCAAGAACACTGAAGTGGGTTGCCATGCCCTCCTCCAGGGGATCTTCCCAACCCGGGAATCGAACTGGGTCTCCTGCATTGCAGGCAGATTCTTTACCAGCTGAGCCACCAGGGAAACCCTAGAAAACCATCATAAACACCACCTCCTTTATCTAAATCTTGATTATGCCTTTTTTTCCCACCACCCTCTGGTAGGGCTTCGATGCAAAGCAAGGAGGACACCGGGTGAGGTCTCCTGGGAAACATGAAGTAACAGGAGCTGCAGCCCAGGCTGCAAGGCCTATTTCAGCCCCAGCCAGCATTGTACTTAATTCTGGTTAGGAAAGGGCAGCGGTTCCCAAACTGTGTTTCTTAGTGCACCATTTCAATGAGAAACTAATATTTCAATGGTTCTAAGACATATAGTTATCTCATAGATTTTAGTATCTACGAGTCAAAGTCTAAGTCGCTCAGTCGTGTCCAACTCTTTGCGACCCCATGAACTATCCCCATGGAATTTTCCAGGCCAGGATACTGGAGTGGGTAGCCTTTCCCTTCTTCAGGGGATCTTTCCTACCCAGGAATCGAACCCAGGTCTCCCACATTGCAGGTGGATTCTTTACCAGCTGAGCCACAAGGGAAGCCCAGTATCTACGAGTAGCATCTTACAATTATAATTAGCTATAGTGCAAGGAGATCCAACCAGTCCATTCTGAAGGAGATCAGCCCTGGGATTTCTTTGGAAGGAATGATGCGAAAGCTGAAACTCCAGTACTTTGGCCACCTCATGCGAAGAGTTGACTCATTGGAAAAGACTCTGATGCTGGGTGGAATTGGGGGCAGGAAGAGAAGGGGACGACAGAGGATGAGATGGCTGGATGGCATCACTGACTCAATGGATGTGAGTCTGAGTGAATTCCAGGAGTTGGTGATGAACAGGGAGACCTGGCGTGCTGCGATTCATGGGGTCGCAAAGAGTCGGACATGACTGAGTGACTGATCTGATCTGATCTGATAGTTTTAATTTTTTAGAAGTGCATAAAATAATCACAATCTTAAGATCAATATTACCTTATATTCATTGAAGTATGGTAGATGTTTCTCAAAAAAAAAAAGCCATAAGTACATGAAAGAGTAAGCAATTATTTATAGGCAATATGATTATATACTTTTGTATAATTATATAAAATCCACCTGAAAGGCTGTCAGAAGTAATACTCATGGCTCTTCAGAGTATAAAGATGTGGAAACTTGACATCCCAGCAGTAGCCACTTTGCTGTCAGCTCAATGAGATGGGTATTAGGGGACCACATCCACCCTGTCCCCCACTCATGTCTCCATAAGTGACTGGTACGGCTGGCTCTCAGCAAACCTTTGTTGGATGGAAAAAATAATATATTTACCATGGCTGGGGGAAAAAAAAAGTTGTACTCCCTTAAAATAAATTTAAATAAAAATAATTCAGAACCTGTTTGGAGAAGACTGCAAAAGTTTACCATAAGAAACAAGAAGGATCTGAACACAGGGAGAGATTCCACATTCCTTGGTAGGAAAGTCATGTCCGACTCTTTGCAACTCCATGGACGATACAGTCCATGGAATTCTCCAGGCCAGAATACTGCAGTGGGTAGCCGTTCCCTTCTCCAGGGGATCTTCCCAACCCGGGAATCGAACCCAGGTCTCCCATATTGCAGGTGGATTCTTTACCGTCTGAACCACCAGGAAAGCCCAAGAATACTGCAGTGGGTAGCCTATCCCTTCTCCAGCAGTTCTTCCTGACCCAGGAATTGAACTGGGGTCTCCTGCATTGCAGGCAGATTCTTTACCAGCTGAGCTACCAGGGCAGCCCTAAAATAAATTTAAATAAAAATAATTCAGAACCTATTTGGAAAAGACTGCAAAAACTTACCATGAGAAACAAGAAGAGATTTGAATTAAGGGAGAGATTACCACATTCCTTGGTAGGAAGGCTTAATATTATTATGAAGACATTAATTGGTTTACAGTTAATTTAATAATTTAAAATTATTTTTAAAGAAATTGACTCTTCTTAAATTAATCTGTAAATTCAATGCTGTCATTAAATCTCTGACATTCTTTTGTTTGTGTAAGTTCTTGGAACTTAAAAAAGTGATTCTACAGTGTAGTGTGTATAGATGAAAAAGTACATATTGGAAAATAAGAGTGGCGAAGGTGACCCTCTCGTATATGAAGGCATGCTGTGGCGCTCTCATGACAACAGTGACCGGCATGCACTGTGCACTTACAGCTGGACACTGTGCGGAAGGCTTTACCAAGACTCTCCCGTGCAGTCGTCACGACAGGCCTCTGGAGAAGGCACAGTGGTCACCTTCCACTTTGAAGTAGAGGAACCCAACACGGGCTTAGAGGGGTCATGTCTGTGCTGTCCAAGGCCACAGGCTGGTAAGAGACAGGGATGAGGACTCCACCTCAGGTCTAACTCCTGGACCTATAATCTTGATGACTCCCCATCCATTCTGTAAATTAAAACAATGATTATATTTAAACATGCAGATTACATGCACATGTAAATCAAACACACATATTAAGCCCTGTCTGAAGGAAAGTACAGTGTAAGCAGTATTTCTTTATTGGAGATTGAATCAGGCCATTTTTACTTCTTCCTCTTGTTGACTTGTGTGTTCTGCTTTTTATTCAAAAAACATATATTGTTTAAAATACTTTTTCTAGTGCAAGGGCTTTCCATCCTACTTTATCTTTCTTCGCTAGGATATGGAGATGCCTCTCTTAGAGCCATAAACTTGATTGTTTTCTCTTTTTAACTTTGTACCAGCAGTTTTAAGTGCTCATTTTTCTGCACAGGGTACATATTGGTATAGCACTTGGTGGAATGAGCGTTTTTTTCTCTCACGGTCCTTCAAGTACCACCTTCATAGTGTTAAGTGTTAGTCACTCAGTCGTGTCTAACTCTTTGCAACCCCATGGACTATGGCCTGCCAAGCTAGACTGTCCATGGAATTCTCTAGGCAGGAATACTGAAGTGGGTAGCCATTCCCTTCTTCGGGGGATCTTCCTGACCCAGGGCTCTCCTGCATTTGTAGGCAAATTCTTTACTGTCTGAACCACCAGGAAAGCCTGCCTTCATGGCTTTTGCCATATCTGTGTACGACCTGTACTATTGATTACCTTTCTTTTTCATTTACCATCTCAAGGGAAAAATCGTTATTACTTTCCACACAGAGAAAGTTAGTTTAAAAATAAACACAGTGACTGCACATTTCATTAATGGATAGATCTTATAGTTACCTTTAAGTTCCCCCCCTTTGCTTGCATGCATGTGTATGTGTGTATAACAGAAGTCATTTGTCCGAATGAGTTTCCCTCTAAATGGATTTTGTTGTGTGCCTCCTCCGTGTTCTTCTGTATTTCCTGCAAACAGGAGTTTACAGGCATTAGAAGCTTGATCATCAGGTTTGATTTTTTTTTGGCAAGACTATTGAATAGGTAGTGTGTACTTCCATCAGGAGGCACTAAGTTTCATTGTCTTTTTGTAGTATTGTTAAAATCCGCATCACCGGCCTCTTTCATCCATTATAAAGCAGCTCTCAGATTTTCATCTCTTAGTGTCAGTAGCCACTGATAGACCTTGATTAGGGCTATTAACAATTATAAGTTCATAGGTTGGTTATTATAATTCTGTCAGTCCTTCTTTATTAGCTGTGTTTTCCTCCTATAAAGAGAAACTTGCCTTCTTAAAATGTGGTTATTCTGAAAGATAGATCATTTGGAAAGGCAAGATAAATGTTCATACTTTCCTTTTATGATTCAGAATAATGTGTTCTTGAACATTCTCCAAAGCTGACGTTGTTTGGATCCTGGTTTGAAGAAAACAATTATAAAAGGACATCTATGAGATTATTGGGGAAATTTAAACATACTGGATATTTGATGATATGGAGGAATAACTATTACTCTCAGACGTGATAATGGTATTTGAGTAGGATTCAAAATAATTCTTATCTTTTAGAGCTATAAGCCAAAAGGTTTACAGATGATTTGATGTTTGGGTCTGGCTTAAGGGGCAGGAGATATGAGTTAGTGTAAATATGGCATATTGTAAAGTGCAATTCAGTGCTACTGATACGGACCCACAGTTGAGACGCAGCGAGTAAGTGTCAAGGGTGGGCCCTGTCTCTGACACCCATTTTTTCCTTGCTCCAGTGCTATCATAGAGCACACCAACCGGGTCATCTTCCTTGAGGATGATGACATTGCTGCAGTGGCTGATGGGAAACTCTCTATTCACCGGGTCAAGCGTTTGGCTAGTGATGACCCATCTCGAGCCATCCAGACCTTGCAGATGGAATTGCAGCAAATCATGAAAGGCAAGTGTCTTTTGAGAGTCCCTGTGCAGCAACCTCAGGGGCATGTACTCTGTGAGGGAGACTCTCTTCCCTGTCCAGGGTGGGCACCACAGCCTTCCTGCCTGCCCTAAGCACTGGGGTGGGGCTGCAGGTGGTCTGTGGTTCATGCAGCTCAGGATTATGGGGTGCCTGGCCTGGCTACTCCAAAGGGAACTCCTGACTGTGTCCAGGTACCAGGTCTTCCTGCTTGATCTGACCCCAGTCCATCAACTACCTCCCTTTAGAACTCTATAGGACACATTCCTACAGGCCTGCAGTAACAGGAGACTGTGGACTACTCTCTCCTTGCCAGGGGAGCCCGTCTTCCTGCACGCACACTGGTCTTCCTACACACTCTTCTCCACAGGGCCACCGGGGTAAACTTTTAAGAGTGTGAATCATATCCTCTTATCCTGCTGCGTAAAGCCCTCCAATGGCTTCCCACTGCTCCTTGAATAAAACCCTCCCAGCAACAGCCCACAACCACCCACATCCAGCCGGGCACCACTTCATGCAACCCTTTCTCACTATGCCTCTGTCCACCCATCCCGCCCTCCTCACCGTTGCTCAGACAAGTCGAATGCTTACTTACCTGCAGGGAGTACTCACTCAGCTTCTCACAGGACCGGCTTCTCTTAATCATTTCCCCTGAAACGTCACTCCCTCAGAAAGCCCTTCCCTGATCTGTATCTGCAGCGGCCCCCACCTCTCCTCACTTGCTCTGTTTGCTTCATGTCACTCTTTGTACAAGTCCTCTGCCGAGGGCAGCATTCAAGGACGCTGCAATGCTGGACATCATGCATCTGTGTGTCACAGAGGCACTCCCAGCCTGTTTGCACATCTGTTGACAGGCATCAGGCATAGCACCTGTCAGGAGGTCTGGGATAGTATCTGGTTTCATTCAGATCAGAGCCCTGGAAAAATGTGGCTCAAAGGGTTTTTTCTTTTTTGTTTCAATACAGAAGTTAGGAGTGTATTTGGTTTTGAAAAGTGGTCTATTTCCTTGGACTTGCTTCATGTGCACTTTCCTAAGTAGGGGGGTAGTAGGAAGTAAAGCATCGTACTTTCTTGTGGCCTTGCTAAGAGGAGCATGGCCCAGGAAGGCCAGCCATGCATCTGTTGCTTACATCCCTCCCTCCCTCAAGCTGCGGGGTATGCTATGCACACTGAAGACAGTAATCATGCCTGACCTGACTCATCACCATGAGTCTCAGATGGGACAATACCTGGAGATACCCTTCGTAATCTGTAGTGGCCTTCATACGTGTCCCTGTGACTGCATAACAACTTTTCTTCTTGTTTGAAAGCTAAGCAGTGGTAGTGTAACAAAATTAAAATTGATTCATCTTGTTGATGTTTGTTTGACCAGGTAACTTCAGTGCATTTATGCAAAAGGAGATATTTGAACAGCCAGAATCCGTTTTCAATACCATGAGAGGTCGAGTGAATTTTGAGACCAACACAGGTAATCCCTCATCCAAGCCCTAGGCCTATGTGTGGTCCCTGTGTCGTGTCAGCATTAATGCCCTGCGTGTGTCCTGCAGTGCTCCTGGGTGGCTTGAAAGACCACTTGAAGGAGATCAGACGATGCCGGCGGCTCATTGTGATTGGCTGTGGGACCAGCTACCACGCCGCTGTGGCCGTAAGTGTGACAGGCTGGACCCTCGACAGTGCCTGGGAGGCAGTGTCGGCTAGGGCAAGATGAGTCTTAGATCCTGTCCTGTGTCTGGGCTTCCAAATTCGTTGCCATGAGCCAGTATGAGAGCTGGCGTGGAGCCCTTTCTCCTGCAGTTTGGCGTGTGAATGCCTGAATTTCCCTGCCCACCTGCACGCAGTGGTGTCTTAGAAGCTCAGCTGTCTTTGTCCCTGTAGTGTCCGTAACTGATTTTAATTCCCTTTTTTGTTGGCTTTAGACGCGGCAAGTTTTGGAGGAACTGACCGAGCTCCCCGTGATGGTTGAACTTGCTAGTGATTTTCTGGACAGGAACACACCTGTGTTCAGGGATGATGTTTGCTTTTTCATAAGCCAGTCAGGTAAGGGTTGTAGGTTTTCATTAGCTCACCTCAGGGCTCTGTCCTCTCGATGAGGCACCGCACAGCTCCTCGCCTCCTCCGTCCAGCGACGTTCTCTGCACACAGACTGTGTGCCACATGCTCTGAGGCACAGGGTCATTTAACCCTCAGAGCCATCAACTGCTGTCCCATTTTATGAGGAGGGCCATGCAGCAAAGTTTTTCCTTCTCCTGACATTCCAAGTCCAGGACTTAAGAGCCCCCTCACTGAGGTACTCATAAATGTGTGCTGGGTTTAAATTAGAGGAAAGTTTCATCATGCTACTGGTTGGTCATACCTTTAAGAACTGTTTGGGCACCAGCAATCCAGCAGTAGGGGGCATAGACACTGTTCACATGTAGAGAGTCCAGACCACCCTCTCCCAGCTCAGGAAACCCTGTCTGGGTGCCTTTCTAACATTCTGGAGCGTTTGCTCCAGCTCAAGGCAGGACAGAGGGTCAGAGAGGTGATCCACAGCCATGTGCTTGGAACTCATATGCATGAGCTCTGGGAGAATTCTTATAACACTTAACTATGCAGAATTCCAAACCTTTATAGAAGAAAGACTCACATGAGGAAGTGCCTAGGCTAAGCAGTTATGTTATGAAATACCTCACCCATTTTGTATTATCAAAGCCACTTTAACCTCTCCCTTTCATTAGGTTATTTAAAAGTCAATATCAAACATGTTATTTTATCCATAAATATTTCAAAACGTGTCTATAAATGATAAAAGAAAAAATATAACACCCGTGTCATTATCACAACTGCAGCATTAACACAATCCCTCGTATCTTTTTATGCTGTGTTCAGTTTGAATTTTTAATAGTATTTCCACTTCAATGACAAGCTAAGAAAAACTAACGCTGACATACCCACTATCTAGCTGACCACCTCGTTCCCAGGTGCTGCCCTCTAACTTCAGTTGCCACTTACCTTTGGGTTTATAATTCTGTCAGAGCCTAAAAATGTTTCGTGAATTGGTGGGAGCCAATTCAACTAATCAAAGAATGGAGGTGCATTTAATGTGGAAATAATGCAGTTTTACCTTATGAGTGACTTCATAGAAGGAGTTTAAAGTTTCATTTTGTTTAGCTCTTTACATTAAAATTTTTTAAACTATCAAAAATGGGGACACTGATGAATATAGATCTGTCCCCAGCTCCCAGCCCTGGCCCCCACTGGTGCTGAGAAAGGGCCATGTGGCCCATTGTGCTAGATGCAAGTCTGAGTGGAAACAGGAGAGGAGCAGTGGGCCGCAGTTCCAGCCAGCACTGGAACAAAGTCAGGGCAGCAGAGCCAAGAGTGGTGGCTGTGTGGACACTGAATGTTTGATTTTATGTTCTGCATCATGTCTAATTTCACTTGAGTTCTTTAGGACTTACCAACAGGGACTTCTTGCCAGTTTATTCATGAACCTATTTAAATTTTTTTTTCAATAAAAATAATTTGAGTCCACACTCGGAGGCTACAAGAAATGTTTTCCTTTAAAACAAGATCTGTTTGAGAAGCACCATTTAGGAGCATTCTTGCTTTTTAAATATTAAATTTCAGCCCATTCTGAATGAGGTCGTTTAGAGTCCAAAAAAGAATACTGGGAGCCAGGCCCAAGCCAAGTCTACTCCATCACCCACAGCTAATTGGCCTTGAGCAAGTGAAGCATTGACTTCCTCCGTCTCTGAACACCTCATCCTAAAGGGGAAATGGAGGTGATGCCTCCCATCGGGGAGGAGTTGTCATGAGAATTCAGTGAGACAGTGGATGAGAAACTACTTGTCACATAAATAGTAGCGAAATCTTGAATCTGAGAATCCACCAGGGCACAAGGCCAGACAGAGTGGGTTAAATAGGAAATGGGAAGTGAGATAACCAAAGAGTAAGTATAAACCACTCTGTCTTACGATTCAAGAAAAATTAGAGAAGACCAGGGACAAGAGAGTCTTAAGCCATTTTTAGAAAAACATGTCTCACATATTTTTCATGAAAACTTCAATTATGGAATTTAAATGTTCTGTTTAACATTCAATCACACACAAACTTTTAATAAATTCCTTCCAAGTTAGTTCCACTTACGAATCAGCTTTCATCTTCTAATTACAGAAATGATCACAGTAAACCACATTAACTGCATTACTAAACACCCAAGTGATCAAGTGATTCCCATATGCCTCTGTGGTTGTGGTCCGCATGTGGAGGCCCCATCCAGTTGAATAATTTACCAATTTTCATGAGAAAGGTTTTAACATCCCTAGAACATGCACTTCACACTAAAGGGTAAAATGAGAAGTGATAAATTAATTTCAAACTTTGAATCCAAATCCCCACGAATGTTTTATTTCCTATTTACTTTTAAGACTAAAGAATTCTCCTTTTTTCAAGATCTAAGTGCTAATTGTGTCTCTGGTGTTAGCAACCCTTAAATAAAGAACATCTTACATTAAAAAAAAGAGAGAGAATCAACTAGAAAAAATTATTGAGCACACATTTTCCATTCTAAGCACACACAAACTGTGTCTGGGCACCAGTTTCTGCCTGAGAGCCAGAAGTAAATGAGTAGGGGTGGAGGTTAAGGCTGGCAGAGCCACACAGCTGTGAACTGAAAAGAAGGACCTGTGTGGCAGGGGAGACGGCAGACACCCTCCTGGCACTGCGCTACTGCAGGGACCGCCGAGCTCTGACCGTGGGCGTCACCAACACCGTGGGCAGCTCCATCTCCCGCGAGACGGACTGCGGCGTCCACATCAATGCAGGGCCGGAGATCGGTGTGGCCAGCACCAAGGTAGGAGCCACGTGGGCACCCACGGGAGGCCTCCACTGGGTGGGTGGTCCTGGAGGGGAGCCCCGGGATCTGTCTCATCTTGAGTGGTCACCACATGCACATTGCCCAAGTTCTGCCAGCACCACTGTTCTGTCCTCAGGCTTACACCAGTCAGTTCATCTCCTTGGTGATGTTTGGTTTGATGATGTCTGAAGACCGCATTTCACTGCAAAACAGAAGGCGAGAGATCATCCATGGCCTGAAATCTCTACCCGGTATGTTCCAAGCTCACCTGCTCATTGTCAAATCCTGTAGACTGTTCCTGGCTGCTCCTTTGCCTGACTCTCTCCATAAATGATATTTCTCTTCTCCTCAAAACTTCTCCTTACTGCTAAACTCCTGTAGCAGCCCCACACTGGGCCAAGATTCCAGTCCACACTTGTCCTCAGGCTGCGTAGCCCTGCACGCTGGGCCCCTGTGCCTCTGACCCTTTCCAGCTCCTTTCCCCTCCAGGGCCTCCCTCACCAACCTTCTGATCTTCAGCAATACCAAGCGCTTTTCACCAGAAGACATTTGTCCTGGCTCTTTCTTTTACCAAAACCCTCTTCCTCCAGCTCTTCATATGACAAACAGCTCCCGTCACCCAAGTCTTAGCTCAAAAATCACCTCCTGAGACCCTCCTTGGCAACCCTAATAGGGAACTTAATCCCTGCTTGCTGCTGCTGCTGCTTAGTCAGTCAGTCATGTCCAACTCTGTGCAACCCCATGGATTGTATCTTACTAGGCTCCTCGGTGCATGGAATTCTTCAGGCAGGAGTACTGCAGTGGGTTGCCATGCCCTCCTCCAGGGGATTTTCTCAACCCAGCAATTGAACCAGGTCTCCTGCATTGCAGGAGCACTGAGCCACCAGAAAAGCCCAATCCCATGCTTAGCTCTCTGTAAAACAGGAGCCCATTTCTTTTCTTTGTATCACATGCCATGATTTGAAATTACCTGTTCTTCTGTGTATTGACCTGTCTTCCCCAGCCGTGTCAACTTAGCGAGCACCAACCCTCTCTGTCAGAGTCACTGCTAGTTTCCAGGTGTCCAGCCAGGGCAGACAATCAGTAGTTGCTCAGGAAACACACAAGGAGTGAATGGCCCCAAGGCTTTTCTGGGTGGAGCCATTCCCAGTCTTACCAGACTTTCTTCTGGAACCAAGGGCAAAGAGAAGGCAGTGAGGGAAAACCACTGTGTAGCCATGCAAGGCCTCAGGGTCTGAATCGGACCAAGACAACATGCTAAAAATTTTCTTTTATTAACAAGAAATAAAAAATTTTCTTTTATTAAATTTTTATTAAAATTTTCTTTATTAAAAAGAAAAGCGTTTTCACTTTAAGCCAGGTAATAATCCTGCAAAAACAGGACTCTCTTCTGGTAAGTGGGCAGTATCAAGATGTGACCCAAAGATCCTGGGGGCATAGAAGACCCTTTCAGTGAAAACTATTTTTGTAGTAATGCAGTTTTATGATAAAGAAGATGCTTTGCCTTCCTCACTGTGGACATTTGCAGTCGCGCTGGTGGCCGCCACTGGCGCTCTCAGCAGTCTTCAGGGCCAAGGCAGCACAACTGTTCTCATGACCAAAATGCAACAGCTTCACTTAGGGATGTCTTTGATTATGTGGCAAAATGCATTAATCTTACTAAATTGTAATACTTTTTAGTATTCTATGTGACACGTGGGGGGTATGCAGCAAGTGCTTCTGCTGCACCCTGAAGTCTGATGGTTGTTCCAGAGGAAAGCACCCTGTGGTTGACTGAGTAGCAAGCTGAGTTGGTACTTGGCAGACATTTTCTCAAAAGTGAACCGAGTTAGCCCCAAACTTCGAGAAAAGCTGATGATAGTATCCATTGCCGATGATAACCTTTGAGCTTTCAACCAAAACAGGATATGGAAAACTTGTAGCTGTCAGCTCGAGTGTGATGACCTCCCAGTACTCAGAAACATCTCTGATAAGCCCACAGTGATTTTAACAAGTCTTATTTTTTTAAAAAAATATTTTATAATGCATGTGTCTATTTTTGGAAGATTTGAATAACCCAGTGAACCAATATTTTGCAAATGGCCAATGCAGTATTGCAAAATTATGCACATGTAAAAGATCCATTTAAGTAAGTACACAATAGACTAATACATTTTAAGTTGACAAAGTAGGAAATTTTTATTAATATGATCTCCCTTTTAAGAGATTGTCACTTCTTAAGTTTGTTGTAATATCAAAGACATTCACAATTATTTGAAAAAGTTATTTAAATACTCTTTCTCCAACTACAAATCTTTGAGGCCAGATTTTCTTAAACCAGAAAACATATTGCAATGGATTGAATGAGGAAACAGATAAGAGAATCTGTCTTCTATGAAAAAGTCAGGCATTAAGCATTTACAGAAATGTAAAACAGTGCCACTCTTCTCACTGTTTTTATTTTTTATTTTTTAATTTCATGCTTAAATCGTTACTTATCAATGAGTGAATAACTAATTTTCTCAGTTTCTAATCTGGTAAATATTGATAGATAAAACCCACAAAAATAAAGGCTCTTAGAAATTCACAATAAATTTTAAGATTATAAAGGAATCCTGAGACCAAAGAGTTTGAGAAGTGCTGGTCCATCTCACACAGGCTTTTTCCAGACAGAGCACACGGCCAGATGAGGGGTATTATCTGGAGTGTCAGCTCTGGCTGGCCAGCTGGAGGTTTAGCCTCACTGATACTCTGTTGTCTTGCCTGTAAAGTGGAGCGAGAAATAACACTTCCCTGCTTACCTTCTGTGCTCAGGAAAATATGAGCACAAATATGAACCACCGTCACAATAAAATCCTAGCCGATAACACAAGCTGTTTCCCCTAATCTGCATTTAAATATGCCACATTATTACTTCTCATTTTAACTTGCTCCTATCTTTTTTGTTTTGCTTGTTCCTATCAATTTCTGTATCATGGCTTATGATTCATACCATGGTTATAATAAAGTAGAATTGCTATTTTAAAAAAATAAAATAAAATAAAATAAATAAATTTTTTTTAATGCAAGGGAGACAAGCGTGTAAGCGATGTGAGTTCGGAAGCCTTGTCTTATACACCGTGACTTTTCTTTGTGAATCTTGCTTTATAATTGGTGTGACTGGCTCTCCCCCTCTGCTGTGTGCCTGACTTAGAGCTGATCAAGGAGGTGCTGTCCCTGGATGAGAAGATCCACGACCTAGCCCTGGAGCTCTACACACAAAGGTCGCTTCTGGTCATGGGGCGAGGCTACAACTATGCCACATGCCTGGAAGGAGCCCTGGTGAGCACCCTCTGCCCAACCCCCTCCTCCACTGGCCCCTGAGTGAGCGCAGGCGTGGGAGACACCCCAGGAAACCCACAGGAAGGAGGCCAGGGCGTTGGGCTGGGGAGGGGAGGGCATCGCTCTCTGACCCAGTGTTCGAGCCCTGCTGACATGGAGATGCAGGCTCCTAGTCTCCTGCAGAGAGGGGCTGGGCGCCCTTCCAAGAGCCCTGGGGTGTTCGCCTGCACCAGGCGCTATCTGGGATAGTCCATTCATACCTCACAAGCATCTTCTGAGACTGGCAGTTATTGTTCATGTTTGACCCAGAAGGAAATTGAGCCTCCAAAAAATTCACCTTGCTCAAGATTACATAGTAGAAGTGATCAACCTAAAATTCAAACTCAGTTAAAAAAAAAAAAAAAAAAAACCTTTGCTTTTTTCTATTACCACAAGAAGTCTGTGTGGGAGGATTTGGGCACACCAGAACTGCAGGGTAAAGTCTCTACAGTTTCCCCTGTTACTCCTCAAACTGCTGAGGTGAGGTGAGAGCCTGCAGGAGATAAGCATAGAAAGCCCTGCATTTTTAATATCAATGGCTGTTTTGCCCACTGCAGCAATAAAGATGTGGCTTGAGAGAAAGCTGATAGAGTAGGGGCAAGATACCAGGACCACAGGGCTACTAAGAGGGTGGAAAGAGATGTACAGAGACCCGAGCCTAGAGCTTGCCTTACTCACTATCCACTTGCTGTTTACGGATCAGATGATCAAGCAAGTGCGGCAGCATCTATAACTCAGCTAGACTCCCCTCCTCTCCCTGTGGGAGCAACTGCCTATACCCCCCACCACCCCCATTTGGAAGAATGATGCCACCAGTGGGAAACAGAGTATTATAGCAGGCAGGGCGTTGGGGTGCGGTGCTAGCCTTGAGTTGCCAGATTGCAGGAAGCTTCAGCTCCCACATCCTGCCAGTGCAGACTCTGGCACCTGTGAGGGGCCAAGCACACAGCTTCTCAGGAGCAATAGACTCAGTGCTCAGGTGGGGCACCCTCTTGGTGCCCCACAGCTATGCCTCTGCTGTCTAGTGTGGGGTGCTCAGCTGCAGCTCCTGAGTGTGCTGGCGAAAGATGCATATCCAACTGTGTCTCCAAGTTAGTCCTGGAGGAAAGAAGGAAGCTTTTACACTGCTGCTGCCACAAGCCCGTGGCCCCTCTGTGGTCGCTTGGGTACAGTACTTCCGCCGTCTGCAGCATCCAGAGTGGAACCGCACTTCTGACAATGTTTCCCTGACCCAAGTAGTTCTAGGGGAGTTGAGAAATGTTTTCTTCGACACTTTCACTAGTTCAATGACATGGGTTTAATGGTAACTGAAAAAAAAAAAAAAGGGATCTCTCTAAACATAGGGGGAAAACTCCATTAACACCCCAGTGTGTGTCATTTTGCTTGATAGTTAAGTTGGAGCAACACTTTAGAAGTTATTAATCATCTAGAATTGAGGGGTCAGTTAATCAGATAATTAAATGAAGGTGTAGAATACAATGCCATCATTACAAACTATGACTGTTAGGGAAACCATGGGGCTGGCTCAAAAGGGAAGGGGACAAGCTAGACTGACACTGACTTGCCCATCACGGTGGGGACAGGGTGGCTGTGCCCCAGAGCTCGACTGAGGACACAAGCTGTGTGCTGGGCTTTGTGCATGCGCTAGGCAGCAGGTAACCCTCTTCCCTGGGCCTGGCCTCACTGGCTACCCTCAGTACCACTGACCACTCCAGTGTGTCCATCTGCCTTGTGGGCCTCAGCTCCCTGCTCCCTGGATCATCCTTTCCCTGGCTTCCCTTTCTCCCCACTGGATGATCTGCTCCCATTAGCAGCATGACACTGATTCCGCCTCATGTTTCCCCAGAAAATTAAAGAGATAACCTACATGCACTCAGAAGGCATCCTGGCTGGAGAGTTGAAGCACGGCCCCCTGGCACTGATTGACAAACAGATGCCTGTCATCATGGTCATCATGAAGGATCCTTGCTTTGCCAAATGCCAGAACGCCCTGCAGCAGGTCACAGCCCGCCAGGTGAGGGCCCTCCGGCAGGCTGGGTCACTTCTCTCCTGTTCTCTTCCACTCATGCCCACCTCACCCACTGTTGGCCAGCACCAGCAATGAGTGTTCGTTCCTGCTGGTGAGCAGGTGTGAGCACATACTTCTGGGGTCCCTCGTGCATCGTGCACATTCAGAAAGGGACTGGCCAGCCTGCAGCCATGCCCACAGAAGCTCCTAGGTGAGGCCCAGTGATCCAGCTGACCTGGGGGTTCCTGGATCCGAGACATGAGACCAAAGGAGGTCTGTTGGAGATCCCTGGGGGCAGTTCTGATATTGGCCACCCAGAGTTAGATTTCACAGGTGAAGGGCTCTGTCCTCCACAAGACCACTCTCACGTCAGCCACCAACTGCGGTCTTTCAGCTTCTCAGCCCACCCACATTTCTGACCAACTGGATCCAAATTCAGGAGTTTCCATTACTGAAAACAACCCCCACCCCCAGGTGCAGTAATCCACTAGAACTTGGAAAACACAGGCTGCTTCCTCTGCCCTAAACAGTCTTCCCACCTTTCTTCAAGCAGTTGGCCTCTCATCATTCAGGTCTCAATACAAATGCCTCCTTTTCAGAGAACTTCTCAAACTTCCCACTGTCTCCCAATCATGTTACGGGGTTTTACTGCCTTGGTTACATTTATCTGAAATTCACTGCTATTTATTGGTTTGCTTATTGACATTTTTGTTTTCCTACCACTTGACTATGAGCCCCTAGAGTAAGGGGTAAGAACTCCTGCTCTTTGCAAGGCACACTGAAGCCACTCAATAAACGGGTGCTGAATTAATGCAGCAGGAGGCTGCCCCACCACCACAACCACGGAAGCATAGGAACCTTTTTGACAAAAGCCTCCAAACTCTTTGACCTTTACACAAATCAGATACATCACCTGACTCATAACTCCAGCAAAGACAAAAGATCACAATATTATTATTGCAATATGTTGATCTTAGAAACTCTGCTGTGTGTGACAGATTTTTCTCCTTTCAGAGATGACCTGCATCTTGTGATCACATTTTTCTGTCTTAGGGTCGCCCGATAATATTGTGCTCCAAGGACGACACTGAAAGCTCCAAGTTTGCATATAAAACGATCGAGCTGCCCCACACCGTAGACTGCCTGCAGGGCATCCTGAGTGTGATTCCACTGCAGCTCCTCTCCTTCCACCTGGCTGTACTCCGAGGATATGACGTACGTCTAAAAATTGCACCTCATCCAGCACAGGGGAGAGACATAATCCCAGAGTTCCATTTGGTTCTTAAATACTTACTGGGTATAAATATTCATAAGGGAAATATTTTCATTCAAAATAATTTTTTAAAGTAACTTATACCCCCTGAAAACAACGACAGGAACTGCAAGATGTGTAAAGACCATATTAAACCATAAGCTCCTCACCCAGAGGCAATTTGATGAGCAAATTTTTTAGTTTGCTCTTTTCCTTGTGCCTGTAAATTTTTAAAGATTTTTTGAGATAATATCAAGGATGAAATTTCACAACTTTCTCTTTAATACAAGTGTATACAACACATTACAAGTTCTCAGATCTTGAACTTGTAAGCAGCATTTGATCATTGCACAATATTCCACCACAGTCTTATAGATTTTAACAATGACTTAACCAGTCTTCTGTTGTTTAAACTCTTTCTAATCTTTTGGAATATTTGCATAAATAACAATTGCAGTGAATTATCTTTGTGCATATATATATATCTTCCTCCCATATTAGAAGGTTTATCCTCAATCTAGCAAATCATTCAACATTTTGAGATTCGTATTTCAATTTCTGTTCCAGAAAAGAACCAATTTATGATCTCACCAGAAAGTGTGTGTGCATATAGAAGTTTTATTACAATTTTATTTTGAGGAGCTTTAAAAAATACATATCAACACCAAAAACAATATAACAAACATCCAATGGTACATACGTCATCCATCATTGACAATCGCTAGCATTTTGTTATATTTGTTTCTTCTCTTCTTTAATGTTATTGTAAACAAAATAAGACCCTGTAGACAAACTTGAAGCCCCCTTTATCAACCATCCTCAGTCACATTTCCTTCCCAAGCCCCACCTTTAACCAATATTTTAGTGTGTCTACTTCCAAAAAAAGTGAATTTTTAACAGTACAAATTGAGCTGCTGCTGCTGCTGCTGCTAAGTCGCTTCAGTCGTGTCCAACTCTGTGCAACCCCATAGACGGCAGCCCACCAGGCTCTCCCGTCCCTGGGATTCTCCAGGCAAGAACGCTGGAGTGGGTTGCCATTTCCTTCTCCAATGCATGAAAGTGAAAAGTGAAAGTGAAGTTGCTCAGTCGTGTCCAACTCTTAGCAACCCCATGGACTGCCGCCTACCAGGCTCCTCCATCCATGGGATTTTCCAGGCAAGAGTACTGGAGTGGGTTGCCATTGCCTTCTCCAAAAAATTGAGCTAGCTGTTTTTAATAGCATGAATCATATCCTTTTAATAGTGTTAACACTGCATGACACATATCAGGTGCAGCATTAACATTTACTGAATAAACATAATTGTTTCTAGAATAAGAAATCCCTTCCAAGATGCAGGTCTCAAGGAGCTCATGGTTGGAGGTGCCCAGGAATATTCATCTTCCTATTGTAAAGTACTTTGAGAGCTGGCTTTACAACGCAGTGTGTTGCTGAGACCTGTGGGTCTGAGCAGCTACCTTCTGTCGTTTTAGGTTGACTTCCCCAGAAATCTGGCCAAGTCTGTAACCGTGGAATGAGAACCGAGAGGAGACCACTACCACCTTCAAGACCTGTCCCAGTGAAACCAAGTGGGAAGAAAAGCTGGCATTCGGCGTGTTCTCAGTAGATCCCGATAGAGCTTGACAGCTTTGATGTGCCTTGTACCCAAGTGCTTTGCTTACAGCAGGTAGTGTTTTCTCTGTGTCCTGAAGTCACCAGAGGAGAAGGGAATCATTGTTTACACATGGGGATCTGAGCAGACTCTTCCAATACCGTGCAATAGAGATACAGCTCTCTTCAGAGTAACTGTGAACCTTTTTTAACCAACACTAAAGACAAAATATTTATAATGACAGTTGTATAGCTTTTAAGTTATTTTTCTAGTATGTGGCTTTCTGTAGCCAACGGTGCCCTCAGGCTACCTAGTGCACCCAGTCCCCTGGCAGGGAATGTACATCTCAGATCTGAGTGCCAGGCATTGCCCCTCTGGACTCTTTTCTCCTTTCCCATCCTCTCTTGGCTGCTACTGAGTCCTGTCCTCTGACCTCGGGGAAGCCCCCTCCCCCCATCTTCCTATGCCTCCATAGGTCCTATCAGATCTCAGCTCCTTTCAAAAGTATCTTCTCATCTTAATCTCTCTGACTCTCCAACTTCTCTTTCATCTCATCATGGTTCTTTTTAAGCCCAGGCAGTATTTTGGTCCCTGCTCCTGCCCAGAGTAAAAACAGCCTGAAAAATCCCATGCAAGAGAATAGTTTCAAGTGGGCTACACTGCCCTCTGTTTAAAAGCATGCACAATCAAAGTACTATGCAATTTTAAGACAATAAATAACAGTAAAATTGTGTGTGTGTGTGTGATTTTTGTTAATCTTGTTCTTTTCGTGTACATATTTTTTGAGGGCTCCTCAAAACAAACAGCAAAACAAACAAACAAACAAAAACAAAACAAAAACAAACTGAGCAGTAACTCATGGGGGCAGCCCTGTTTCTTGGTAGTCACTGGCATTGTCCCCATACCCATGACCTGTGTGCTTCTAGGAGGAAAATGAGGACTGTGTTAACAGAGTGGAACAAAATGCAGGAGGTTTGGAACTCTGGAATGACAATCCACTCGACAGATGTTGGAGGAGGTTATGCTGCTTGAGATGGCTGCCCAGAGCCTGCACACAGCACACAGGGGTGAAACTCAGATTTGTACTTTTTTCCCCAATGATCCTATAAAGTCACCAATTTTATTAGTAGAATCAGGCAGGAAGATAGAAAGCCAGAGAGCCAGTTCTGGAGTTGGAGCTTGGCTCCCTATGAAAGTGCTATCCCAGACAGCGCGAATGGTGTCTTCACGGCCACTAACTGACATGTGGGGCTCTAGAGCACCAGCAGACCTTAGTTCTGGATTACCTGTGGGCTATCCAGTGACTTTTCCTTCCCCTTCTAGGTTCTCCCCTGAATAACAGGGGTTGGAAACCTGGGAACTACGTTTCCAGCTGAATTCCACCAGTGAGAAGCACTCCTGGGAGATTTGAAAGTTTAGAAATTGTATTATCCATTGAGAAATTCATATCACTTATTTCTGCTCTGGCAGAAGTAGATGGGGGGGTCCTATTGTGGCCCTTAGCACCAGCACACCCACTGTGGCAGTGCTTGCTGTGCTGGCCACCAGCAGAGGCTTCCTGGGGCTCCCCCAGGATCCCACTTCTGAGAACTGGCAGGAACCCAGGGGCCCTGATGGCATTCTCAGACCTTCCTTCTGCCCTTCTTACAAATAAATAAGGGTGTAAGTTCTGCTGGAAATGCCTGCTCTGGTTTCTGTCCTCCTGACCAAACAATGACCAGTACAACTTTTGAGGTTAAGAGACTACAAACTAGCCAGAACATCTTTATCTGAATAACAACCAGAAAAATGTATTTCATCCTTCACTCCTGAGGTGATGACCACCCTCACTTCCATACTAATCGATCCCTTACTTTTCTTTATAGTTCTGTTTATCACATTCACACAATAACACTCAAACAAAACTACAACCTAGCCTTGAAATCAGAGGACAAGCACACACCAGCCATGCAGAGAGAAAGCAGCACTGCCCACACTGGGCAGAGGCTCCCATAGGAAGTGGGCA
This sequence comes from Bubalus bubalis, assembly GCF_019923935.1. Lineage (NCBI taxonomy): Eukaryota > Metazoa > Chordata > Mammalia > Artiodactyla > Bovidae > Bubalus > Bubalus bubalis. The sequence goes on along the minus strand of NC_059165.1, from coordinate 109,302,366 downwards.
GAGCAGGCTGGGGTCATGGTCCGACTTCCATTTCTCCGGGAGGTGACAAGGCCCCTTCTGGGGGAATTTGCAAGCAAAACCATGAGTGAGTTTGAGAAACAGGGCTCTCCACAGTCGGGTGCCTCGCAAGACTGAGGTGTCAACCAGGTGCTGGACATACAGCAGAAGCCTGGTCAGTGAGAGTGGGCTGCTCTGTCTTCTATTTCTGAGCCTGCTGTGGTCTACTTCCTGCTCTCGGGGAAAAGCAGAAAACCTCTGTGAGTGATATGTGTCCTCAGCAGAGCCTAGGAGGAGAGACCCTCATTACACATGGTCAAGTCAAGTACTGATGAGAATCTGGGCCAGTTCTCCTGAGCATTCTGTCCTCAAGTAAAGAAGGTGATCTGATGGAAAGGGGGGTCTTGCTGATGACAGTCCATGTGGTTCAGCTGCCTCCCCATCAGCGGCAGACCTGTCACTCTGGGGTCACCTTTCACCTTCCTCCAGGAAGTCCCGCCTCATCACTCATCTCTCTTGCTTCCTGTCTCTTATACTCTTCTTTTGAATTTCCTTCTTTGTTCTGGTGGAGCACATCCTTCTTGAGTAAAGATGCTGGGAGGTAAATGTTTTGAGGCCTAGCATGTCTAGAAATGACTTTATTACTCATACTTGATTGAAGGTTTAGCTAATTATAGAATTCTATGTCAGATAAAAATGTTTCTTTCAGAATCATAAAGGCAGTGATCCCTTATCGTGTTCTCAGTACTGCACCTGAGGAGTGCAAAGTCACTCTGGTATGCCTTTGTCAGTGACCTCCTTATTTCCTTCTTTTTGTTCTCTATGTTCTCAGATATCACAACAAGGTGCCTTGGATCTCTTTTCATTTAGTGTTGATTTCAGTCTGATTACTTATAACTGTCAGGTCTGGATGTTTTCTTGAGTTACTTTTTTGTAGACTTAATTTTGCTTCTCTGGCCTTTCTGTTATTCAGAGGTGAAGCTGCTGGAGCATATATCTCAGGGGTAGAGCCTTTGACTACAGAGGTCAAGCTACTAGAATGACCTATAATTTCTTATCCTTTCTATTATTCATCTTCTCTTTTTGTGCTACTAATTGGGAGGTTTCTTCAGTTTTCTCTCCCAACCTATTACCAAGATTTTTCATTTCTTCCAAATGATTTAATTTCCAAGAGCTCTTTTTTTAGTTCTGATATGTTTAACTAAAGCCCATAATTTATTCATATGTCCATAATTTGTCTCTAATTCCCTTTTCCTATTCAGGGACATCACGTGTCTCCTTTTGGCTGAGTTTCTCAGACTTCCCTTGTTTGTGATTACTTTGACAGTTTTGAGGACTATTGGTGGGTATTTTGTAGACTGTCTTAAACTTGGATTTGTCTGATGCTATCCTCATGGTTAGACTGGTGCTCTGTGTTTTGGAGAGGAAGACCTCAGAAGTAAAATGCCATTCTCATCATTTCATATCAAGGGTACATACTATCAACATGTCTTATCAGTGTTATGTTAAACATGGTCACCTGACTGAGGCAATGTTTGTCAGATTCTCTATTCCCCAGGGCTTTCTGGGGAATCCACTTTCCATACTGAACTCGTTAGAAGGAAGCCACAATGCCTACCCCACACTTAAAGAGTAAGGGAAGTAGGTTTCACTTCCATAGGAGGGACGTATCCATATAAATTATTTGGATTTCAGTACAGATTTGTCTGTTCTTCCCCACTTTTTTGTTGTTAAATCATCTATTTCTATTACTATGAAACTCACGGATATTTATTTTTATACTTTGAGTCACAACCTAGAACTAGGTTACTTTTATTTTGTTGTTCAAATTTTCCAGCGATGGCTACTGGGAGCTCCTTCAGCTGGCTCCTATGGCACGCCCCCTTGTTTGTGGATGTGCTTCGGAAGCACTTCCCTTCTTGCCTACAGCCTGCTCTAGGCTCATCTTGGATATTCCCAGCCCCTGCCCTAGAATCAGCCATTGCTCTAAGGACCCCTGGTTTCCTTTATTTGAGAATGGCATTAGAAACCTAGGCTCTGGGTGTGCTACTCCTAGGATGTCATCACTTCTAAGGCATCTCAGCTGAGAGCACAAGACATAGTTTGTGTGCTGAATTTTTTTTAATGGTGGTTCTTGTTTCAAGGCACGGAGAAGGCAATGGCACCCCACTCCAGTACTCTTGCCTGGAGAATCCCATGGGCAGAGAAGCCTGGTAGGCTGCAGTCCATGGGGTTGCTAAGAGTCCAACATGACTGAGCGACTTCACTTTCACTTTTCACTTTCATGCACTGGAGAAGGAAATGGCAACCCACTCCAGTGTCCCTGCCTGGAGAATCCCGGGGACGGGGGAGCCTGGTGGGCTGCCGTCTTTGGGGTCGCACAGAGTTGGACATGACTGAAGTGACTTAGCAGCTTGTTTCAAGGATGCAATATTTTTTCATATCCTCTGAAGCCTGCAAAGATTTTTTTTTTTTTTCTGTTAGAATTTCCTTCTCTACATAGCCTGTTTTTCTGTTTGATTTGTCTAAGTTTTCTTTGCCATGTGACCTTGGACTGTTCAGTCAGATTCAAGGTAGGCTGAACAGTCCTAGGCACACAGTGGCACTTATTTTGATGCCGAGATTCACTGCTGGTCAATGTGGTAGGGGACTTGTGGGCAGATGGAGGGTCAGGCCTTTCCTTTAGGCTTCAGGGTTGGTCAGACTTGCAGAAAAGTTTTCTAGTCCCTTGCCTTTGAGCAAGGGTCCAGCAACTGGTACTCTGGGAAACACCTGGAAGAGGAGGGCTGAGGATCACTGCATTCAGTCATGGGGCCATGGGTTCCCCATTCTCATACAGCTCCCATACTTTCAGCTATGCCCCCAGCTCACACACTCTGTTTCTTATCACTGGAGAGTAAAATCCAGACTTCTGCCTTTCCCAACTGTTTTCTACCCTTTCTCTTTCCATGTCCTCATATGAGACTGACTGACCAGCATGGGGGTGAGAGCCCTGAAGGGCAAGCTATCACAGTCCTCCTATGGGGGGTTTTCAAACTTGACTTGAGACAGAGAGAGCAGAAGGTGACATGGGAAGAAGGAAGCTGACACAGGAATGCGATGGGACAGAAAGACTTCCTCTGGCTGCCAAGGCCTCACCCTAGCTCTCAAGCCTGTAGTACTGAGACCAGCTTTACCCCTGCAATCCCTCAGGTGCTATGGTGCAGGAAGCTCCCCACATTGTCCCCATTGGTTTAAATGCAGTATGGCTTTCTATAACACAACTGAGACAGTACTGATTTGAACCCTCTGACACATCTCTGGTCCTGGTAAGGGCTGGGGAGAAGACAGAGGAGGGCTTAGGGGAGTCGAGGGAGAGTAGGCCATGTGGGGGGAGGCTGAAAGCCCACTCCACATGGAACCAAGGTACAGATAAGCTAATCCATTGCCCAAAGGACCATAACTGAAGTGGAGAGCCTGACCGGAACCCAGGCGAAGAGGCCCATATGGGACGGGGAAGTGGGCAGTGTCTGTAGCATCCAGGGCAGGGAAGGGCAGCCAGAAACAGATTCTAAAGGGCCTCCTCATGAGCAGGCCAAGGGCAGAAGTCCCCAGTCAAAAACCAAGCCAGGTTTCCCGCTCTGACTACTCCTCCTCTCTCACCCCTATGGCCTATCTCCAAGACCCAACAATTCCACCTCTTAAAGTTTTTTTTCTTTACATTAAGTTTGCTTTGTATAATTTACACACATTAAGTCATCTTTTCTGAGGTGCACAGTTCTGAGTTTTGATACATATACAGTCATATGCCTGTGTGCTAAGTCGCTTCAGTCATGTCCGACTCTGTGCAACCCCGTGGACTGTAGCCCATGAGGCTCCTCTGTCCGTGGGATTCTCCAGGCAAGACTACTGAGTGGGTTGCCATGCCCTTCTCCAGGGGATCTTCTCGACTAGGGATTGAACCCATGTCATAGTCATATGAGGGCCACCATAATTAAGATACAAATAGAGTATACCCAACAGAAATACCCCAAAAGAAAGCTGACTGTGGGAGAATTGATGCTTTTGAACTTGGTGTTGAAGAAGACTCTTGAGAGTCCCGTGGATTGCAAGGAGATCAAACCAGTCCATCCTAAAGGAAATCAGTCCTGAATATTCATTGGAAGGACTGATGCTGAGGCTGAAGCTCCAATACTTTGGCCACCTGATGCGAAGAACTGACTCACTGGAAAAGATCCTGATGCTGGGAAAGATTGAGGGCAGGAGGAGAAGGAGATGACAGAGGATGAGATGGTTGGATGGCATCACTGACTCGATGGACATGAGTTTGAGCAGGCTCTGGGAGTTGGTGATGGACAGGGAAGCCTGGTGTGCTGCAGTCCATGGGGTTGCAAAGAGTTGGACACAGCTGAGCAACTGAACTGAGCTGAACTGATCATCCCAAAAAATTCACTTGTGGCTCCTGGTAATTATCTCCCCCTGCCCTCTACCTTGACCTCTGGCAACCACTAATATGACTTTGCTTTTCCCAGAAGGTCATATATATGGAATCATGTGGTCTTATGTTTGGTTTCTTTCCCTTTCTGTTTTTAGTACTTTTCCTTGTTGTGCACTTGCCATCAGGCCAGCTGTCGGGCAATATTCTACTGCACAGGTATACCACAGTTCCTTTCCATTCACTGAATTATGCACACATGGGTTGTTCCCAGTTTTTGACTGTTTTGAATAAAGCTGCTATGAATATTCTTTATGTGAACATGCTTTTATTTCTCTTGGGTATATATCCAGTGATGGCATTGCTGGGCAATATGACAGGTCTATGTTTAATGTTATCAGAAAGTATCAAACTGTTTTCCAAAGTGGATAAACCAGTTTGCTTTTCCACCAGCAGTGTATGAGAGTTCCACATCATTGCCAACACTCGCTATTGTCTTTTCTAATACAGCCATCCTATTGGGGTGTGTAGCGGGGTGTGTACTGATAGTGGGTTGTAAATCAATTTGCATTTTCTTAAAGTTTTGAAACAGTTTTAAAATCAGTTCCTTCCTCTTGACACCTGCTGCCTTGGCCCCAGGCCAGCTGTCATCTTCTCTTACAAGGGCTGTAGCAATAGCTCTTTAATTGGTCTTGTGATCTTAAGTCCCTCATCCCTGAAACTTCATGTGCCTTAATGATCTTTCCAAAACAAACATCCCATCACATTGCTCACTTCCCTTCTTAATACTCCACAAGAGCTGCCCATTACTTCTATAGCCAGGTCTCCACCCTGTGATGCCCCAAGGCCCAGTAGGTAAGGGGTGAGTGAAATTGCAGGTAGGTGTGGGTAATAGGGAGTTAAGACTGTGGTGAACTAGGGGGTCTCACCTAGTGGGACAGCTGCCACTCAGTTCCAGCTGAAACTATGGGAATATGAACCTCACGTTGCCAGAGCTTTAACTATTAGGCAGACAGTGAAACCAACAATCCGAGAGTTTTCAAGGTGAAAGCTCCCAATTTTTAAATGTTGGCAACTAAAAAACATAGAAATATAGAAAAACTCTCAGGGTTAAACAAGGCATTCTGGGAGCTGAAGCCAGCCTATGGGCCTCCAGTCACCTGTGCTAGTCCACCCACCTCAAAGCCCTCATAACTTTCCAGTATCCCTTCTCCATCTCCAACAAGAATAGGTGACGTGTGGTTCCCTGAACACAGTGTGCAGGTATTCACTTCAGAACCGCTGGGTCTGAACGCTCTGTCCGTCTGAAGCACTGGCCCAGCACATTCCTGCTGGCTTTCTATCCTCAGCTGGAGCTTCCTCTTGTCCAGGAGGCCTTCCTCAACTGCTCTTCCCCACCTGGCAGGCTAGATCAGCTGTCAGTCATGCCCATATGTTCCCCTCTCCCCGATCCCTACAGTTCTCAACACACTTGTGGCAGGATCTTCTCACTTGTTAGCCCCCACTGGAATTCTGTACACTCTTCCAAGTACAGACCAGCTCCCTGACCCCTATCCTGTCACTTCAACTGTGTCCATAAATGTTCACTGTACGCCATAAGCCGGAAAGCAGGATCCTTTCAGAAAGCTCTACATGAAATGCTCTCCTCTGATGGAGTGAATATGTGTACAATGATTTTTGGAACTCACTCTGCAAGGGGTGATTGCTGCAAAGTCAGGACTGCAGTGTATCTGAGAATGAGTGCTCCTTCCTAATCTGAGAGGCACCTAGGAATGCTTCTTTGTAAACCAACAGTTCTGACAGCCAGACCTCATTGCTGCTACTGCTAAGTCACTTCAGTAGTGTCCGACTCTGTGCGACCCCATAGACGGCAGCCCACCAGGCTCCCCCGTCCCTGGGATTCTCCAGGGAAGAACACTGGAGTGGGTTGCCATTTCCTTCTCCAATGCATGAAAGTGAAAAGTGAAAGTGAAGTCGCTCAGTCTTCTCCGACTCTTCGCGACCCCATGGATTGCAGCCTACCAGGCTCCTCCGTCCATGGGATTTTCCAGGCAAGAGTACAAGAGTGGGGTGCCATTGCCTTAGACCTCATTAGTTTCCCATAATCCTTGATGGTGGCAATTTTTGCTTCCTATTTTCTGTTGTGCATCCGGAGCAGGTAGCAGTATGGTTGGGTGTGGGCAGGAGCCTATCAGGTAGGCCCTTATCAGTGTAGGCAACACTCAGGAACTACAACTTCAAACAGGGATGAGCCATACTTAGTTTTAGAAAACTCGCTCTGGTAGCCAAGATCAGGGTGGCCTAAGGGGAACTCTGTACCTGAATCCCTTCCTCTACACTACTCCTCTTCTGAGGTCCTGGTACCCCCAGCCTGGCCCTGGGTCACAGGCTTGCCAGCGTCCCCAAATTCTGCCACTCTGCTCCGTGCCCCTTAGCTTCCCCATTTGCAGAGTCCTGCTCCTTCCCTCCAGTTTGGCCCTTACCCTGGCCACCCTATGAGAACTGTTCTCCTTTACAGTTCACAAGTTCCCCCATCCCCAAAGTCCCCTCACCCCATCCACTGACCTCTGAGATTTTCCCCAATGGGTCCAACCTTCGTGCCTCACTTCTAGCTTTGCTAATAGAAACACGGATCTGACAACAACTCTCCCATCATTTCACATCTTCAGACCTGCTGGAACAAGATCCAGAGGCTAGCTCAGGGAGACGCCTCTGAAGAAGGTCACTGCCAACAAATCACAGGTCCTACGGGCCCTCAGCATTGCACTCCCTTCCCTCCATTTGACTCTGCCATTCTCCTCTGAGAAGACCCAGGAATGAATGCTCTTTTGTAAAACCACAGCTCTGACAGCCAGACCTTCTGAGTTTTCCATAATCCTTGATGGTGGCAATTTTTATTCAAGAGGCTTGAACTCTGCTCCTGGCTCACCAGCCAGTCTTCTCCCCTCTGTCACTGACCTGCCGGGGCCAGGGGCCTACACATGGCCATCTCCTCCCATGCCCCTCCTCGGCTTCTGGCAGCAACCCTCAAACTCCTTCACAGTGAGCAAAGGAATCCAAGGTCCATTCCTCTCGTCTCCACGTCCTCGCCGCCTCCGCCTCCCAGTCCTGGACGCCAAGGCCCCGGCTTCCCCTTGCCCTGGCCCTCCCCACATGGACCTTCTCGGCCTTCCTGCAGGCCGACTCGCCGCTGTCAGTCTGCACCTGCAAGCCCAGCGGCCCGGCTTTCGGTCCCGTCAGTAGCCCTCTCCATCGCCTCCCAGCGCGGTGTTCGGCCGCCGCACCGCAGGCGCCGGTAAAGCTCAGTCAGAGCACCGAGCCGGGCCTGCGTCAAGAGGACGCGAAGCGATCGGCAGCACGGCCGCCGAGCGCCGCTCCCAGAAGAACTGGTCAACCAGCGCCGGGCTCGGCCCGCCTCCCCTCCGGAGCCGCCCGGCAGTAGCCCCAGCCCCGCGCGCGCGCGATTGGCCGCGCCCGCCCAGCTCTCAGCGCGCTGATTGGCCGGCGCGTGGGTCGGTCAGGCCGGGCGCCGCGGCGGCGGCTGCAGCGGAGGAGAAGCAATCCAGACCGGAAGGGTCTTAAGCGCCCCGGCGCCCCTCACACCCTTCTGCGGCGGCGGCGACGGCGGCGGCGGGGCGGAGCGGAGGAGAGCGGGGCGGGGCGGCCGGCCGAGCCCGGAGCAGCGGAGCCGCGAGCAGCTAGCGCGCTGCGCCGCCAGTCCGCCCGCCTGCCCTCCCTCTGGCGCGGCGGCGGGGAGGCGAGGTGAGCCCGGCGGGCGGGTTAGGCCCAGCGGGGACTCTGGGACCGAGCCTCGCCGGGGAGGGGCGGCGGGAAGGCCGCGAGGCCAGGCTCCGCGAGGACAGGGGGGTGCGGAGCGGGAAGACCGGGTTCTGTGGGGTCTGCGGGGTGCTGGAGACCCCGGCCGCGTCCCCTCTTCCTCCAGGCTGCCGCACTCACCCCCTTACGCCCGGCTGTCCGCGCCCCAGAGCTGCGGGCTCGCTCCCCGCTCTGGCCCCGGCAGACCTGCTGTAGGGTCTGTGGGCGCCCCCTCCCCCGCCCCGATTGTTTGGCACCCAGCTGCATACCTCCTCCCGGATGCTCAGAGCCTGGGATCTGATTCCTGCGACCTTGGCGAAGGCACTGATCCTTGCTGTTCCTCTGTTTTCCCCTAGGCAAAGTGGGGGAAATGTCTACCCTTTTGGACAGGGTTGTTGTCAAGCTCCATGAATGTGTGTGAAAGGCCCTGGGCAGGAGCCCGCCCGGTGCACACTTGTGGAAAATTGGGCGGGATACTGCTCCTTGCTGGTTTGAGTGTAGCAGAGTCCGCCCAGAGTCCCCCATCCTCGTGCTCCCCAAGTGCCTTGTCATTGCATACTCGGTGCCCAGCAGTGCCCGAGCGGGCCCTGACCAGCTCATCCCCCACAAGTCCCCCAACCCGGAGCACTGGTCTCCTAACCTACCCATCTTACTGGCCTTGAACCCTCAGCTCTGTTTACCTCAGGACCTTTGCACTTGTATCCAGTGATTGGAGTTGCCTCCGTGATCTTTGCACAGCTGACTCCTTCTGGTCCTTCTCCTCACATGTTTCAATTTACAGAATGCTTTCCTTGACCACCCTTTCTCCTCCTTTAGTCATTCTGTCTCATTACATTAATTTTCTTCCCAGTATATGGTTTGAAACTATTATATTGATTTGCCTGTTTATTTTCTGTCTCTCCCATTATGATTATAGCTTTATGAAAACAGGTAGTTGTCTGATTTGTCCACTGCTTTATCCCCAGTGCTTAGAAAGCACACAGTAAGTATTCAGTAAGATCAGTTAAGTGAGTAAATGAATGAATGAATGACCCTGCCAGCCTGTTGCCTCTGCTTTCTCTGTTTGTTTAGTGACTTCTAACTTGTGAAACTTACATGCAGATGGTAGGTTGCTTTAGTTTTGTGAAACATTTTCATGTCCTTGACCCCTTTATTTGGTAACTATCAGAACAAGCTGTAATATAAAATCTGACATTTTTATAATGTTTTAGCTCTAACTTCCTTCCTCGCATTCAGGACACATTGAATTCTACATTATCTAGGTCGGCTTTCTGCTCGGCCCTGGGGACACAAAGTCAGTAGCAACAGGGTCCCTTCCTCCAGAGAGCCCAAGAGACCAGTAGAGAAAGGAGACATGCAGACAGTGCTCGGACAGCTTGCTGTAGAGGAGGGGCTGTGCTGTGGAAACTTGGAGGAGGAGGTGGTGCTTGGCTGGAGCTGGAGTTGACTTGAATGGTGATGAGAAACTTGTCAGGTCCAGGGGAAGACAAGAAGTGGGCAAGGGCAGGGTGAAGGAGGAACTTCAGCCCAATCAGTTTAGTTCAGTCGCTCAATCACTTGCGACTCTTTGGGACCCCATGGACTGCAGCACGCCAGGCTTCCTTGTCCATCACCAACTCCCAGGGCTTGCTTAAACTCATGTTCATTAAGTCGGTGATGCCATCCAACCATCTCATCCTCTGTCATCCCCTTCTCCAATATTCAGCCCAATATTGGGGTCAAAAATCAGCCTGTGGGGCCGGGTGTGAGAGATTGGAGTAGTGGAGACCCTGGAGAACCAGATGCCACTTACCCAGCAATTTTTAGAAAGAAGTCAGAACTTGAGATTTGTATCTGTACTCTCTTCATTTTTAATTGTTGGCAGTAGCTTATTTTAAAATGTTTTCAGTGCTGTGAGCCAAGCAAAATGCAGACCTCATTCAGTTTTATTTCAGGATTGTCGACTCCGGACTTCAAGGCAGGTTGTTTAGGAGGGAAGAGTTGCAGTGAGCTAGAAAGGTAGCACACAACTAGGGGAGCTAGTCCCTATTTGTCCAGGAACTCTCTTTTGTCACTGGAGCCCTGTGATAGCAGCTAGGAAGCCTGCTGGCCTCCACTTTCTACACAGGAGGAAACAGCCTCCCAGAGTTTCGACAGTCTGTTTTGTAGCAAGCAGCTGGAAAGTGAAATTTGAACCCAGGTCTCCCGCAGATCAGCATTCTTTCCTGAGTCCCTTAGCTCTGAGTAGTCTCTTTGGCTCTTAATTTGTTCTGGAAGAATAAAATCCAATCTAGATATCGTTTCCCTTCATTTAACCCTTTTTTTCCCCTTCAAAAGAATCCTACAGGGTTAAAAACAATCCTATTTTGGCATAGTCATCTCTGAAGAGGAATTTTCCTGAGTTTCTTGCCGAGAATCCACTCCTGAGAACTTATCTTTTCAGGACGCCACTTTAAATAATTTGTTGACAGATTAAAATGTGTTTATTTGGCCTTCCTAAATAAATGTTAGAGGGTACACCTCAATTTGTCTATTTAAAATAAAATATCTTAATTTTCTGGATAGAGAAAAGTGCCAGATGACGCAATTAATAGTGAGTAAACCAATTTATTTCATGATATATGAGGTAAAACAAAACCACATTTTTTCCTTAACATTGTTGATTTGGCAGTAGGAGGGCATGGCAGCCCACTCCAGTATTCTTGCCTGAAGAATCCCATGGACAGAGGAGCCTAGCAGGCTTCAGTCCATAGGGTCGCAAAGAGTCGGACATGCCTGAAGTGACTAACACACGTGTATGCACAGCTGTCTCTGATCTAGTTATACTTGGTTAAGAAGGTGACATTTTTACATAATTTTCCTTAAAAATTGTTAAATTTGTATTTGCCCTTCTGTGATTGTATGACCTGGTTTCAACAACAGTCTTCGTTGTAACTGTTTTATTATGAGAGATCTCAAACATGTGGGAAAGTAAACAGAGTAGTATCCCCTGCCAGCAATCACTAACCGCTGGCCAACCTGGTTCACCCCTGACCTCATGCCTGCAGCTCTCACACACCCCCCAACACACACTGTGCTATTATTTTCAAGCAAATCCTAACGATTATGTCATTTCACCCATAAATTTTTCAGTTTACGTCTGAAAAATTTTAAAAATAAGAATTCTTTCAAACTTGGAAAAGCAGTAATTAGTCATTCTGTAATATCAAATAGCCAGCCAGCACTCAAATTTCCAGTTGTCTCATAAATTTTATAGTTTCTTTAATAGTTTCTTCCTTGGAATACAGATCCAGATAAGGACCATATATTGTGATTGGTTGATAATGTCTTTGAATCTGTAGATCCCTCTTTATTTCTGTTTTTCTTTTCCTTGTAATTTATTTGTTGAAGCGATAGTATTTTTGTTATTGGGATTTTACTGATTGTACCTCTGTAATGTCATTTCTTGTGTTTCTCTGTGTTTCTTGAAAATTTGTAGTTGGATTTAGACAAGGTTTGGTTGGATTCAGGGAGCCTTCTTAGGTGGGGTGTGCGCTTCCTCTAGAGGCAAGTAGTCTTGATTGGCTCACACTATGATGTTAGCTACTGTTGATACTCAGTGCCTGGACCCTTTGATTAATTAAAAGGCCATACTGGGGGGACAAGTTTGTGTATCTTTTGCACAGCAAGAATTCATTTTTTATAAAGTACTGTGGGTCTTTTCAGATTTTAAATTGGCCTTTGGATTGCCAGTTAAAATATTTTTAACTGGTGCCTCAAATCCTCTTTGGAAAATGTTGGGGTGTAAATTAATCAATATAAAAATAATCAGCAATAGTAGTCTCAATTTTAGCATAGGAATTCCTTATAGCTAAGGAAATTTACTACACATTTGAAAGTGGAATTTAGCAAATTTGATTTTCTTTAATTTCATTCGGTTTCTTGGTTCATTTTTTTGTTTTTGGATTTTATAAAATATTCTACTCCCTCTTTCTCCTAGCTAATTTTACTTAAGAACCTTTCTTAAGCAAAGACTACATACTCTAAAACATTTCAGGAATAATAAAAATAGATTCTAAGGCTATATGAATTACAAATGAGGTGGGTTTTTTTCACCTCCCTTGTGGCTCAGACGGTAAAGAATCTGCCTGCAGTGCAGGAGATCCCGGTTCAATCCCTGGGTCAGGAAGAACCCCCGGAGAAGGGAATGGCAACCCACTCCAGTATTCCTGCCTGGAAAATCCCAAGGACACAGGAACCTGGAAACAACTGAGCAACTAACACTTTCACTTTTTCAAAAGCGAGGTGTTAATGTTAACTCTCTTTATGTTAAATAAATTCTGGCCTGTTTTGAGGTTGTTATTTAAAGTATTTCCATACCTGAATTATTTGGCATTAGGAGAATGAACAGTGTGAAAACCACCTATTAGTCTGTCTTTCCATAGCCAGCATAGGAAAAACCTGGGGATTTGGTTTAAAAACATATTTTTATTTAGAACAAGTTTTTTAAAAAGCATAGCTCTACTCCCTACAATGATTCTGAGAGAAAGAATAATAATGATCGCCTTTAAAACAACTCCTTTTCCTTAAAATATATATATTTATACATATACATATATTTCTACAGAATTGTAAATAATTTAATTTGTTACACTGTTTGAATATTGTGTATCTAAATTGATGCTGCTACTAGTTTGATTTCAGAATATCTAGGCTTAAGGATGCAAACCAGGTAGTGAATCCCCTAGCTGTGATTCTGGAATCAAATCTGTTTTTCTAACTCTTAACTCTCAGAAACATAGCTACTATTATATGTTGTAAAGTGGATGACTTCTAAAACTTTCATGACACACCATCTACCTGCCACAGCCTAGAGCAAAAAGTAAATTCTGTGCGTTGCCTCCTGTCGTGTCTTTCATGGAGGTGCTCACCAGCATTAACCGTGTCATCAGCCTTTGCACTCACCAGGGTTGAGTTTATGTTTTCAGAATGCAGATATTTGGAACAAGCAGAATGGGTGTGGTAAGATCTGTTCTAAGGTCGGCTAAGGTGAATACTCTGGCCTGTGCTGAGCACTGTGCTCGCTGTCCGCTGAGGTTGATTCTGCAGTTATCCGTCTTCTACAGATGAGTATAAGTGCTTGCCCAAGTTCACTCACCCAGATAAATGGCAGACCCACTGCCCTCTGACTTCAGAGCTGCCTTGCACTTAGCATCCCATTTAGTTTTCCTTTAACAAGTATTTACTGGCACCCACTGTGTAATTAGTAGATGACTGAGAAATAGAGGCGCTCACAGAGTAATAGTGGAGATAGACTTGCAAGGCAAACGAATACAGATTGTGGTGCTCAAAAAAGGGGGAGTGCCTGGCACGGTTGGAAAGGAAGCCCTACTGAGGAAGACTTGCAGAAAAGCAGGTGCTTGCCCTGGACTTGGGAGGATGAAGGTTGGCCAGGAACACAGAAAGGGAAGGGAAGTCATTTCAGGCAGATAGGACAACTCAGGCAGACAGACCTGAAGGTGTGCAAGAGCTGGAGTCTGCTGCTCCCCGGGGGGCTTGATAATGCTTGAGAGTGAGCCAGAGGCCCTGTAGAACGCCTCTGCTGTTCTCAGGAATCGGTCACTATTGAAGGAACTCAAACATAAGAGTAGTATACTCACAAATCCTTTTCAACAAATCTCTTTAATTCCTATTTTGAAATAACTACAAATCCTAAGAGGTTGCACAAATAGCACAGAGAGGCCCTGTGCCCCCTCACCCGCTTGCCCCCGATGGCTGTGTGTTTATATAGCTGTAGTGCAATAGCAGAGCCAGGCGTTAGAGTCAGTCCAGTGTTCGTGTGGTTCTGTGTCATTTTATCACATATGGAGGTTCATATAACCACCATCGTCATCATCAAGATACAGAACTATTTCATCATCCCAAAGGTCTCCCTTGTACTATCCCTTTATAACCACACTGCCCCCCTTCCCCCCCACCATCCATAACCCCTCGCGACCACTAATCTGTTCTATATCTCTGTAATTTTTCATTTTAGGGATGTTGTATACATGGATTATGGACCTTTTGAAATTGGCTTTTATCACTGAAATGTCATAATGCCCTATGACCTACCCCAGTTGTTGTTGAACATCAGTAATTCAATCATTTTTAGTGCCGGGTGGTAGTCCGTTGTATGGATGGATGTACGGCACTTTGTTTAACCATTCACCCACTGAAAGACATCTGGATTTCTTCCAGTTTTGAACTATTACAGATATAGCTGCTTGAGCATTCGTGTAAAGGTTTTCATGTGCACAGATCTTTCTAATGTGGTGTGTGTACCGTGGATTGGAGGTATCAGGAATGGAGGCTGGGAGAGCACTTGGGCTGTTGGTGTGTCTCGGGCACAATGAGGCCTTTACTCACAACATTGAGTATCAGGGCTGGAGGTGGGGAAACTGATGACTGCAAGGGGCCAGTGGGAGGCATTCTTGCTAGATCCTTAGGATCCAACTGTGAGTGACATGATAACCGACTATTAGTTTTTATTCTGTGTCATAGTATATGCCATAAGTTAAGAAATGATATTCAAAAGAGTGGCCCTGAGATGCTGTGAGGTTTTTGGTTATTCAGAGAAGATGAAAGTTGTGCTAAGATCCCTGGAGAAGAGAATAGATACCCACTCCAGTATTCTTGCCTGGAGAATTCCATGGACAGAGGAGCCTGGTGGGCTACAGTCTTTAGGGTCTCAAAGAGTCAGACACGACTGAATGACTAACACACACACACACACACACACACACACACACGAATACTATTTTTAATAAGAATAAAGTAGGGAAAAAGAACAATTTGATTAAAACTTTTAGCAGCAAGCATTGAAACAAAGAAGGTGATTGTGACAATCTGCTTTTAATCACAGCAGTCAGTTTATTTAAATATTGAATGCCCTGGGTATTCTGAAGCATTAGTGTGATTAAAGGTTGGATTCTGTGGATCACTGCATTATCTTCATCATCAGAAGAAAAGTGTCTAGGTGGGTTGAAGCCAACAAGATAAGATGTGAAGGTCTGTGTTATTTTGTCCTGGTCCTAACTAGCCCTTCGACAATCACTTTACTTTCTAAATAAAATTAAAGATATTCCAGTAATATATTGGGAGGAACATGGATATTGTAGTCAAATACACCTCAATTCAAATCCAGGCTATGCTACTCTCCAGCTGAGAATCTGGGCAAGTTACTTCCTGTCTCCAAGTTGTTTCCTCATTTGCAGGGTGAGGATAGTACCTGGATCTCACAAGCTGTTAGGAGAGCGCATATAACTGTGTACTGAGCCTGGCCCACTTGCCTTCCTGTCTCCAGTCTCATCTGCCTCAAATCCATTCTCTGTAAAGGGGTCAGAGTGACCATTCTTCAGCTTTTTATTTAAAAGTGTTTTTAAAATGTGAAATATGTGCATAGGTAAAAGAAAAAAAAAGTTGTAATGTCAGGAGTGAAAGTCTGGTTTTCCACTGTTTCTCTGCACTTGCTGGCGTATTGTCTGTGTTTGTGTAGTTTTCTGTACATTGGTATTTACTGCATGTACTCTTCTTTGGCTTGTTTTATTTCCTGACATATCTTAAACATCTTTCCATATCAATGCCTAAAGTCCCTGCATTGTTTTTAATGGCTTTATGATGCTTTTATGCCATGATTCATTCAGTCATTCCAAGGGTACCTTTTAGATTCTTTCTAGTTTTTTGCCTGTTACAAGCAGTGCTGCAAACATCCTTCCTTGCACAGTTGTCTTTACATCCTTGTACATGTGTATTTGTCAGGTGCCTTTGTATAGAATTGTAGGTGCCAGGTCAGGAGTCATGCAGATTTTTCCTTAGATATTACCTATTTTACTTCCAAATAGTGTTTTACGAATTTGTGTAATTCATACTAATTTATACTCACCAGTATATGTGAAAGTACCTGCTTTGTCACAACTGGGCTGTTACTTGCATGCAGGTCTTGCCTCCTCCAGGAAGCCTTCCTCTACATCTGCCTCTCACTCACACATTCCACTTGTTCTCTCCCTCTGCCCACCACTCTGCTGGACTTCTGCCGTGCAGACAGCGCATACCCCCAAGGACACTTCCTGTGTGGTATGATAATGATGTGTTGGTGGTTTGGAGGGAAAGGATTGTCTGATTAGTACTCCATGGTTTCCTTGGTGGCTCAGAGAGTAAAGAATCTGCCTGCAATGCTGGAGACCTGGGTTCGATCCCTGGGACAGGAAAATCCCCTGCAGAAAGGAATGACAACCCACTCCAGTATTCTTGGATGGAGAATTCCATGGACAGAGGAGCCTGGTGGGCTACAGTCTACGGGGTGGCAAAGAGTCGGACATGACTGAGCGACTGGCACACAGACACACAAACACACACACATCCCTCGTGTGTGGTACACAGGAGGCTGTCAGGAAACGTTTGTTGGGAGAAGTCAGTAAATAGTAGCTGACATCTCCCCAGGTCTCACACTGCATGCTCTCCACTGTTGTTTCCCATTTTGAAATGTTACAACTGTAAAGCTGTGATGGAAAGCTGTGCTGTGCTGTGCTAAGTGACTTCAGTCATGTCTGGCTCTTTGTGACCCCATGGACTGTAGCCCGCCAGGCACTTCTGTCCGTGGGATTCTCCAGGCAAGAATACTGGAGTGGGTTGCCGTGCCCTCCTCCAGGGGATCTTCCAACCCAGGGATCAAATCCATGCCTCTTCCGTCCCCTGCATTGGCAGACAGGGTCTTTACCACTAGTGCCATCTGGGAAGCCCCAGAAAGCTATAGTTAGAGCTAATTTTTTTATTTAGAAAAGTTAATCAGAGATTTAATACTGTATTTACAGTACCTGGGTTGTTTATATTTAGAATACTCAGATCAGATCAGATCAGTCGCTCAGTCGTGTCCGACTCTTTGCGACCCCATGAATCGCAGCACCCCAGGCCTCCCTGTCCGTCACCAACTCCCGGAGTTCACTCAGACTCACATCCATCGAGTCAGTGATGCCATCCAGCCATCTCATCCTCTGTCGTCCCCTTCTCCTCCTTCCCGCAATCCCTCCCAGCATCAGAGTCTTTTCCAATGAGTCAACTCTTCCCATGAGGTGGCCAAAGTACTGGAGTTTCAGCTGTAGCATCATTCCTTCCAAAGAAATCCCAGGGCTGATCTTCATAATGGACTGGTTGGATCTCCTTGCAGTCCAAGGGACTCTCAAGAGTCTTCTCCAACACCACATTTCAAACTTTGGCGCTCAGCCTTCTTCACAGTCCAACTCTCACATCCATACATGACCACAGGAAAAACTATAGCCTTGACTAGATGAACCTTTGTTGGCAAAGTAATGTCTCTGCTTTTGAATATGCTATCTAGGTTGGTCATAACTTTCCTTCCAAGGAGTAAGTGTCTTTTAATTTCATGGCTGCAATCACCATCTGCAGTGATTTTGGAGCCCAGAAGAATACAGTCTGACACTGTTTCCACTGTTTCTCCATCTATTTCCCATGAAGTGGTGGGACTGGATGCCATGATCTTTGTTTTCTGAATGTTGAGCTTTAAGCCAACTTTTTCACTCTCCACTTTCACTTTCATCAAGAGGCTTTTGAGTTCCTCTTCACTTTCTGCCATAAGGGTGGTGTCATCTGCATATCTGAGGTTATTGATATTTCTCCCGGCAATCTTGATTCCAGTTTGTGTTTCTTCCAGTCCAGCGTTTCTCATGATGTACTCTGCATATAAGTTAAATAAACAGGGTGACAATATACAGCCTTGACAAACTCCTTTTCCTATTTGGAACCAGTCTGTTGTTCCATGTCCAGTTCTAATGTTGCTTCCTGACCTGCATACAGATTTCTCAAGAGGCAGATCAGGTGGTCTGGTATTCCCATCTCTTTCAGAATTTTCCACAGTTTATTGTGATCCACACAGTCAAAGGCTTTGGCATAGTCAATAAAGCAGAAATAGATGTTTTTCTGGAACTCTCTTGCTTTTTCCATGATTCAGTGGATGTTGGCAATTTGATCTCTGGTTCCTCTACCTTTTCTAAAACCAGCTTGAACATCAGGAAGTTCACGGTTCACATATTGCTGAAGCCTGGCTTGGAGAATTTTGAGCATTACTTTACTAGCGTGTGAGATGAGTGCAGTTGTGTGGTAGTTTGAGCATTCTAGAGGTAGAGAAAAAAATTTTTAAGCATTTCTTTAAATGCTCTAAACAGGCTCTAAACAGATAGGAATGTTCCTCCTGCCCAATGTTTATTCATAGAGTGGGTAGATTTTATTCCAGTATCCTGGAGGGGATACTACAGGAGTCTCCAGTGCTGAAGAAATAGAGGTTTTCAGTTAGAGCAATTCATTTGACAAGCAGCATGGTAAGTGGGGAGGGTGTAGACCTGAGGCAGTTGCCTTTAGCAAAGGCCATGCCGCTTCCTAACCTTGAGGCATCCACTCACCACACTCGGGTCTCTAAGCGCAGAGTGTATCCTCCTAGGAGCTTTCTCAGTGGATCATTGGTTGGCATTTATTTAGTAATGTCGTATGAGAGGGAAGACAGGCCCTTCCTCCTTTGAGGAGCTCCTCGCCTGGCAGAGGGAGGCGGAGGCGGACCTGCAGAAGCTGAGTGACAGGGCGGTGTGACGGGCAGTGGGTCCCACTGCTGGGAGCCGAGGTGAGGAACCAGCGCCTGAGTGATGGGAGTTAAGTCAGGGACTCCACCTTCCGTGTGTTGGTAATGTGGTTGCCTGAAGAATTCTTACACTTCTCAATTTGGTTGATGTCCATTTTGTTTACGGCTATTTCTTTTGTTTGTTGTTGTTTTTTAGTAGCTGAGTATTGTCTGACTCTGTGACCCCTTGGGCTGTAGTATGCCAGGCTCCTCTGTCCATGGGATTTTCTAGGCAAGAATACTGGAGTGGGTTGCTATTTCCTTCTCCAGGGGATCTTCCCAACCCAGGGATTGAACCTGCGTCTCCTGCATTGCCCGGTGGATCCTTTACTGCTGAGCCACCAGGATCACGAGGTCCATTTTGTTGAAATACATCTCAGGAGTTGATTTCATTAATAGTTAATTTACATGCTTTCTTCTTTTGGCTTGGGGTTCTTTCTCTTGCTCTCATGAAGCCCAGGCTTGGCAGAGGAGGTGGCTCTAACAGATTCTTTGTTAAGTGACTTTTTTTTCCTGCCTGATAAGGGCAACTTATTTTAATTTAAAAATTATTTAAAATCTTGAGATGAAATTGTATTAATTATTGACCTAATGATGTAATATAGGGGGCTTCCCTGGTGGCTCAGATGGTAAAGAATTTGCCTGCAATGCAGGAGACCAGTGTTTTATCCCTGGATTGGGAAGATTCCCTGGAAAAGGGGATGACTTTCCACTCCAGTATTCTTGAATGGAGAATTCCATGGATAGAGGAGCCTGTGGGCTACAGTCCATGGGGTCGCAGAGTTGAACACAACTAAGTAAGTAACACAATGATGTAATATACTCCCCAAATTCACAAAAGCTAATCTAATACTGTACCGGTCAGAGTATGGGTTACAGCAGCTGTAGCAGAGAGAGTTCCAGAATTATTCAACATGACCTAGATTAATTTATGCCAATCTCAGTGTGGACAGGTGGACCAGAATGGCCCAGCTCTGTCCCACATGGTCGTTCAGGACTCTGGCTGGTGGGTGATTCTAGTATCTTCACCATGTAACTTCCATCTCTGGGAGTACAACTACTGATCACCCAGCCAACAGCAAGGGAGAAAGATAGATGGGAAGGCAAGCAACTTTCTGTTTAAAAAATGATCTAGAAGTAACATCCATCAGTTCTGCTCATATCTTATCAGGTAAAAGTTGGTCCTCTGGCCACACCTGGCTGCCAGGAAACTGGCCAGATGTCATCTCTGGCTGGACAGCTGTTTGTCCAGCAAATGAAGGGAGGAGTGGATCCTGGAGTAGGTCAGCAGCCTGGTCCTCTCATACTGTCCCTTGGCCTCTTCAGACTTGTCCAAAGTCAAACTCTCCAACTGTGCAGTTATCTCCTGCCTACCTTCCTCTGTTTCACCTTTATTTCTCCCCATCTCCTGCAGGGCAACAAGTTACACACACTCTTCCTCTAAGCCACGCATTTCCTTCGTTTCCCCAGCTACCATGATCCTGCCATTTTTGTCAGGTCTGCCTGTTTTGAGCCCTACTCACTCTAGTCACTCCCTTTCTCAGCTTCCCGAATGACCTCTCTTAGAAGCAAGTCTGAGAGCCTGTGCCTCTCGTGCTTTGATGCCTCCACAGCCCTTAGGCGCACGTCCAGACCCAGGTGGGTCCCAGTGGCTTCCAGGGCTTGTGGTGATCTGGCCTTGTTTTCTGTCTCCAGTTTTTTCCCCACGACCCAGCAAAACCAAATCTCAAATGGCTTGTCATGCTTAGAAGGCACCTCCAGCTCTCATCACATGCTCCTTCTCTTCCCTGCACCCTAAACCTCCGTCCTTCTGGCTTTGGGGCTCTCCTTGCATTCACTCTCTTCTGAGTGTACCCACAGTGTGCACTCTCTGTAAACTCGAAACCCAAAAGGCAGGCAGGCTGGCTGTTCTGGCAAGGGACATGGTCCACAGTGGTACCCAAATGCTTTGTGAATGACCATCATGGCTGGTACATTACTATATGGCAAAGAAACAGCAGATTGTATTGGCTCCTTGCTTTTTGCTGAGTCTGTCTCTGATCCTTTGCATTTGTACTCCACTGGTCAAGCTGAGCAATTCACCATGTCTGAGCACAGACAGTTTGAGCTCTGTGCTTCTGCTCTATCTCTGGCAAGATTGTTCAAGGCAAATGTCCCCTCCTCCATGAAGCTCTTCTTGTCTTCTGCACCTGCTGTGGGTTGAACCTCTTTTGCCTTTCAGATTTATTTACATTTTGCTTATGGCCCTTACCTCTTTGTAACTTGGATTACAATAAAGATAACAGACTCATTCCTCACATTTCTTCCCCAAAGAGTGAATTAGATGATGCTTCAAGACCAATTCCTGGTTGATTTTGCCATGTCTTCTGTATTATTTATCACTTTCTTGTTCAAAGGCACCCCAAAATGTTGAAATGAATTGTCTCAACCTCTTAAAAACTAAAGCTAAATTAAGAAAAGGATACTCCTTCAGATGTCAGTAAAATGGAGTAGCATCATGAGGGAATCATGAGCTACAGTGTTATAGGGTCAGATCAGCAAAAGTATATTGAATGCTAACTCTGTCCCAGGGTCCAGGCCCTCCCTGTCCTCCTGTCCTGGAAATACAAGGTGCCACAGTGATCAAGATGGACCTGCCTCTACCCTCTTAGAGCTTAGGACCAGCTTGTCACAGCTGCATGGCTTAGCCAGCTCACTAAGCTTTGGGTCACTCCAGTGCAACACGGGGCTAGCGATCCCTGTGGGTCATTGTGAGCAGTGTGTTAGTTTATCTGGTTCAGTGCTGGCCTCCCAGAGGCAGTCCTCAACCAGTGTGCAATGGCTCTTGGTCAAAGTGGCCGCTGGTGCTAATAGCTGTGCCTCAGCCACTGCCTGAGAGTGGTTAAAAAAAAAAAAAATTATAAATTTGATTTAATTCTTTGTTCAGACTTGTTATTGATAAATTTATTTCCATTTTTAATGGAAGTCCTAGACATCATTGTGTTGAAATATTTATCACCAGTACCAAAAATTCCATGAGTAGACATTAAATGTTAGATGGTAGAACAAACAGGCAAGAAGCTGGGGCAGCTGTAGAATAAAATTTAAATTCTGTGTTTTTAAATAGTGTGGAATACTTAACCTAAATGATTTTATTGTTGGCTTTTAAATTTTTAAATAATGACCAGTATAAATAACTTGCTAACTTTTGAATAAACATTATCAGACAAGAGCCAGGAAACTAAGTAAAGGTAACTTCCTGCCAATTCATTTCTGTTTGTTTTGTTTTCTGTATAAAATCACATAGGCTCCTGCAGCGTAGAAATCTTAGCTTACTCTCTAAACCACAAAAAGGCTGCTCTGGAGCTGCCAGTTTATACTCATACCTCGTGATTAACATCATAGTGTCCATGTATGGACTGTAGGTTATGACAGAATTCTCTGTCTGTATTGAAGCCCACTAGTGACGTGGGCTGCCGGGAATATAAGCTAGCTCCAGAACCAGCTCAAAAGTTAGGAACGCACTCACCAGTATGCATGGCGCTCACAGATGCCACCAGCCCTCCAACACCCTGTTGTCCTTTAACTTAGCAGTTTTATAATCACTTTGACATCAGATTTGCTTTCTGGTTCATCCCTTTAGCCTGAATTTGTGAACAGAGCAGAAGCCTGGTTCATTTGTTTTTCTGCGTGGACATAGACATATTCATTTTGCAACATCTCCGGAACACCTGCATGTCTGGTTGAGACAGTTCAGCATAATCTGGCCCCACAGGAAACTGATGAGAATTACATAGTGACGTGGTCTTGTCATGACTAGTAAAAATCTGCAAATTCTTTTCTCCAAAGATGGTGGTTTCCTAATCCAGTCCCTTAAGATCTGATCATGCAGGATCTCAAAGTTTCTTCCCTTCATAATAGTCTTGTACATTAAGATAGATGTCTTTGCATTTTTTGTTTGTGGCTTAAGTTCAGAACTTGGTCTGAGTTTACCAGCTTATAACCATAATGTCTTATATACCAAAAATTTAAAACACTATTAAGTGAGCGATGCATGTATAATTTCAGTAAGAATGCATGTTCATTCTGTTGTTTTTTTTTTTTCAGGGAATCTGCCGACTGTACCAGTTCTTTGGAATATTACATGACACTACATCATGAGTGACAGCAAATGTGATAGTCAGTTTTACAGTGTGCAAGTGGCAGACTCAACTTTCACAGTCCTAAAGCGATACCAGCAGTTGAAACCAATTGGCTCTGGAGCCCAAGGAATTGTTTGGTAAGTATGGTCTGTTTCAGTAGTGTAGATTGAGCTTTTGTTGTCATAAAAACTTAATAGTTCTAAGTTGTCAGAATTTAGAAAACACTGATGATAAAAAATACTCTTTGCTATAGGTTTATAAGCTAAATTGAATCAACTTCTTGCTTTAGTTACATGTAGTCGGATTATAGGATACAAACTCAAATTCTTAAAAATGCTGCATAAATTTAAATAGGTAGAAATTTTTCTCTTTTGTTTCTTTTTTCTTTTTTTCCCCTTCTCCATTCCCCCTGTCATAATGATATTAGAATACTAGGTATGACAGTGAGTTGTAACCGAAATTTGGAGTTTTATTCATTTCTTCATCCTGGCCACCCTTCCCCCCTCCCCCTTTTATTCCCGATCACTCCTGTTCATTTCTAGGCGCCATGATTGCAGTGCCTTGCCCTTCATTGGCAGGATGAGGCCAGTCAGTGTCATTATCACCCCATGGATTAACCAGGAAGGGATGCCGTATGAGGGGCTGGGCTGGCCGTCTCTTCCTTGGTGTCTCACTTCAACTATGAGTCCAGCCCAGCCGTCAGAACCGTTGGTCTGACCCTGAACCTTAGTCTCTTGCTTGGTAAGACAGTCAGCTGCCGCGACATCACTGGCCAGCTAAAGGTAAAGTTTTCACATTTTCTAGACTACAGTTACCAGCACCTCCCGAACTTTTTATCCCTTAGTTCTCTGGGCAAAATCTTTTCTTCTTCTTTTGGTCAGTAAAAACAAGATCGCCTTTACATCTAAGAGGAACTGTGGTAAAGCTAAATACCTAATGATTACAGCTGGTAGGTAAAGGGAATGCAAGATAAAAGAGAACTCTTGAATGTTCTGGTTGGGGAGTTTATATTTTTATTAGAGGTACTGAGTTTAGAGAATCTGCATCTGTGGTTGTAACTGATCCTCTGTTGTAGAGACATATAATCAGGGAAGGTAGTTGTTTTCTTCACCCTAGGTAGGTAGAGGTCCTGGGAGCTGAGGAGATGGTAGTCCAGAGATTTCTAGAAAAACTAATGAGGGAGACGGGGCTGTTGGGAAGGAATGCTGGCTTGCATCTAAAATAGTGGTGATGTTAACTTTCAATTGATAACATGCTGTATTGGTACTTAAAAACCCAATGCACCAAGAGAATTTTTAAAGGGAATGCATGGCTCATATTAGGATACTTTGATGTCAATAAGAAATTCTAGATGTAAAAAATTCTTTTGATTTATAATATATCTCTTATTTGGAACTGAGTGGTAATTTGATGTAGGAAATTAAGCAAGACAGATAAAAAGGACATTTAATATAATAACCACATTTAGAGGTTGATTAGAAGTTCATAATTATAAAATGGAGGTCTTTATAAGGGTTAGGCAGTTAAAATTAATGACTTCATTACAGCATGGTAAATGATGGTGAACTTACATGCTACTTTATAAAATACTGTTTCTCAGGGATTAGTTTTGATTTCCAGTTTGCGTATACTACTCATCTTTGTTTTTTTAAAGAAATGTTAAATAATGAAATTACTCATTATGGGTATATATTTTTCATTTGAAAATTCTAGTTTTGAAATGAAAGCTCCTAAATACACCATTATAAGCTAAACCTCCTCTCATAAAAGCATTGGTAGAATTATAATATGGAAAGTTCTGAATTTTGAAAACATTTTAAAAACTAAGAGTCCAGAAAATCATCTGTAGCCATCTGATTTTCAAAAAGGGTGCCAAGATTATTTAAAGGGGAAAGAACACTCTCTTCAACAAATGGTGCTGGGACAACTGGATACCCACATGCAAAAGAATGAAGTTGGACTATTTCACATCATGTGGAAAGTTAGCTCAAAATGCATCAATGACCTATATATAAGAGTTAAAACCATGAAACTCTTAGAAGAAAACAAGAGGGGAAAGCTTCATGACCTTGAATTCTTAGAAAGGACACCAAAAGCATGAGCAACAAAAGAAAAAAATTGGACTTTATAAAAAAAAATGTTTTGTGCATCAAAGAACACCAATAAGAGAGTGAAAAAACAACCCACAAATGGGAAAATATTTGACCATAGTCTAATACTTATAAAGATCTTCTACGAACTCAGTAACAGACAAGACAATTTTAAAAAAAGAATGGACAAAGGACTTGAATAGACATTTCCGTAAAGATTTATGGCCAATAAACATGAAAAGAGGTTCATTGTTAGTCATTTGGGAAATGCAAATCAAAACCACAATGAGGTACAACTTCATACCCACTAGGTGGCCATAATCAACAAAATGGAAAATAAACAATTTTTGACAAGGATGTAAAGCAATTAGAACCCTTGTACATTGCTGGTGAAAATGTAAAATGGTATGGCAGTTTGTGAAAACCAGTTTGGCGGCTCCTCAATGAGTTCAGTTCAGTTCAGTTGCTCAGTCGTGTCTGACTCTTTGTGACCCCATGGACCACAGCATGCCAGCCCTCCCTGTCCATCACCAACTCCCAGAGTTTACCCAAACTCACGTCTGTTGAGTCGGTGATGCCATCCAACCATCTCATCCTCTGTCAGCCCCTTCTCCTCCTGCCTTCAATCTTTGCCAGCATCAGGGTCTTTTCAAATGAGTCAGCTCTTTGCATCAGGTGGCCAAAGTATTGGAGTTTCAGCTTCAACATCAGTCCTTCCAATGAACACTCAGGTGTTAAACATAGAATTATTATATGACCTAGTAAATATTACTAGATATATTCCCAAAAGAATTAAAAACAGATGTTCAAAAAAGACTGTATATAAATGTTCATAACAGTACTGTTCACAGTTAACTGAAAGGTCAAAACAGGCTAATTGTAGATCAGTAAATGAATGGATACACAAACTGTGTTCTATACATACATGGAATATTATTCATGAAAAGAAATGAAGCACTGATGTATGCTATGACACAGATGATCTGCAAAAACATGTTAAGTGAAAGAAGCCAGACATGAAAGGTAGTTTTATTATATGAGTCCAAAGTAGATACATCCATAGAGAATGCAATCATGCAGCTTGGTGGTTAACTAGGACAAGAGGGAGAGGAATGGGGAGCAACTTCATAATGGGTATGGAGTTACCTTTTGGGGTGATGAAAATTTTGGGGTTTATTTAAAGGTGGTGATTGCACAACACTGAATGTACTAAATGTTACTGAATTGTTCACTTTGAAATGGCTTATTTTATGTTTATGTGATTTTTTTGGAAAAAAAAATGTAAGCTGAAGGATGCCTTAAATTAAGGATATTTGTCATTTAATGGATGCTATGCTATGCTAAGTCACTTCAATCGTGGCCGACTCTGTGCGACCCCATAGACGGCAGCCCACCAGGCTCCCCTGTCCCTGGGATTCTCCAGGCAAGAACACTAGAGCGGGTTGCCATTTCCTTTTCCAATGCATGAAAGTGAAAAGTGAAAGTGAAGTCGCTCAGTCGTGTCTGACTCCTAGCGACCCCATAGACTGCAGCCTACCAGGCTCCTCCATCCATGGGATTTTCCAAATGGATACTCTAGTATTAAAATATTATAATATTTAATATGTTAAATATTATAATATTTTCATTTATATTATACAGTAAAATATGTCATCATTTTTTGTAACTTATTTAAATTGTTTTAAAATTATTTAAAAGAAAATACTAAGAGTTAAGTGAAAGTACATTTAACTTTTAGTATTTTCTTTTAAATAATTTTAAAAGAATTTAAATAATAATAAAATTTTAAATAATTTTTTGACAATTTTATTAACATTTGTAAGAGCACCTGTCACCTCACATACATGTAGATGCTAAAATTTTAGCACCATCCTGAATCTCATGTCTTGCAAATTCCATTTCCATAGCCTGAATTTTTATTTTAAGGAAAGATCAAAAAATGAGTTTTTCCCATTTCTCCTCAAGAAAAAAGTCATTATTTTGAACTGATTAAGGTAGCTCTAAATGAGCCCCTGCATAGCTAACAGTTTATTTTATAATCTTTGATGTAATTATTCACTTAAGTTTGTAATCCAAGCCAGTTATTCGTTACCAAATCAAAACCTTTTAGTTGGGTTAACGTTGCTGATTCATGAAAAAGGGGTTAGTTAATTTGATTCAGATTATTGGTACTTTCTTTTAGAAATGTTTGTGCAATTATGAAAATTATTCTTAGGCTTTTGGGATGTTTTCTTCTGGCTTTTAGATGAGGCGCTGTCACGAGAGCTGGGCCTAGATGGTTGGAGACCTGGTTTCCATTATTACTTTACCGCTCCTTTCTACCAGAGCCTGTGCTAGCTTCTGTCAGCCGGGAAGGTGGGTGACTGCTCCTCACCTTCCTTCTAGGCTTGAGGCTTCTCGGCTCCCCTGAACGGCAGCACTGACGCTGCTTGCAGTCCTAGTTCCAGACCGCAAGAGAGATACTCCCCCATCTGTCTTTGGAGGATTTTTTTTCTGGCCGTTTTGCACAGCATCTTGAAGACTGGCATTATACTTTAAAAACTCCTCAAAAGAAAAGTGTTCTTTTTGTACAAGGCATAAGGAAAGGGTATTTTACCTTGTTCTACTGTTTAGATGAAGCAAGAAACTATGAATGGTTCCAGTCAGACTCCTTTCTTCCTTGTCACTGTTGGAAGGGCCTGAGTATGCCCAGCATCAAGCCCTGACTTGCAGATAGCCTCTTCTCTCCAGTGGTCCCTTCTCTGCAAACCTAACAGGCTCTTTCCCATGCCCATCACTTCTGTCCCCACTGCATCTCCTGGCTGGAGAATTCTCTGCAACCCTGCTGATCTATCCAGACCAGTCTTTTAAGACTTAGCTCTGAAACTCCAGATAGTCTCAGTTCGTGCCTGGAATAGAGCCTTCTTTCTGGTTAAACCAAATGCTGGACTAATGCACATGTGCACACGTGTGCACCTGCATGCTCCAGGACTGTAAGATAATCAATTAGTGTTTTAAACTAGTCAATCTGTGGTAATTTGTTATAGCAACAACATGAAACGAATATATCTGTGTTCTTACATTTTTGAGAAATAAAATATCATAGTAGCAATAATGCATGGTTTATAAAAACTTGTTAATCATCTAAACTAGAGCTTTATAAAGACATAGGGACAGGTAAATTAAAGTGCAGGTACTGATAGAAGATTAAATGGAGGAGCTGGGATCCAAGTAAAATATTTTGACTCCTAATTTTGAATTATAAAAACAACTGTCTGATTTATCTGATTCTATGTTTCTGTTGTTCATTAAAACTGTTAGTAAAATAATTAGGAAGTAAGTTTTAAAATGTTTATCATTTGCAGTATTTATAAAATTAAGTTATTAGTAGAATTAAATAGTTACAAGCTCTATAGGAAAAATGTGTGCACATTTCTTTCATATAAATTCCATTTTTTTTTTCTCTCCGTCTAAAATCTCAAGCTGTTAATCAAAGCACTAGGGAGTATTTGTTTTACAAAACAATTCTATGAAGTGTTTAACCTCATTTTTTTTTTTTTTTTTTTTGCTTTTTAAAAAAAATTTTAATTGAAGTATGGTTGGTTTACAGTGTTGTTAATGTTTGCTGGACAGCAACGTGGTTCAGTTGTACGTATAAATGCATTCCTTTTTAAACTATTCTTCTCCATTATGGTTTATCATGGAATATTGAATACAATCCCCTATGTGTAGAGTAGGACTTTGTTGTTTATCCATTCTGTATGTAACAGTTTGCATCTGCTAACCCCACGCTCCATCCCTCCCCAGCCCCTCTCCCTCTCGGCAGCCACAAGCCTGTTCTCTGTGTTTGTGAGTCTGTTTCTGTTTCATAAATGTTCGTTTGTGTCATATTTTAGTTTCCACATATAAATGATATCACATGGTATTTGTCTTTCTCCTTTTGACTTACTTCACATAGTATGTTAATCTCTAGTTCCATCCTTGTTGCTGCAAATGGCGTCATTTCATTCTTTTTTTATGGTGGAATAGTGTTCCATTGTACTCTTCCCTGGAAAATCCCATGGATGGAGGAGCCTGGTAGGCTACAGTCCATGGGGTCTCGAAGAGCTGGATACGACTGAGTGACTTCA
Source organism: Bubalus bubalis (assembly GCF_019923935.1). Lineage (NCBI taxonomy): Eukaryota > Metazoa > Chordata > Mammalia > Artiodactyla > Bovidae > Bubalus > Bubalus bubalis. The sequence goes on along the minus strand of NC_059165.1, from coordinate 109,273,195 downwards.
CTTTCACTTTTCACTTTCATGCATTGGAGAAGGAAATGACAACCCACTCCAGTGTTCTTGCCTGGAGAATCCTAGGGATGGGGACGCCTGGTGGGCTGCCATCTATGGGGTCGCACAGAGTCAGACAGGACTGAAGTGACTTAGCAGTAGCAGCAGCAGTGTTCCATTGTATATATGTACCACATCTTCTTTATCCATTCATCTGTTGATGGACACTCAGGTTGTGAATAATGCTGCTGTGAACATAGGAGTTACATATGTCTTTTTGAATTATAGTTTTGTCTGGATGTACGCCCAGGAGTGGGATTGCTGGATCATGTGGTAGCTCTACTTTTAGCTTTTTAAGGAACCTCCATACTGTTTTCCATAGTGACTGCACCAATTTATATTCCCACCAACAGTATAGAAGCGTTCTCTTTTCTCTACACCTTCTCCAGCATTTATTATTTATAGACTTTTTAATGATGACCATTCTGACTGGTGTGAGGTGGTACCTCATTGTAATTTTGGTTTGCATTTCTCTATTAATTAATGATGTTAAGCATCTTTTATGAAGTGTTTAACTTTCTTTTTTAAAAAAGTGTATATACTATTAGATCTGAGAGTGCTTAGAAGTGACAGTTACAACCTTGACTTGAAATGGTTGGAGTAGCTTATTCCTTTTTGCTTCCTCTAGTTCTATATAAGCATGAATGTTGGCCTGTTCTTATACTGTATTATTTTCTGTTAGTATATATAAATGAACATAATGCCCACAACAATATTTTTGTGATAAAGTAGATATATGATATAAGGCATAGGAACGCTGTGATTCAGGAGAATCGAGTTCTAAGTCCAGCTCAAATCCTCATAGCAGTAGTTCTTAGTTACCTTGGGCAAATCATTGTGTCTTTATGGACCTTAATAGTTATATCCCTAAAATAAATGTTTTGGAGCTTCTTATTTAAATTGGTGGACCAAACACCTAAACAAAGAGACCAGGAGGGCAGTAATCAGTGGATATAAAAGCACATTTAACAAGTTTCTGCAGAGGAAATGAGAATAAGTAGATGAGACATTTGCCACAAAGAAGAGAACCTATCTATAGTAGAACTCAAGAGAGGTTATGGGTCTAGAGATGCCGGATACAGAAAACAAAGATGAAATGGGTGGCTGGAAATAGGGATGTTAATTAAACATGTGTCTCCAAAACAGTTTTGCTAGTTGTCTCCCAGCCTTCCCACCCCATCCCCATGCTCAGCATTTGCCCCTAGATAGTGAGTAAGTAAATGAAAAGTTATTGGGCTAGGATCTGGGAAAGGAGAAGCCTAGTCAGAGGAGCCCAGGATTTGGGGTGGTCTTTCCCTTGAGGGCATTTGAAAATTCTGGTATGGGCAGCTGAGAGATTTGAGAGTCCTTTGGAGTGTCTTGTGGGGCTATACGAGATAGGGATTGGAGTCCAGGGCCCTCTAAAGGGGCTTAGTGAACTTCCTTTGCTTTGAATTGGGTCCAATAAAGGGCTGCATGCTAGAAATAAGAACAAACCAGAAAGTAACAGGCTCTTGCAGGCACAGCCGCTTAGCTTCACATCGTCTCATTTGCTGAACTCAAGGTGAGGTGAGCCCAAATTGCTAGTGCTTCAAGGTCCAGCAGAAATAAATCTAAATTCTACCTGGAGGAAGACAGCATCATACTGGTTATCAAATTGTTTCTAAATAGCAGACAGTTTTGCAAGTTCAAGGTCCAGCACATAGTCAGAAATAACTAGTCACAGAAGGAGATTAGATGACATTCACAAAATCCAACACAAACAACAAAGAAAAGAAATAGATCCATAGGAGTTATTGGCCTTATTGGATCCAAACTTCCAAAGAGCTGTGATGTTATGTTGATAAAAGACAGTATGAAAAATTTGGGGTGGAACATGAAAACTTTAAAAAACTAAATAGAAATTATAGAACTCTTAAGATATAGTAATTGAATTATGAAGTTAATGGGTGGGTTTAAAAGCATATTATTAATAAGTATAACTGAGGACAGAATTGTGACCTGAAAGATAGTTAAGGAGAAAAGTATCCAGAATGAAGGCTGGGGAGGCAGAATGGTAGAAACATGCAGAAGAGAAGATGTATTTGTTTTCTATTGCCACATGACAAATTGCCATAAACTTAGGGATGTAAAACAAAGCAACAACCATTTGTAATTTCATAGTTCTGTGTAGGTTAGAAATCTGGGTGGGCTTCCATGGGTTCTCTGCATGGCATTTCACAGGGCTGAAATCAAGGTGTTATTGGACCAGGCTCTTCTCTGGAGGCTCTGGGGAAGAATCTGTTTTCAAGTGCATTCAGGGTTCTTGGCAGAACCTAGTTCCTTGCAGCTATAGGTCAGGGGTCTCTATTCCCTTATTGTCTGTCAGCCAGGGAGCACTCTGCTCCCATTCCTTCTCAAGACGGAACCCCCACGTCCATCTTGACGGCAATAATGTCATGTCTCGTCCTCCTCTGGATTCAGATCTCTCTGACTTTCCCCTCTTCCCAGCCAGCCAGAACAAACTTTGCTTCTAAAGGCTCTTGTAATTGGATTAGTGCCCCCTCACAAACCCCTTCCCTTGTGATCTCCCTTTTGTTGAAATAATATTTAGTCCCCTTATGGGACACAGGGTGAATATACCGCAAGAAAACCAAATCCCTAGAAATAGGCAGAACAAACCACTTCGGAAAACAATTTGGCATTCAGTTCAGTTCAGTCGCTCAGTTGTGTCCGACTCTTTGCAACCCCATGAATTGCAGCACGCCAGGCCTCCCTGTCCATTACCAACTCCCGGAGTTCACTCAAATTCACATCCATCGAGTCAGTGATGCCATCCAGCCATCTCATTCTCTATCGTCCCCTTCTCCTCCTGCCCCCAATCCCTCCCAGCATCAGAGTCTTTTCCAGTGAGTCAACTCTTCGCATGAGGTGGCCAAAGTACTGGAGTTTCAGCTTTAGCATCATTCCTTCCAAAGAACATCCAGGACTGATCTCCTTTAGAATGGACTGGTTGGATCTCCTTGCAGTCCAAGGGACTCTCAAGAGTCTTCTCCAACACCACACTTCGGCGCTCAGCTTTCTTCATAGTCCAACTCTCACATCCATACATGACCACTGGAAAAACCATAGCCTTGACTAGACGGACCTTTGTTGGCAAAGTAATGTCTCTGCTTTTAAATTTGTTATCTAGGTTGGTCATAACTTTCCTTCCTAGGAATAAGCGCCTTTTAATTTCATGGCTGCAGTTACCATCTGCAGTGATTTTGGAGCCCCCAAAAATAAAGTCTGACACTGTTTCCATTGTTTCCCCATCTATTTCCCATGAAGTGATGGGACCAGATGCCATGATCTTCGTTTTCTGAATGTTGAGCTTTAAGCCAACTTTTTCACTCTCCACTTTCCCTTTCATCAAGAGGCTTTTGAGTTCCTCTTCACTTTCTGCCATAAGGGTGGTGTCATCTGCATATCTGAGGTTATTGATATTTCTCCCAGCAATCTTGATTCCAGCTTGTGCTTCCAGCCCAGCCTTTCTCATGATGTACTCTGCATATAAGTTAAATAAGCAGGGTGACAATATACAGCCTTGACGTACTCCTTTTCCTATTTGGAACCAGTCTGTTGTTCCATGTCCAGTTCTAACTGTTGCTTTATCTACTAAAATAAAACATGCAGCCCCACTCTTAGCTATCTACTTGTTAAAAATCCATGCATAGGGTACCCAGAACCATGTACAAGAATGTTTATGACCATTCTTTGTTTTTTGTAATTGCTTTGTAAACTGAAAACAACCAATATATCTCTAAAAATTATGTCATATAATCATAATGAAGGAATGTTGGAGCAATGACACAGAATGAGCTGTAGCTTCATACAACAATGGATGTATCTCACAAACACCATGTTGAGTGAAGGAAGTCAGACACAGTTTCAAAAACCAGGCAAAAATAAATGATGCAGGGTCTTAAAGATGCATGTTTAGCAGGTAAAAGCAAGGAAGTGATTCTCATAAAAGGCAGAAGTAGTTACCGTCTTTGGAGGGCAGTGGGAATAGTGATTAGTAGGAGACGTGACTAGGGGATTTTGAGGGTGTTGACAAAGCATGATTCTCTGTGATAAATCATTGAGATAAGGAACAAAAAAGGAAGCAAAAAAATGAATACCAGACAGGCACAAGCCTTCTGTGCATAACCAACAGCACTCAACTTTGGCAATCCTGAGAGAAAATTGATTTAAAACTTAGAAGATAAACTATCAATCAAGGATAAAGGAAGAGTAAGATAATTTATCTTCCATGCACTTTTTTCCTGAAGAAATTCCCTTAGGATATATTCCAACCAGAAAGAGACTACAAGAATGTATAACAAGTAACAGTGGAGGCCAGTGAAAAGAAATCCCAGGCTGATAGCTGCACATCAGGCGTTGAAACTTCAAGAAAAATGTCTTCCCCTCCAAATGAAATAGGTTCCAAACAATAGATAATTTGAGAAGGTAGGAAGTACTAGTGACAGGCTCTGGCAAGATATATTTGTCTTCTCTTAATAAGAAAAAAAAAAAGTTGATTAGAAACTTGTAGTAGAAAAGCTAGAAAAAGTCATGATTTAAGAAGGAAATAAATTTAAAGTAACATGAGGTTTGAGAACTGGTAGAATGTAGGAAGAGAATCCATTTAACCTTAATATTGGAAACAGTCTTGTTCTTTTATGAGTGACAGAAAATCATGTGATCTCTGGAAATGAAATGTAATCCTTACTCTGCAAGTAGTAATGTTTACATGTGCGTACATACATACACTTCATATCTTGATTTTTCAACTTTTAGACACATCCTACAGAAGAAACACAGAAGACCTAATTATAGAGACTGAAAGATGTGTTATCAAACTTGACCATTTAAGACAAATTTGGAGGGAAAGAGAGCTGGAAGTAAAAGAAGATGAAGTGTAATATTCTCATTTTACATACTGGGCAGCAAGAAATTCCTTTAAAAGTTGATGAAACAAGCTTAGGCATGTTATTTAAAGTTAAAATGGTGACCAAGGAAAAAATTAAAAATAACATGAGAGCAAAAAGCTATGAGGCATCCTTGGGGGTTTCAGATAAGTGACTAAATCCTCAGTTTTCATAGTGGGGAGTAAATAGATAACTTCTAAAGTTGATAAATGAGGAAAGAGTGATAAAAGTATATTTTTGGAGTTGAGACATGACTATAAGAAGTAACGCCAGGAATAATTGAAGATCGCTCCTCCTGGAGTTGAAGCTAGGAGTGGGGAACGTGTGTCTGCTCAGGTAATTCAGAATCGGTTCATTTGTCTCATTGGACACAAACTTCTTTGTCCAAAAAAAGATGTGTCTGTTTTTAAATTCTTAAGACTGAGATATATATGTGCTTCCCAGGTGGCTCACTGGTAAAGAATCTGCCTGCAATACAGAAGACTTGGGTTCACTCCCTGGGTCAAGAAGATCCCCTAGAGAAGGAAATGGCAACCCACTCCGGTTTTCTTGCCTGGGAAATCCCATGGACAGAGGAGCCTGGTGGGCTACAGTCCATGGGGTCACAAAGAGTTGGACACAACTCAGCAACTAAAACAATTTTATGTATACACACACACACGTATAAGTGTACAAATCACACATATATATTAATGATTTGTTTCACAGATTTAATTTTAACATTTTGTAATTCATATGAATATTATATTTGCATATGGGCATGTGATTTTACATCTGTGTATACCTGTACACATAATGTGAACTGAGTTAAAGAAAAAACAATTTCAAAGTAACTTGACAGCTTTCCATTTTAAAAAGTTAAAATTGAATTAAGTTTGAGTTTCTTGGCAAACAGATTATTCACAGAAGTGAATAAGTGTAAACAGTGTGGTAAACCGAATAGAATAAATAGAAACAGTGTTTTAAATGGTGCTCAGGTTCTCAGATGGTCTTTAGCAGCTTTGAACCGCCAGTGAAGAGCCAGAAGGTAACAGTAACAGCAACTGATGCTAGTGCGAGCTTGAAACTAGTACACAAAGTATTCAATTTTTCCTGTGTATTTTTTCTAGGAAAATGGATAGTAAATTTCAGCTGGGAGCTTGAGATGCTAGAAACTGATCCCCTAGAAGATTTTATTTCTTACCATAGTATTAATAATATGAAGAGGTATTTCTAGTAGAATTTTGTATATATAGCAATTGCTTATGTTAGGGATTTTGTATCTTGGGGATTTACCATGAGTTGAGATTTTGGCTTCTGCTTTCTTTTTAGATTCTTTCATCTAGGAAAAAACACAATCAATCAAAACTTAGATTTATAATATTACATTCTTCTCAGGAGCTCAAACCATTTTCTCCACTGTGATATTCCAAAATATACTTATGTTTTATTTTGTGATACCAGTGAGTTTTTTCAACTTATTGACATATTTAAACTGAAGATTTTGTTTCCTGACCAGACGTATGTGCTCTATAGTAAATTACCTGGTTCTGAAGATAGTAATCTCAACTAACATAATGAGATGTCAGTGTGCAAAGAATTGCTGAATCCCATCCTAGCTGCAGCTGCCAGGTCGGTGCCACTGAAAGGAGTCAGTTCATCCTGCACTGTTAGCCAGCTCCCTTTGCTCTTCATGTGCAGAAGTACCCCGAATGAAAGCAAGCAGATGTTTCCTTATTTGTTACTCAGTTAGATAACATATTGAATGTACATTCTGCATTGCTGTATTTTCCAGAATTATCCTAATGGGTTGCTTATTATATTTCTTAATTATAGTGCTGCTTTTGATACAGTTCTTGGGATAAATGTTGCAGTCAAGAAACTAAGCCGTCCTTTTCAGAATCAGACTCATGCAAAGAGAGCATATCGTGAACTTGTCCTCTTAAAATGTGTCAATCATAAAAATGTAAGTAATGTCTGTGTTTCCACTGTATACTTTAATGTTGTCAATAATATGTGATAATCTTCCGGGTCTTTGAAGATACAATGAGTTTAGACCTAGAGTAAGCTAGTGATAAAAGTACTATTTAAATGTTTATATTTTATTGATAAAATTGTTAATCAACATTGGGGATATTGAGTCAACAAAAGGCATCATGGTCCATGGGAATTTAGGTCACTCATTAGGAATGGGAATGTTCTTGTTACCATTTGGTTTTCACTATTTCAGTGTGATAAAATGGCAAGAGTATTGACCTGACAAATTGAAAAATAGTTAAATACTTTTTAGAAAAACACTGTTCTATAAGTAGCTTTTACATATTCATATTTATGGAAATAATTGTTATTAGATGATGCTTTATTCAAGGTAGTTCTACTTGGCACAGAAATCAAAGCCTTGTACATTGTAAGGAAAAAAAATGTATCTCTAGAAAATGAGGTACTTAGTCACGTCTCATGTTCTTTAGCTGATCCCTGAATATTATGTGGAACATGATTTTGATAGCCTTGCCATGTTATAAGATTATAAGATGGTAAGCCTAGAAGGGGCTTTGGAGACCCCCTCCCATCTGACTTCTCTTTGTTGCAAAGTTGAGGGGATAAGTATCTTAAGATTACACTCAGCTCCATATGGCTCCTTTTGTTGTGGCATTTCAGCTGGATTATTCTGGTGTAGGGACAAAAAACTAAGGTAATTTCAATCTTTTGAGTCTGTGATTTGAATTTGTTTTTAATTTCTCCAATGCATGTTTTATTTGTTGTTCAGTTGCTAAGTCATGTCCAACTCTTTGCGACCTCATGGACTGCAGCACTCCAAGCTCCCCTGTCCTCCACTATCTCCCAAAATTTGCTCAGATTCATGTCCATTGAGTCAGTGGTGCTGTCTGTCCATCTCTTCCTCTGCTTCTCCTTTTGCCTTCAGTCTTTCCCGGCATCAGGATCTTTTCCAATAAGTCAGCTCTTTGCATCAGGTGGCCAAAGTATTGGAGTTTCAGCATCAGTACTTCCAAGAAATATTCAGAGTTGATTTCCGTTAGGATTGACTGTCTCATCTCCTTGAAGTCCAAGGGGCTCTCAAGAATCTTCTCCAGCACAACAATTTGAAAGCATCAGTTCTTTGGTGATAAGCCTTCTTTATAGTCTAACTCTCACATCTGTACATAACTACTGGAAAAACCATAGCTTTGACTTTATGGACCTTTGCTAGCAAAGTGATGTCTCTGCTTTTTAATATGCAGGTTTTTGTGTCTAGGTTTGTCACAGCTTTCCTTCCAGGTAGAAGCATCTTTTAATTTCATGGCTGCAGTCACCGTCTGTGGTGATTTTGGAGCCCAAGAAAAGAAAATCTGTCACTGATTCCATTTTTTCCCTATCTATTTGCCATGAAGTGATGGAACCAGATACTATGATTTTAAGGTTTGTTTTTTTTTAATGTTGAGTTGCAAGCCAGCTTTTTCACTCTTCTCTTTGACCCTCATCAAAAGGTTCTTTAGTTCCTCTTTACTTTCTGCTATTAGAGTGATATCATGGCATATCTGAAGTTCTTGATATTTCTCCCAGCAATCTTTATTCTAGCTTATGATTCATCCAGCTCAGCATTTCACATGGTGTTCTCTGCATATAAGCTAAATAAGCAGGGTGACAATATACATCCTTGTTATACTCCTTTCTCAATTTGGAGCCAGTCTGTTGTTCCATGTCCAGTTCTGTTGCTTCTTGACCTGCATACAGGTTTCTCAGGAGACAGGCAAGGTGGTCTGGTATTCCCATCTCTTTAAGAATTTTCCACAGTTTGTTGTGATCCACACAGTGAAAGGCTTTCACGTAGTCAATGAAGAAGTAGATGTTTTTCTGGAACTCCTTTGCTTTCTCCATTATCCATCAATCATGGCAATTTGATCTCTGGTTCCTCTTTGAAACCCAGCTTGTACATCTGGAAGTTCTCAGTTCATGTACTGCTGAAGCCTAGCTTGAAGGATTTTGAACATAACCTTGCTAGCATGTGAAATGAGCATAATTGTACAGTAGTTTGAACATTCTTTGGCATTGTCCTTCTTTGGGATTGGAATGAAAACTGACCTTTTAGAGTCCCGTGGTCATTGCTAAGTTTTCCAAATTTGCTGCCATAATGAGTGCAGCTCTTTAACAGCATCATCTTTTAGGATTTGAAATAACTCAGCTGGAATTCTGTCACTTCCACTAGCTTTGGTTGTAGTAGCTTCCTAAGGCCCACTTGACTTTACACTCCAGGATGTCCGGTGTCTGGTTCTGTGTATTCTTGCCATCTCTTCTGTTTCTGTTAGATCCTCACCATTTCTGTCCTTTATCATGCCCATCCTTGCATGAAATGTTCCCTCGATATCTCCAGTTTTCTTAAAGAGACCTCTAGTCTTTCCCATTCTATTGTTTTCCTCTATTTCTTTGCATTGTTCACTTAAGAAGGCCTTCTTATCTCTCCTTACTATTCTCTGGAACTCTGTATTCATTTGGGTATATCATAAAAACAAAAGTAAAAAAAAATTTCTTAAAAAAAAATGGTGGAATGTTGCTAGGTCTCATGTACATTAATGAACATAGATATAAACCATTTTTAAATAGCTACATAATACAAATGCACAGTAATTCATTTAACCAATTGCTTATTATCAATTAAAATAAATTTATATTTTAAAAATTAAAAATATAAAACATAAAAAAGCATAAATATTTAGATTGTGTCTAATTTTTTACTACTATAAGCAGTGCTGCAGTGAACATCCTTGTACAGGTGAATTCTTTGGCCAAGATTCTGGGTCAAAAAGTATGCACATTTCTGATTTTAATATATACTGACAAATTGACCTCAAGGAAGACTATCAGTTTTACACTTTCATTGAGTGTCTTGAGTATGGCTTTTATTTCAGAATACTCCAGAACTATATATTGTTGATTTTTTTTGTTTCACCTTTCCAAACTGATAGATGACAAATGATACCTTATTTTTATTTGTGAGGTTGATTTTCTTTCCATATCTCTACCAGCCTTTTATTTTTATTTCTTGAGAGTTTGTTTTCCATGGCCTTTGTCCATTTTTCTCTAGGACTGTTGGTTTCTTTCAATGCAGGAGATGCAAGAGACTCAAGGGGGGGAAAAAAAACTGGATTCACATGTCAGTCTTTACACCCAGATAAACTCACCAAGATAAACTTAAAATGAAACAAAAACTTAAATCTAAGGCATGAAACCATGAAACATTAAAATATTTATAAACATATCCCTTGCCAATGCAGGAGATGCAAGAGACACAAGTTCAATCCCTGGGTTGGGAAGATCCCCTCAAGTAGGAAATGGCAACCCATTAACAGTATTCTTGCCTGGGAAATCCCATGGACAGAGGAACCTGGTGGGCTACAGTCCATGGGGTCGCAAAGAATCAGACATGATGAGTGACTGAGCACACTTCTCTTATGCATTTAGAGAAGATCTTTGTATATTAAAGCTATCAATCCTCATATCTTTTCCATTTGACCTAATTTGGGTTGTTTTTCAGAGAAGGCAATGGCAACCCACTCCAGTACTCTTGCTTGGAAAATCCCATGGACGGAGGAGCCTAGTAGGCTGCAGTCCATGGGATTGTGAAGAGTCGGACACGACTGAGCAACTTCACTTTCACTTTTCACTTCCATGCACTGGAGTAGGAAATGGCAACCCACTTCAGTGTTCTTGCCTGGAGAATCCCAGAGACGGCGGAGCCTGGTGGACTGCCATCTCTGGGATCGCACAGTCTCTGGGATCGCACAGAGTCGGACACGACTGAAGTGACTTAGCAGCAGCAGCAGCAGGTTGTTTTTGCCATAGATTTTTGTCATTGAATGTAATCAAGTCTTGTAGATTTCGTGTCATTCTTAGAACAGACTTTTCTACACCAGAGTTGTATGAATGTTTATCCATATTTTAATGTTTCATGGTTTGATGCCTTAGATTTAAGTTTTTGTTCCATTTTAAGTTTATCTTGGTATAAAGGTTAAAGTATGAATTCAGTTTTCTTTTTTCCCCCTTGGCTATCCAGCCACTCTAATCTTCAGTCTTTTATACTGAATAATTCAGCTTTCCCTCAGTCATTTGAAATGACTGAGGATGTGTTTTTAATGCTCAAGTAGCAGAATTCATTGTTTAACATTGGAGTACCAGGACCAAAGCCTGCGATGGGGTCAGTTTTTGAACCCTCTTTAGGTAAATACATAATACTGTGAGGCATTTCATCTTTATTGTACCGAAATATAAGCTTAGCCCTCATATTTCAAAACTTTCTTGAAATTTGCACATTGTATTTAAGTTTTCAGAGTTAACATATTGCTTTATTTAGTGTTTTTCTACTTATAATTGATACTATTTTATGTTCAAAGCTGGAAAGCATTATGTGTCAAAATTCTGTAATAATAAGTTACCAGGGACACATAAAAGTGATTTGATTAAAAGTACATCTTATTTCCAAGGCGAGAATCCTAATCATTTAACTTTTGAAATGCTGTATAATAGAATATTCTGGTAAAAGCAGTAACAATAATAAAATTACAAAGCTCTGCTGTGATTTTTTTCCTAGTTTTTTATACATTTTAATGTTAAACTTAATGTTTATAGTCAAGTAGAGTTTTTTGACATACTGAGGTTTAATTTTCTCTTTTCAGATAATTAGTTTGTTAAATGTGTTTACACCACAAAAAACTCTAGAAGAATTTCAAGATGTGTAAGTATAATTTTTATTCAGTAATACACTGTGCATGAAAGACTGAGAATTTAAGAGAACATGACTACTTTTTTTAACTTAGGAAATGCAGACAATATAATACATTTTAAAATGATATCTTAGCCACTTTTCACTATGAAATAGAAACAGTAAGCAAAAAAAATAATAATATTCAACTACTTGTGCCTATGGACTTCTCAGATGGCTCTAGTGGTAAAGAACCCGCCTACCAACGTAGGAGACGTAAGAGATCCTGGTTCGATCCCTGAGTGGGGAAGACGCCCTGGAGAAGGGCATGGCAACCCAGTCCAGTATTCTTGCTTGGAGAATCCCTTGGGCAGAGGAGCCTGGCAGGCTACAGTCCACAGGGTTGCAAACAGTCAGACATTACTGAAGCAGCTTAGCACGCATGTGCTTATCCCTAGACGGTTATCATTTTTACAACAGATAAAGGATGACTGAAAGTGGATTCCTTGGAGAAAACAGTGCCATTAATGCTGCTGATTTGCTTTACTGAAATATAAAATGTTTTTCTCTAGTCCCCTAAAATCCAGGATTGTAGGGTTTAGGGGTTTATGGTTGTTATATGAAATGGGTAAGTGACTAAATATTGTATGTTTTCCAAAATCTGAAATAGAATTGTTTTACTAACAATGAAATGAAATATTAATTTATTATTGAGATATAATGCACAACTTTATCTGAAATTTATTGGTTTATTCATTCAACAAATATTTGACTGCTAGAAATTCCCTGACAGTCCAGTGGGTAGGACGCCATGCTTTCAGTTGCACAGCCAAAAGGAAAATTTGATTGCCATCTGTGTGCTAAGCACTCTCTTGAACTTGACATACTTAGTGACCAAAACAGGCAAAAATTCCTTTCATTATTTAAGAATTGCGGATGATCATATTTCTTCCTAGAGCTTGAAGGAAAACCAGGGAAGATAATCAACATAACAAATAGGGAAATTATGTCATTCATTAGAATGTGGCAAATGTGGAAGAAATGAAACTGAGAGGGATCAGAAGTGCTGGGGGTTAGGAGTCAGGCTGCAGTTAAGTAGGATAGTTAGGGAAGGACCTCATGGGATTGGTGACGTTTGAAGAAGCCTTGAAGGAAATGAGGGGGTTAGTCCTACAGATATTTTGAGGAAGGTAGTATCAAGATAGAAAGAATGGGCTTCCCTGGTGGCTCAGTGCTAAAGAATCTACCTGCCAGTGCAGGAAGCAGGGGTTCAATCCCTGATCCAGGAAGATCCCCCAATGCCACGGAGCAGCTAAGCCCGTGTGCCACGACTACTGAGCCAGCTCTCTAACACTTGGAAGCCACAGCTACTGAGCCCACGTGCTGCAGCTACTGAAGCCCACAAGTCATAGAAGCCGTGTTCCACAAAAGGAGAAGCCACTGCAATGAAAAGCCCACGCGCTACAGCAAGAGAGTACCCCCTGCTTGCCGCAACTGGGGAAAACCTGTGCATCAGTGAAGACCCAGCACAGCCAAAATTAAAATAAATACAGTTATATTTTTAAAAGATAGAAGGAACAAGCAGTGTAAAGGAGCAGACATGGGAGTGTGCCTGGTGTGTGCTCTTGAAGAGCAAGAGCCCGTTTGGCTGGATCGAAGGAAGCAGAGAAAAGTAGGAGAGATTGGCTCAAAGAAGTGGCAGGGCCGACACTGCTGGGCCTCTCGGCCGTTGTAAGGACTTCCCTTTACAAGTAAGACTTTCAGTAGAAGACTGAGTTTATCTAACTTACATTTTAAAACAATACTTGGTTTCTGGACTGAGAATCCACTGTATGGGGTGGAACACAGAAGACCAGCCAGGAGGCTATTGCAGTAGTTCAGGTGAGAGATTATTGTGGCTACATTTAGACCAAAGGCGTGATAGTGATGGTAAAGGCATGAGATTGGATGTCGACACTGTTTTGAAGATAGAACCCCAGTGTTTGCTCTTAGAGAGGCTTTGAGAGAGGCTTTGTGTGGTTTGAGAGAAGGAGTTGCTGAGAACATTTGGAATTTTGGCTCAGGTGCTCACCAGAAGGATAAAAGTTCTCTCAACTGAGATGAGGAAAGCTACAGGAAGAACAGATTTGGGGGTGGCATAGAATCAGGAGCTCAGTTTCAGACAGGGAGTCTATTGGGCACCCAAACTGATCTGTGAAGCAGTCAGTTAGATAAGTGAGCCTGGAGTTCAGGTGGGATGTCTGGGTTGAATGTATTAATTTGAGAGTTGACAGTCTATAGATGGTATTTAAAGCCTTGAGATCAGAAACCAGAGAAGATCGTCATGACTATGAGTACAGTAGAGAAAAGAAGGCCAGGAACAGGTGCTGGCACTCCAACAGTAAGAAGCCAGTGGCAAGAGAAAGTCACGGTCAGCCAGGATTGTAGGACTAGCCACTGGGTTTAGCAACATGGAAGGTGTCAAGAGCCTTGAGGACAGTTTCAGCAAAGTGGTGGGGGCAAAAGCCTAATGAAAGTGAGATTAAGGAAAAATGGGAGAAAAAATTGAAGATGATAAGAGTAGATACCTCTTTGGGGAGTTTGGCTTGCAGGAAGAGCAAAAATACAGGATCATAGCTGGTAGGGGAGGTAAGTTCAAAAGTTTTCTTAAGATGCAAGCAGTAACGGCATGGTTTCTATATTGGTAAGAATGACCCAGTAGCAAAAAATTTTAAATATAGGAGTCTTTGCATGTTTGAGATTCTATTTACTATGTTATTAAAATTGCTTCTTTTCAAGATGGCTTTATAAATCAAGATACCTAATAAAAGCAAGTTATCTTTTTACTTTAGCCAGTACAGTGACTAGGTATGAAGTTAATTACTTTTTTATAAAAATTCTGATTTAATACCATGAAGGAATTTGGATAATTTTCATGTGTACATGGCTGATCATTTATTTCCTCAGGTATTTGGTTATGGAATTAATGGATGCTAACTTATGTCAGGTTATTCACATGGAGCTGGACCATGAAAGAATGTCCTACCTTCTTTACCAGATGCTCTGTGGTATTAAACATCTACATTCAGCTGGTATAATTCATAGAGTAAGTAGTGATACTGTATTGTTTTTTTTCCTTTTAATCAAAATCATTTTGTTATTGTAATCTTCAGATACAAAAAAACCATATTTTTAAAAAATTTGTCAATGTTGAAAATCCAAATAAACTTTGGGATCATGTTACTTTCTCAAAGATTGTTGAGATTAGAAGACATTTGTGGAATGCCTGGTTTGCCTGGGCCCATCTGAGCCACCCTGGGTGCAGATATGAGCCAGCTTCCCAGACTCATATACAGAAAATGCTTCTTTTTTTTTTTTTTAAGTTTTTATTTGGAAATAATTTAAAACTTAGAGAAAAATTGCAAGAATAGGACAAAGAACTTCCAAATACTATTTACCCAGATATCCCTGGTGTTAATAGTTTTGTCATACTTGAGATCTTATTTTTAGTGCAAAGAATTTGAATTTGGGGTGGGGGAAAGTTAAAGGCCGAGTAGTATATGATACAGTTGCTCTAGAAGTTTTATATGAGTTATCGCCCAAGTATTCATTTCTTACATTGTAAAATTCTACCACTCCAGCATCCCAACCATACCAGTAGGAACTCTTGGAAAGGCTCCAGGCAAACCTCTTGGCTAGGCCAAGGCTGGAATTTGAATGGTGGTGTTGCCTGTCAGGGAGTACATATTTAAAAACCAGAGAGATGTTCTCTAAGCTGGTCTTATGAGCTTTTGTTATTTTTTGATCTGTACCGCTGTGTAAACAGATCATGATAAAGTTTTTGTTTGTTTCTTTGTTGTTTCTTGTTTTTTTTTTAGCAACTGAAGTGTTGAGTGAGGCTAGAGGCAGAGATAATAATAGTTTTATTGAAAGCATTCTTAGCATTCCTTAAATAATTACTATATTGATTTTGTTGACTGTCTTTTGATACTATGTTTCAATAGCAACAAAAAGTTGTATTTTCTGTCAACTAAAGTCTGTGGGGGGAAGAAGTGATATAAGAACAATGAAACCTTTTCATACAAAAAAGAACAGAGAGATTTTTGATGGTATAGTAGTAGTAATTCTTTTGAATCTGTTGAGTGGTTCCATCACAGCCACTGAACAGAGGCCTAACACAGTAGCAGAGCCCACAGTTCACAGAGGGCCAAACCCTTGCCCCTTGTGAGCATGAGGCCTGAGGCCTGAGTGAGGTCTGCCACCTGAGACCAGCCCTGGCCCTCCCACTGACTACTGGGGGCCTGCCGCAAAGATTCCTGGCCAGTCTTCAGCCTTTGCTGCTGCCATGTGGTCAGTTAAAATAATATAAATTCAGTTGATGAATTTGCTTTAAAAATAGTGACACTAGTCATTTTAATTAAAAATGAAGATTTCCTAGCATACCATTCTATTTCTTTTCCTGAAACATTCACAGACCTTTATACAAATTAAGGCACTCTTAATTTCTCTTAAATACATATTGTATTAAAGTCTTGCCTGAGAATAAGTTCTCAGATAATTAGGCTTCATTATTGTTAAGCTTTATTAATTTTGCACAAGCAAACGGTTTGTCTTGCTTGTGTCTCCCCCCTTGGGCCCAGACATACATGGGGAAGCAGTGTCCTCTCGTTTCAGGGGTGCCTCGTAAGAGCTGTAGCATACACGTGCCTGTGTTGGGTGATGTTTGGTCCTTGCAGTGTAGGCCCACACCTGCAGACCAGAAAGTCGCACAGGGTCAAGGAAGTTTTTGGTTTGCCCAGCATGATTTCGCCAACCACATCTCCATCCTATTTATCTCCCCACTGGCTCTCCCTCCCCTTGTTGTATGCCATCCTGCTCACACATCAATAGGACTGCAGACTTTGTGTTTGCTTGAAAGCACCACGTGCACATTGTGGGGAAGGTGAATAAGGCCCCTGTTTGCACACCCGCCCCTCCTCCAGGTCTCGAGAGGTGAGCAGCCACAGTTACCCTTTAGTGTGTTAATGGTTTCCTGTGAACTTTTCCTGTCCTTTTTCTCTGTATACAATACCATAGATGGAGAACCCACTCCAGTGGCAACCCACTCCAGTATTCTTGCCTGAAGAATCCCGCGGACAGAGGGGCCTGGTGGGCTGCCGTCCACTGGGTCACACAGAGTTGGACACGACTGAAGCGACTTAGCATGCATGCATGCATTGGAGAAAGAAATGGCAACTCACTCCAGTATTCTTCCCTGGAGAATCCCATGGACAGAAGAGCCTGGAAGGCTGCCGTCTATGGGGTCGCACGACTGAAGCAACTTAGCAACAGCAGCAGCATATGGACAAAACGTGGTCCACTGGAGAAGGGAATGGCAAACCACTTCAGTATTCTTGCCTTGAGAACCCCATGAACAGTATGAAAAGGCAAACAGATAGGACACTGAAAGATGAACTCCACAGGTCGCTGTGCGTGTGTGTGTGTTAGTTCCTTAGTCGTGTCCGACTCTTTGCAACCCCATAGACTGCAGCCCACCAGGCCTCTCCATCCATGGGATTCTCCAGGCAAGAACACTGGAGTGGGTTGCCATTTTCTTCTCCAAAAGGAACTATAGAAAGAAAGTGAAGTCACTCAGTCATGTCCGACTCTTTGTGACCCCATGGACTGCAGCCCACCAGGCTCCTGCATCCATGGAATTCTCCAGGCAAGAGTACCGGAGTGGGTTGCCATTTCCTTCTCTGCCCCAGGTCAGTAGGTGCCCAATATGCTACCAGAGTTAAGTGGAGAAATAACTCCACAAAGAATGAAGAGATGGAGCCAAAGCAAAAACAACACCCAGTTGTGGGTGTGACTGGTGATAGAAGCAAGGTCCGATACTGTAAAGAGCAATATTGCGTAGGAACCTGGAATATTAGGTCCATGAGTCAAGGCAAACTGGAAGTGGTCACACAGGAGATGGCAAGAGTGAACATCGACATTTTAGGAATCAGCGAATTAAAGTGGACTGGAATGGGTGAAATTAACTCAGATGACCATTATATCTACTACTGTGGGCAAGAATCCCTTAGAAGAAATGGAGTAGCCATCATAGCCAACAAAAGAGTCCGAAATTCAGTACTTAGATGCAGTCTCAAAAACAACAGAATGATCTGTTCATTTCCAAGGCAAACCATTCAGTGTCACGGTAATCCAAGTCTATAACCCCGACCAGTAATGCTGAAGAAGCTGAAGTTGAATGGTTCTATGAAGACCTACAAGACCTTCTAGAAATGACATCCAAAAAAGATGTCCTTCTCATTATAGGGGACTGGAATGCAAAAGGAGGAAGTCAAGAAACACCTGGAGTAACAGGCAAATTTGGCCCTGGAGTGCAAAACAAAGCAAGGCAAAGGCTAACAGAGTTTTGTCAAGAGAATGCGCTGGTCATAGCAAACACCCTCTTCCAACAACACAAGAGAAGACTCTACACATGGACATCACCAGATGGTCAACACTGAACTCAAATTGATTATATTCTCTGCAGCCAAAGATGAAGAAGCTCTGTACAGCCAGCAAAAACAAGACGGGGAGCTGATTGTGGCTCAGATCATGAACTCCTTATTGCCAAATTCAGACTGAAATTGAAGAAAGTAAGGAAAGTCACTAAACCATCCAGGTATGACCTAAATCAAATCCCTAACGATTATACAGTGAAAGTGAGAAATAGATTTAAGGGACTAGATCTGATAGAGTGCCTGATGAACTATGGATGGAGGTTCATGACATTTAACAGGAGACAGGGAGCAAGACCATCCCCAAGAAAAAGAAATGCAAAAAAGCAAAATGGCTGTCTGAGGAGGCCTTACAAATAGCTGTGAAAAGAAGAGGAGCAAAAAGCAAAGGAGAAAAGGAAAGATATAAGCATCTGAATACAGAATTCCAAAGAATAGCAAGGAGAGATAAGAAAGCCTTCCTCAGTGATCAATGTAAAGAAATAGAGGAAACCAATATAATGGGAAAGACTAGAGATCTCTTCAAGAAAATTAGAGATACCAAGGGAACATTTCATGCAAAGATGGGCTCAATAAAGGACAGAAATGATATGGACCTAACAGAAGAAGATATTAAGAAGAGGTGGCAAAAATACACAGAAGAACTGTACAAAAAAGATCTTCATGACCCAGATAATCACGATGGTTTGATCACTCACCTAGAGCCAGACATCCTGGAATGTGAAGTCAAGTGGGCCTTAGGAAGCATCACTATGAACAAAGCTAGTAGAGTTGATGGAATTCCAGTTGAGCTATTTCCAATCCTAAAAGATGATGCTGTGAAAGTGCTGCACTCAATATGCCAGCAAATTTGGAAAATTCAGCAGTGGCCACAGGACTGGAAAAGGTTGGTTTTCATTACAGTCTCAAAGAAAGCCAATGCCAAAGAATGCTCAAACTACCGCACAATTGCGCTCATCTCACATGATAGTCAAGTAATGCTCAAAATTCTCCAAGCCAGACTTCAACAGTACATGAACCGTGAACTTCCAGATGTTCAAGCTGGTTTTAGAAAAGGCAAAGGAACCAGAGATCAAATTGCCAACATCCACTGGGTCATCAAAAAAGCAAGAGAGTTCCAGAAAAACATCTATTTCTGCTTTATTGACTATACCAAAGCCTTTGACTGTGTGGATCACAATAAACTGTGGAAAATTCTGAAAGAGATGGGAATACCAGACCACCTGACCTGCCTCTTGAGAAATCTGTATGCAGGTCAGGAAGCAACAGTTAGAACTGGACATGGAACAACAGACTGGTTGCAAATAGGAAAAGGAGGACGTCAAGGCTGTATATTGTCACCCTGCTTATTTAACTTATATGCAGAGTACATCATGAGAAATGCTGGGCTGGAGAAAGCACAAGCTGGAATCAAGATTGCCAGGAGAAATATCAATAACCTCAGATATGCAGATGACACCACCCTTATGGCAGAAAGTGAAGAGGAACTAAAAAGCCTCTTGATGAAAGAGAAAGAGGAGAGTATAAAAGTTGGCTTAAGCTCAACATTCAGAAAACAAAGATCATGGCATCTAGTCCCATCACTTCGTGGCAAATATATGGAGAAACAGTGGAAACAGTAGCAGACTTTGTTTTCTTGGGCTCCAGAATCACTGCAGATGGTGACTGCAGCCATGAAATTAAAAGACGCTTACTCTTTGAAACAAAAGTTATGCCCAACCTAGACAGCATATTAAAAAGCAGAGACATTACTTTGCCAACAAAGGTCTGTCTAGTCAAGGTTATGGTTTTTCCAGTAGTCATGCATGCATGTGAGAGTTGGATTATAAAGGAAGCTGAGCGCCAAAAAATTGATGCTTTTGAACTGTGGTGTTGGAGAAGACTCTTGAGAGTCTCTTGGACTGCAAGGAGATCAAACCAGTCAATCCTAAAGGAAATCAACCCTGAATATTGATTGGAAGCACTGATACTGAAGCTGAAACTCCAATACTTTGGCCACCTGATGCGAGAGCTGACTCACTTGAGAAGACCCGGATGCTGGGAAAGATTGAAGGCAGGAGGAGAAGGGAACGACAGAGGATGAGATGGTTGGATGGCATCACCATCCAACCAATGGACATGAATTTGAGTAAACTCCCGGAGTTGGTGATGGACAGGGTGCCCTGGCGTGCTGCATAGGGTGGCCTAGCATGCTGCAGTCCACGGGGTTGCAAAGAGTTGGACACAATTGAGCGACTGAACTGAACTGAACTGATGCCATAGGCATAGATACACACGTTCAGTTTTGCTTGCTAAGATAATTTCATAATAAACATAGAATTTAATTACTTGAAAAATAAAACAGCCATAATCCTACCACTTTTGTGTTGTATAATTAAAAACAAAGGGAAAGAAAAGTCCCCCAGCCCTCCATTGTCACCTGGAGGAGGCCATTGATGGCATTTGGGTTTTTTCTTCCTACCTTTACATTGATACATCTTCTTACTTATGTAATACCAGTGTATCTGCTTATACTTATGTCCTTTATAACTTATATTTTTTAAAAATAGGATCATATTGTACATGATTGTTCTGCAACTTGCTGAATGAGTTGGTCAGTCTGTTTTTTAATTTTTATCAAGGATAGCTTATTAAAAAGGAACCCCCACCTCCTCCCTCCTCTTTCTCTCTCTCCAGAAGCATTCATTCAGTTCTTGTAGCTGTTATTTTGGTGTTTATATCTTGAAACAATATGATTAGATCTCTATTTGTTGATCTCTCTTCAGTTTGGGACATAAGGTACTGATTTAGCTCTCTTTCACTCCCCTGTCCTCTCAGTTAGTTACAGTATAATTAGTTTAGATTAGATGTCAATTTTACATCATCAGGACCTATAAACACTTTTCTCAGTTAAGCTTACATTTATACCATGATTATATTTCTTTTCCTTTCAACTTTTTGTCCCTAGAGTTAACAACACTTGTCTTTCACATGTTAGAGTTGTGGTCTTTGTTGTTTGTTTGAAAGAGGAAGCAGTTTTCCGTGTCTTTACTGCTAATTAAACCCTACGCTTTCTGCCAGGTGTCTAAGTGTTCTCTTGCTGAAGATGACTTAACTGTTTCATTGGTTTGATCGTCTTGTGGAACCTCAGCCCTACTCACATCTGGACTGGCCACCCCCATACCTGATGCCAAGGCCTTATCCTGGCCTTGCCCCAGCATTTTCCTGAGGATTTCCTTCACCTCTCTCTGCTTCCTGACCCCCCCCTCTCTCCTTTGTTTTGGTGGGACCTATCCTCCAATAGCTTCCCCAAAAGTAGTGCCTGGAAAGTAAAGTTTTTAAGTCTCAGATATCTGAAACTCTTCTTCTGCCCTATCGCATGATTAATGATTTGGTTGGATATAATATTCTTGGTTATAAATCAGTTGCCCCTGAGGTATAAGTACTGTACCATTGTGGTGTAGTGTTGTATGGCTTTTGAACTTTCTGATGCTATTCTTATTACAGATCCTTTGCAGATGCCCTGGTTTGGGTTTTGTTTTTATCTCTCAAAACATCTTTTAAAGTTTCTTTATTTCTTGTATTCTGAAATGTTATAGTGATATGCCATCATATGGAAATTTTTTTCATTAATTGTGGTGGGCACTTCAGTCTGGAAGGACATGCCATAGAGTTCTGGGAACTTTGTATTATTTCTTTCAGAATAGAAATGTGTTCTTTATTCTCTCTTTCTCTGAAGTACCAGTTAGTTGGAGCTCTTTCTTATCTTTAAAAGTTCCTTTTTATAGCATTTTGTTCTTTTTTTTTTAATTGGAATATGATTGATTTACAATATTGTGTTAGTTTCAGGTGTACAGCCTAGTGATTTAGTATTTTTGGAGATTATATTCTATCATAGGTTGTTATAAGATAATGGTATAATTCCTTGAGCTGTACAGTATATCCTTGTTGCTTCCTTTATATATCTTCCTTATATATGCTAGTTTTATCTGTTAATCTCAGACCCCTAAATTGTCCCTCCCCACTTCCCTCTCCCTTTTGTTAACCACAAATTTGTTTTCTATATCTGTGAGTCTGTTTCTATTTTGTATATACATTTATGTGTATCATTTTTTAGATTCCAAGTGATTGATATCATATAGTATTTGTCTTTCTCTGACTTATTTCACTAAACATAATATGCTCTAGGTCCATTTACATTGCTGCAAATGGCAATATTTCATTCATTTTTATGACTGAGTAATATTCCATTATATATATATATGCTTAGTCAATCAGTCATGTCCACCTCTTTGCGACCCTTTGGACTGTAGCCACCAGGCTCCTCTGTCCATGGGATTTTTCAGGCACAAATACTGGAGTGGTTTGCCATTTTTCTCATCCAGGGGATCTTCCCAACCAAGGGATTGAACCCACATCTCCTGTATTGCAGGCAGATTATTTACCTGCTGAGCCATCACAGAGGCCTATATATATATATATACACACACACACACACATACAATCATACAACACATCTTCTTATTCAGTCATATTATTAGGCACTTACTTGGGTTGCTTCCATGTCTTGGCTGTGGGAAATTGCATTTTCTTCTTGCATGAAGGCACTGTCATCTCTACAAGGCTAGAATTTCTTTGCATTTTTTTTTCTATTAAATGATAGTTTTACTGTTACAGAATTGTGTTATTTTCTGTTGATCAATCATGATACAATAGTTACATAATCACAATAATAAAAGATGTTTATCAGTTTTCACAATCAATATCCAGACCAGAAAAAAGATAATTACAATTGCAAGCCACAATAGAGACTTGATTAACCTAAACAATGTAAGATAATTACATACAATTTGGAGGGGTTAAGTAAAGTAATGTGGTAAGTGAAAGTGCATACACGCACATGTTTTCATCTACCCAGCTGGTCTGTGTGTTTTGGTTGGTTCATTTAATCCATTCACATTTAAGGTAATTTTTAATATGTATGTCTATATAGTCAAAACTATGGTTTTTCCAGTAGTCATATATGAATGTGACAGTTGGACCATAAAGAAAGCTGAGTGCCGAAGAATTGATGCTTTTGAACTGTGGTGTTGGTGTTGGAGAAGACTCTTGAGAGTCCCTTGGACTGCAAGGAGGTCAAACCAGTCAATCCTAAAAGAAATCAACCCTGAATATTGATTGGAAGGATTGATACTGAAGCTGAAGCTTCAGTACTTTGGCACCTGATGTGAAGAGCTGAATCATTGGGAAAGACCCTGATGCTGGGAAAGACTGAAGGCAGGAGGAGAAGGGGATGACAGAGGATGAGATAGTTGGATAGCATCACCGACTCGACGGACGTGAGTTTGAGCAAGCTCTGGGAGTTGGTGATGGACAGGGAGGCCTGGCGTGCTGCAGTTGGACACAACTGAGCAACTGAACTGACTGATGAGAAGTGAAGAAAGAACCAAGATCTTCTGTGGGGATCTGAGAGGTCTGCCTTTACCTTTCTGCGAACCTTCCCCCCCACCCCCATCCCCTGAAAATCCCTCAGCATCCTGCTCCCTACCCCGTCCTGCCTTCTGCAGTACTTGTCATTCAATTCTGCAGCCCTTTCCAGAGTTGTGGTCCACATTATCTCACTGTGGGCCACTCACTGAGGTTGGGATTACTCCACTTGGCCAAGTTGTTTATTCCTGTGTGCTGACTTCCATCCCCATAGAGCATATGAGGTTTTTCACTGAAGGCATTAGTGTGCCATGATGGCATTAGACATGCAGGAGATGCAGGGAGAAGGCCTCTGAGGAAGAACAGAAGGAGGGAGTCAGAGGAGGTGGGAAAGCTGGCAGGGGACAGCACAGTCTGACCCCTTGGCATAGAGAGGGTGTGAAGAAGGGTTGGAAGCTGTCTGTTAGAGGAATCCAGTATCTCATAGGAAAGGACCTCCTCCATATGCAGTTGCTGGCCACGAGCCGCTGTGGGACTTATGGCCTTGTCGTGAGCGGAGGGGAGGCTTAGGGCACATCAGGGGGTGTCTGTCAGTTGCACTCCCACAGGAAAGAGACAGGCATTTTCATGGCTACCACTGTCCACCCCTGTCCTTCTCAGCTCTGCTTCTGCACACAGGTCAAGAGCAGGCTCCTCGTGAGCCTCCCTTCCTGAGGGGAAGAGACAAACCATAGTCCCTTTCATCCCTTTCACCAGGTGGTTGATCTCGGAGCCACAGCAGGTCCTCATTCTCTGCACTGTTCATTCCTGAAGTGTACGAGTCGGGTGGTCCAAAACGGACCCTGTGGTCCATGCAGCAGTCATCTTCCCAGTCCTCAAGTATGTGATTGGAACTGATACACTTGACAGTTGATACTCCTGACAGATTGACCCCTGCATTTGTTCTTTGGTCTGGAGTTGAGTTATCTTGATTGGCAAGGCCAAGTGGAAACGTAAAACTGCCATCCCCAAGATAGTACATCAAAAACGGTATTGAACTCTGGGAGATGGGGGAGAATGGAGGAGATTACTGCCACCGTTAGAACCTAAAAATGTCAGGGTGGTGGTCCCTCCTAGCTCAGTTTAATTCACTAGTCCAGCCCTTGAAGAAACTAGATGGATGCTAGAGAATGTCGACCACCGAGACTTAGCTGACCAGGGGTCCTGATTGTAGCTGCTGTACTGGACACGGTGTTGTTGCCAGAGCAGATTAATAAGGCCTTAGGTGTGTCATATAGTCATTGATTGGGCAAATGCATTTTCCCATACTGATTAGATCAGAGGATCAGAAACCATGTGAGACGGACACCAGTCTTCTTTCACAGTTTTGCCCCAGGCCAGTGTCATAATATAGTTGGAAGAGATCTGGACCAGTCTCCATTTATTAGCTGGCCTCCATGACCACCCCCTACCACCAGCTGGGGGAGGCATGATGTTGTTTTGAGTCTTTGACTTTCAGTGTCCACTTAGAACTTACA
This sequence comes from Bubalus bubalis, assembly GCF_019923935.1. Lineage (NCBI taxonomy): Eukaryota > Metazoa > Chordata > Mammalia > Artiodactyla > Bovidae > Bubalus > Bubalus bubalis. The sequence goes on along the minus strand of NC_059165.1, from coordinate 109,248,171 downwards.
TCTAATACTTCTCCAAATGTCTTCTTCAGCTCCTGTCCCCAGATACAGTCATCCGAGTAAGCGGTCATAGGTACATGTGAGGAAGTCAAGTCGGTGGACAGTTGTTAAACTTCTTCAGTCAGCGGGTTCTAGATGGAGAGCTGATGAGGGATGACAACACCCTCGGCCTCAATTCCTCTGCTCCTGCCCTTGTCTGGTTACAGGTGTTTCGTATACCCTTGTTGGCTGCTGCAGGGGTGCCATCCCCATACTCTGTGCGTCAAGCCCCCAGATTTAGGTCTCATTTGTATTTTACTGTGTATTTCTTGTTTTCCTTCTTTGGGATGGTTTTCAGGATTTGAAGGGGCAGAATTGTCTTTACTCTGCCATCTTCAAACTACAAATCCACTTCCTTTGTGGAAAGCTGCTTCTGGTTGTGTGTGGAGACTGATGGGGCCGTGTGTGGGGGGAACCCTCAGAAGCCCCAGGACCTCTTTAGGTACCTTCCCTTGCCTCCCAACTCGGCCACCTCTACCATTCCAGCCAGGATAAAATCCACACCTTTCCACAGCTTGATTCCACAGGTTTGCATTTGACTATCATAGTTGTCCAGTAGATGGCAGTAAAGTCCGTCTTTACTTGGATGGCAGTCAGTCCAACTAAATCAGTGCAAGAGGACACTCTTCTGACAGGTAGACGTGGCTGGCATGGGCATGTTTTCTAACCACACAGCAGTTCATCAGGCTGGATGACACTACTCTGATCATCCTTGTTAGTGTGGCTGTGTTAGCTCAAGGCCAGGCTGGATTTCAGGGACTGCTGGGTGGTCAAGTATGTTGTTAAGTCATATTGCTAAGTCATGTCTAGCTCTTTGCAAGCCCGTGGACTATAGCACGCCAGGTTCCTCTGTCCTCCACTATCTCCTCGAGTTTGCTCAAATTCATGTGCATTGAATCAGTGGTGCTATCTAACCATCTCTTCCTGTACCACCCCCTTCTTTTGCTTTCAGGCTTTCCCAGCATCAGGATCTTTCCCAATGAGTCAGCCCTTTGCATCAGGTGTCCAGAGTATTAGAGCTTCACCATCAAAATCAGTCCTTCCAATGAATATTCAGAATTGATTTCCATTAGGATTGACTGTCTCATCTCCTTGCAGTCTGACGGACTCTAAAGAGTCTTCTTCAGCACTACAATTAGAAAGCATCAATTCTTTGGTGCTCAGCCGTCCTTATAGTCCAACTCTCACATCCATACATGACTACTGGAAAACCCATAGCTTTGATTATGTGGACCTTTGCTGGCAAAGTGATGTCTCTCCTTTTTAATATGCTGTCTGGGTTTGTCACAGCTTTCCTCTCAGGGAGTAAGCACCTTCTAATTTCATGGCTGCAGTCACTGTCTGCAGTGATTCTAGAGCCCAAGAAAAGAAATTTTGTCACTGCTTCCACTTTTTCCCCTTCTGTTTGCCATGAAATGATGGGACCGGACACCATAATCTTAGTTTTTTTATGTTCAGTTTCAAGCAAGCTTTTTCACCCTCATCAAGAAGCTCTTTTCACTTTCCCCATCAGAGTGATATCATGTGCATATCTGAAGTTCTTGATATTTCTCCTGGCAATCTTGATTCCAGCTTGTGATTCTTCCAGCCTGGCATTTCCATGATGTACTCTGCATATTATAAGCACGGTGACAGTAGACAGCCTTGTTGTACTCCTTAACAAATTTGGAACCAGTCAGTTACTCCATGTAAGGTTCTGATTGTTGCTTCTTGGCCTACATACAGATTTCTCAGGAGACAGGTAAGGTGGTCTGGTATCCCCATCTCTGAGAATTTTCCACAGTTTGTTGTGATCACACAAAGGTTTTAGCATAACCCAAGAAGCAGAAGTAGATTGTTTTTTTGGAACTCCCTTGCTTTCTCCATGATCCATTGAATGTTGGCAACTTGGTCTCTGGTTCCTCTGCGTCTTTGAAACCCAGCTTGTACATCTGGAAGTTCTCATTTCACATACTGCTGAAGCCTAGCTTGAAGGATTTTGAGCATAACCTTGCTAGGATGTGAAATGTGTGCAATTGTATGGTAGTTGGAACATTCTTTGGTGTTGCCTTTCTTGGGGATTGGAATGAAAACTGAATTCTTCCAGTATTGTGGCCACTGCTGAGTTTTCCAAATTTGCTGCCATATTGAGTGCAGCTCTGTGACAGCATCAGAGTGTGATGCTTCCTAAGGCCCACTTGACTTCACACTCCAGGGTGTCTGGCTCTAGGTGAGTAACCACACTATCATGGTTATCCTGGTCATTAAGATGTTTTTTGTATAGATCTCCTGTGTATTCTTGCCACCTCTTCCTAATCTCTTCTGGTTCTGTTAGGTCCTTAATGGTAAGGACCTTCTGTCCTTTATCATCCCCATCCTTGCAAAAGATGTTCCCTTGATATCTCCAGTTTTCTTGAAGAGATTTCTAGCCTTTCCCGTTCTATTGTTTTCCTCTATTTCTTTGCGTTGCTCATTTAAGAAGGCCTTCTTATCTCTCCTTGCCATTCTTTGGAACTCTGCATCAGTTGGGTCTATCTTACCCTTTCTCCCTTGCCTTTTTTTGCTTTTCTTCTTTCCTCCGTTATTTGTAAGGCATCCTCAGACAACAACTTTGCCTTCTCACATTTCTTTTTCTTTAGGATGGTTTTGGTCACTGTCTCCTATACAATGTTATAAACCTCCATCCATAGTTCTTCAGCACTCTGTCTACCAGATCTAATCCCTTGAATCTATTCATCACGTCGCCTGTATAATCATAAGGGGTTTGATTTAGGTCATACCTGAATGACCTAGTAGTTTTCCCTACTTCAATTTAAGCCTGAATTTTGCAATTAGGAGCTCATGATCTGAGCCACAATCAGCTCCAAGTCTTGTTTTTACTGACTGTATAGAGCTTCTCCATCTTTGGCTTCTAAGAACATAATCAAATTTTGATATTGACCATCTGGCAATATCCATATGTAGAGTAGTCTTTTGTGGGTTTTTGAGAAAGGGTGTTTGCTATGATGAGCACATTCTTATGACCAAATTCTGTTAGCCTTTGCCCTGCTTCATTTTGTACTCCAAGGCCAAACTTGCCTGTTATTCCGGGTACCTCTTGACTTCCTACTTTTGCATTCCAATCCTCTGTGCTGAAAAGAACATCTCTTTTGGGTGTTAGTTCTAGAGGTCTTATAGGTCTTCATAGAACCGTTCAGCCTCACCTTCTTCAGCATTACTGGTTGGGACATAGAGTTGGATTACTGTGATGCTGAATGGGTTGCCTTGGAACCCATTCAGTCATTTTTGAGACTGCACCCAAGTACTACATTTTCGACTTTTTTGTTGAATATGAGGGCTATTCCATTTCCTCTAAGGTATTCTCGCCCGCAGTAGTAGATAGAATGGTCATCTGAATTAAATTCACCCATTCATGTCTGACTTCCTACTTTTACATGCAAAAGTAGGAAGTTAAGAGATACCTGGAGTAACAGGCAAATTGGGCCTTGGAGTACAAAATGAAGCAGGTCAAAGGCAAACAGAGTTTTGCCAAGAGAACACACTGGTCATAGCAAACAGCCTTTTCCAACAACACAAGAGAAGACTCTACACATGGACATCACCAGATGGTCAATACCGAAATCAGATTGATTATATTCTTTGCAGCTGAAGATGGAGAAGCTCTATACATTCAGCAAAAACAAGATTGGGAGCTGACTGTGGCTCAGATCATGAACTCCTTATTGCTAAATTCAGACTGAAGAAAGTAGAGAAAACCACTACACCATTCAGGTATGACCTAAATAAAATCCCTAAGGATTATACAGCGGAAGTGACAAATAGATTCAAGGGATTAGATCTGATAGAGTGCCTGATGAACTATGGACAGAGGTTTGTGACATTGTACAGGAGGCAGTGATCAAGATCATCCCCAAGAGAAAGAATACAAAAAGGCAAAATGATTGTCTGAGGAGACCTTACAAGTAGCTGAGAAAAGAAGAGAAGCAAAAGGCAAATGAGAAAAGGAAAGATATACCCATTTGAATGCACAGTTCCAAAGAAGAGCAAGGAGAGATAAGAGAGCCTTTCTCAGTGATCAATGCAAAGAAATAGAGGAAACCAATAGAATGCGAAAGACTAGAGATTTCTTCATGAAAATCAGAGATACCAAGGGAACATTTCATGCAAAGATGGGCACAATAAAGTACAGAAATGGTATGAACCTAACAGAAGCAGAAGATATTAAGAAGAGGTGGCAAGAATACACAGAAGAACTATACAAAAAACATCTTCATGACCCAGATAACCACGATGGTGTCATCACTCACCTAGAGCGAGACATCCTGGAATGCAAAGTCAAGTGGGCCTTAGGAAGCATCACTACGAACAAAGCTAGTGGAGGTGATGGAATTCCATTTGAGCTATTTCAAATCCTAAAAGATGATGCTGTGAAAGTGCTGCACTCATTATGGCAGCCTGTTTTCAAAACTCAGCAGTCACCACAGGACTGAAAAAGGTCCTTCATTTCAGTCCCAAAGAAAGCCAATGTGAAAGAATGCTCAAACTACTGCACAATTGCACTCATCTCACACACTAGCAAAGTAATGCTGAAAATTCTCCAAGCCAGATTTCAACAGTATGTGAATTATGAACTTCCAGATGTTCAAACCAGATTTACAAAAGGCAGAGGAAACAGAAATTGACAACATCCATTGGATCACATCAAAAAAGCAAAGAGAGTTCCAGAAAAACATCTTCTTTATTGACTACACCAAAGCCTTTGACTGTGTGGATCACAACAAACTGTGGAAACTTCTTCAAGAGATGGGAATACCAGACCACCTGACCTGCCTTCTGAGAAATCTGTATGCAGGTCAAGAAGCAACAGTTAGAACTGGACATGGAACAACAGATTGGTTCCAACTAGGAAAAGGAGTATGTCAAGGCTGTATATTGTCACCCTGCTTATTTAACTTATATTCAGAGTACATCATGAGAAATGCTGGGCTGGATGAAGCACAAGCTGGAATCAAGATTGCTGGGAGAAATATCAATAACCTCAGATATCCAGATGACACCAGGCTTATGGCAGAAAGCGAAGAAGCACTAAAGAGCCTCTTGATGAAAGTAGAAGAGGAGAGTAAAAAAGTTGGTTTAAAGCTTAACGTTCAGAAAACTAAGATCATGGCATCCAGTCCCATCACTTCATGGCAAATAGATGGGGAAACAATGGAAACAGTGACAGACTATTTTCTTGGGCTCCAAAATTATTGCAGATGGTTACTGCAGCCATGAAATTAAAAGATACTTGCTCCTTGGAAGAAAAGTTATGCCCAACCTAGACAGCATATTAAAAAGCAGAGATATTACTTTGCTAACAAAGGTCCATATAATCAAAGCTATGGTTTTTCCAGTAGTCATGTATGAATGTGAGAGCTGGACTATAAAGAAAGCTGAGTGCCAAAGAATTGATGCTTTTGAACTGTGGTGTTGGAGAAGACTCTTGAGAGTCCCTTGGACTGCAAGGAGATCCATCCAGTCAATCCTAAAGGAAATCAGTCCTGAATATTCATTGGAAGGGCTGATGCTGAAGCTGGAGCTCCAGTACTTTGACCACCTGATGCGAAGAACTGACTCATTGGAAAAGACCCTGATGCTGGGAAGGATTGAAGGCAGGAGGAGAAGGGGACAACAGAGGATGAGATGGTTGGATGGTGTCACCGATTCTATGGAATGAGTTTGAGTAAGCTCCGAGAGTTGATGATGGACAGGGAAGCCTGGCATGCTACAGTCCATGAGGTCGCAAAGAATCGGACACAACTGTGCAACTGATCTGAACTGTTTCCTGTCTGTTTTAGTTCACTGATTACTAAGATGTCAGTGTTCAATCTTGTCATTTCCTGCTTGACCATCTCCAATTTATCTTGATTCATGGACCTAACATTCCGGCTTCCTATACAGTATTGTTCTTTACAACATCAGACATTACTTTCACCACCAGGCGTATTCACAACTGAGTGTTATTTCCACTTGGCCTAGCCACTTCATTCTTTCTAAAGCTATTATTAATTGCCCTTTGCTCTTCCCCAGAAGCATACTGGACACCTTCAGATCTGGGGGCTCATCTTCCGGTGTCATATCTCTTTGCCTTTTTATACGGTCCATGGTGTATAAAAAGGAGAATCTCCTTGGAAAGAGGAGGCTGGCAGGCTACAGTCCATGGGGTTGCAAAGAGTTGAACACAACTGAGCGACTAAGCACAATTTGTATCCTGAAATACCCGTTCTTCCCATATTCTTTAGTTCTAAAAACAGAACCTAGGAACAAATTGGTTTGTTTTACCTTAGCTGCATTACTGCCTCCTCACAGGAAAAGGTCGCTGGTTTGAGTGTGGTGCCTATTCTTCCCATGCTTTCTTTTGTGCAGCCTCGCAGCTGTGGGTGGGGTTGGCCATGCTCCCCTCAGCACTTCATGTTGGGACGTGCATGGAGGAAGTGCTCTGGGACCAGCCAGGGACCAGTGCATCTGCATGGGCTTGGTAGGAGTTTTCATTATGTTTTTAAGCAATGCATAGTTATGTTATATTTTACTGAATTCCGAATTTTCAGAAAGAAAGCCCTTAGCAGTAATGAAACATAGTTTTGATTGATATAAACTTAAATGTTGTTCTACTTATCCCAGTAACCTTTGGCAGCTGTCACTCAAGGCACACCTATGCCCGTTGGTGATGCATCAATTGGAAAGTTTCAGCCAGGTGCTGGTCCTAAAACATCATTTACTGTGTGATGTGACTTGGCAATTTGACATTGTAGCTACACATTGGAAGGCACTTGTCAAAATAATAGATTGTTTAGAAGTCATAGTTTCTAGGATGAGTTTTCAGGCCGAAGTTCCAGGCAAGAATCAAATTCCTGTAGCCTGAGGAAGGGTCTAGGATGTAGGGGATCACCATAAAGAAAGGCCCTAGAGTAACGAAGGAAAAAGCTGCAGAAGTTGTGATGAGTTGTGTTGAGAGTGTGGTGGAGTGTGATGTGTACATTCACCCGCAAACATTTTCTGAGAATCTGCTGTGCCAGACTCCATATGCTGGGAGCACAGAGAGACCTTGAGGCCTCCTCTCACAGAGCCCTCACTGGGAGGGGTGAAGAAGGGACTTTAAGAGTAGTATGTGTGCCGGGGAATGGCAGGTCCCAGGGGATGGGAAGTTCGTGTTGGTAATCGTGGGATTCTTCTTCCAAAGAAAGAAGAAGCCTTTGGAGATTCCAGGGCCCGAGAATTCTAGCCCTGTGCTGTCCAGCATCATAGCCACTGGCCATATGAAGCTATTAAGTACTCAGAATGTGGCTATAATTATAAATAAATACTGGATTTCAAAGATAGTACCAAAAAATGTAAAATACTTCTATAATGTTTATATGTTGGTTACATTTTAGAAATGAATACTATGGAAATACACTGTATTGGATTAAAGAAAATATCATTAAAATTAAATCTTCCCTTTTCTAGTCACTTTTTTTAAGGTGGCTGCTAGAAAATGTAAGTTACACATGGGGCTTGAATTGTGTTTCTGTTGGATAGCAGGGAAGAACCGGAATGTTGGGAACTGAAGGATGACCGGGCGTGGCAGGAGGGAGGGGAGGATGTTGTAGAGACTCAAGGATTTAAGCAGAGCAGTGTCACAAAGGCTTCCACACAGAGGATGAGGGCACGCGTCCGGCCTCTCTAGACTGCTCTGTGTTGGTTTCCATTTGAGAGTTAGGTTTTCCAACATGATTCTAAAATCCCAGGGTTCAATTCTAACTTTCTTCCTTCTCCCAGCACTCACACATACTTCAGCGATCACTGACCTCACAAATCCTTAACCAACGTGAGATTGTTTACTTAGCATGCTTTGGTTCACTGTATTAATTTTAACCTTCTCTGTCCTAGGATCTGAAGCCTAGTAACATTGTAGTCAAGTCAGACTGCACCCTGAAGATCCTCGACTTTGGCCTGGCTCGCACAGCGTGCACCAACTTTATGATGACTCCCTATGTGGTCACGCGGTATTACCGGGCACCCGAAGTCATCCTGGGCATGGGCTACAAAGAGAACGGTGAGTACAGACAGGACTGGAAGCGGCCGCAACGTTTAAAATTAGTGCTATTAGTCATCACGAGCTTTCTTCTCTTTCCTGTGAACTGTATGAAATATAATATGGAGACTCTGTTATGCATAGATTATCATAGTCCACAGATGAGAAATAATTTTATATTTCCATTGGTTAAAATTATTCACTTTTGAAATGAATATTTTGAACATTTGTCAAAGTATAATATGCTTACAAAAAAAAAAATGTGAATCCCAGGTGTGCAGCTCAGTTGGAGCACACCCATGTAACCAGCAGCATAACTGAGGCCTCCCCAGCACCCCTCTGGGTCTCAACTCCCAAGGGAAGCCATTATCCTGATTTCCAGCACCATAGATTGATTTTTCTTATTTTTGAACTAGATATAAATGGAATAATACAGCATGTGCTTTTTGTGTATAAAATTGGTGTTTTTTTTTAACAGCAAAACTTATTCTAGCAATATCAGAGCTCTCTGAAACTTAGCTTTTGAAAAATTTGTCAAAAAGAACTAAATCACACTTACTTATTAAAAAAAAAAAAAAAAGGAGTCTGAAAGTTTGCCTAAGTCATCTGAAATGAACTGAGCTTCAAGTTTATCCAGATGTTTTAGAACTTGTGCTCCCATTCAGAGAGACACAAGTCTGTGGCCTTCCAGTCCTCTATGGCCATGGAAGGAAATTCGGTCCCCTGTTAGCGTCTCTAACCCCACCTACACCAGCAGGGGCACTGAAGAGCTCTCTGTCTCGGCTTCTGAGGCCTTGATTCAGCTGGGCCCCGCAGAGGAGGGGGAACAGCCAGAAGCTGAGGCGCCCCTGGCCCTCGCCTGGAACCCAAACAAGCCTGGCCCTGTGGGGCCACACTGCCTTGACAGTTTAGAAATGGATCATTCTGGAGGCATGGTGTTCATATTTTACATGAGTACTACTAACAAGCTGGGTCTGTCTTTGTTTGGGAGGGGATTTGAGAAAAGACATGCATGGGGGCGGTCTCTGGCTGGTTTTAATCACCTGGTATTTGGTAGTGGACATCTGGTCTGTCGGGTGCATCATGGCAGAAATGGTCCTCCATAAAGTCCTGTTCCCAGGAAGAGACTGTATCCTTCACAGGGAGATACCTGGTGCTGACCACAAGGCTGGGAGCCGGGGTGGGCTCGTGCCTGGAAACAGCTTTCTGGGGACAGGCACTCCTAATTTCTGGGACTTTGTCTTTGAAGCTGTAAGGTATTGGACTCTTTGGCACTGAAAGCCAAGATTGCTGCAAACTGAAAGCCAAAATAGAGGTCAGCAATCTTTCATACTGTCTAAAACAGTTCACCCTTAACTGGCCGTTTATTTTCCATATTTATGTGTTTAGTGCACTGTTAGAAATCTTTTCCTCACCTTTGTTTTGTTCATGGCACTTCATAATTTTGTCATTTCACTTTATTTTCAGTTGATATCTGGTCAGTGGGTTGCATCATGGGAGAGCTGGTGAAAGGTTGTGTGATATTCCAAGGCACTGATCGTATCCTTCCCGGGGACCTTCCCGGCCATGTTTTCCATAAATACCAAAGGCAGCAGGAGCTCAAAAGGAAAATGTCGTAATTCTAGACTGTATTCTAAAGAGGTCTTGATTATATTTGTTAAATTAGTGTCACAGATCAAATGGCTCAATTTTATGTTTTCTCTTTTACTTGACTTAACAATTTTATTACATAGAATTAAGTTAAACCAATTTATATTCTTAATTTTGTTAAAAATAACTTATAAGAAATGCATTTACTCTTTGACAAATGTATTCTGGTGTTTAAATGAAAATACTATTTAGTTAATTAATTTAACTATTTAGGGAGTTGTCTAAATTTAATAGGCCAATATTCTTATGTAATTTGTTTAATATACTATTTCATCAGTTACCAGGAAGCAATAGAATATTTTCCTCCAAAGTAAAAACTGAAGCATGCTACATAAGACGTAAAGGGAAAAGTTTGTGAGGAACAATATTTGCTAAATTTTTTGTTTGTTACTCTTCTGACATTTTGTGGAAAATTTTAGAAGATCCACTTAGATGGTTATTTTGTGACTTCCCCAGTGGGGAAGTCTAAATAAATATAAAATGCAAAAGGTTAACTTATACTGTGGTCAGGAAATCATATTATGATATGTAGCATAAGGAAGAATAGATAAATAATAGTTTCAATAGCTTTCTTTTCTCATATTCCTCATGTTCTTCCATCTTCAATATTTTTTACTCTAACTTAGTTCTTCACATATACCCTTTTTCATTTGTGTTCTCACCACCTAAAATTTTCATTAGTCTTTTGATTTTATTTTTTTGTTATGAAAGCTTAAAGTAGTCTCTGCTGGCAGATTGATGGTTATCTTTAAGAGAAATTAAGTTGTGTAGTCAATGTTTTATATATATTTTATTAATTTTCATTTTTATGATTTTATGAGGGTGATTTTCTTATAATATAAATCTTCACAACACAAACTTGAAATGAAAAAATTTTATCCCTATCATTTTATTTATCTTCCTTAATAGTTTTCACATCACAGATTTTATGTGAAGTTAAACATAGCATTTTATTTTGTTCTAATACATTTTCTAGCAATTTTTCATAGCCTTACCTTAGATTCAGTTGTTTCAAACTGTAAATAGGAGATATTTAATTTGCAAATAAATTCAATATAAAAAGGAAAAGTTGATGTATTCTAAAGATACATTTATTTATTATGCCAAGCTACGAGGCTTGTAGGATCTTGGTTCCCCAGTCAGGGATTGAAACCACGCCCTCAGCAGTGAAAGTACCGAGTCCTAATCACTGGACTGTCAGGGAATTCCCTAATGATACATAATTGGAAGTGTCTACTTAACATTCAGTTTGTCTCAATTTTTAATTTATTTTGCGTCTTTCTTTTCTTAATTAACTGTGATATCTTCAGATAGTACAGATATGAAAAGTGTGGGTACTTTCTGGTGCATTATTAAATAATGTTAAAATTCTTAGTTTACATATTAACATCTTACAGTATCTGTAATAATAATTTTATGTATAAGGTCATCTAATGTCATCCTTAGAACACACACAGAGATTAGCATCATTTTCCAAAGACAATTTTGCTCTTTTTTCAAACATTAGATAGAAAGAGATTCTGGAAACCAGACTGCAGTTGTCAGAGATTTGTTTTAGGTTCATAAGCGAAGGTAGAAAAGAAGTCCTCGTGGCTTATAAGAAAGAGAAGGCTTCTGCCAGGTACCCCTCAGAAAGCACGGGGCTCTGGAGGCCAGAAGCAGATTACTGAGGGGGCACGTGGACACTGTCACAAAGCTGAGGACTGAGAGCTGAGGAGCGCCCATCTGCAACTGTGACGGACACAGTTTTCATGAAATGATGGGTGAAGAGAATGGTTAAGAGAGCATGACAGGTTGGGAATTAAAGATATAAACAACTCTATTGCTGCAAATGGGAATGGTAGCTAAGCTACGGAAGTTCAAAGGAAAGTGACTTGTTTTAAGATGAGAGGGAAAAAATTATGTTTGACTGGTGATGGAAAGCTCCAGTGGAGAGCAAAATGGTGATGGTATACCAAGAAGAAGAAAGACATCACAGGAGATGAGAGGGCCTCCTCCTTTGTTCTTTGAAGAACATGTGTTTGTTCCCTAGGTTCTTTCACAGTAATGTCATTTTATTTTTCTAAGACATACCTCAATTAATAACTTTTTAAAGATTCTGTTTATTTATTTGATTCCTCTGTTTTGTGTTCTCTTATATAATGTTTATGGTTTTAGAATCACTTTCCACATTCATCTTGCCAGTTGTCTCAAGCTCCCAGAAAAAGAGACAAAGCTGGCCTTGTCTGCATTTTACAAATAGGAAGATGAAACCTAAGGGAGATTGACTGCCTGACACCTAGTGAGTGACTAACACACAATGGAGTCTGCAACCTAGGTCATGTACTTGGAAAGGAAATAAAACACACTCATTTATATTGCAATGATAGCCAGAGTCAGTGCCAAGTAAAACTTTAGTGACCTCTCAAAGCTGTCACTGCTCAGTGTAAGCCCAGCCACAGTGGGAGATGACATGATGCGGGCTTAGAAAGTCCAGAGCCCCAGCTCCTGCTCCCTGCCTCGTGCACCCCATCCTGCCAAGCCTACAAGGTGGTTCCCAGCCGTAAATTAAGCAGTCAGTTAGGTCTTTCTATTTCAGGGAGCTTTATATCTAACATAGCTTTATTAAGAGAAGTGAAGGTGTGAAAGTCGCTCAGTCGTGTCCAGCTCTTTGCGAACCCATGGACTGTAGAGTCCATGGAATTCTCCAGGCCAGAATACTGCAGTGGGTAACCTTTCCCTTCTCCAGAGAATCTTCCCAGCCCAGGGATCAAACCCAGGTCTCCCGCATTGCAGGCAGATTCTTTACCAGCTGAGCCACACAGGAAGCCCAAGAATACTGAAGTGGGTAGCCTATCCCTTCTCCAGCGGATCATCCCGACCCAGGAATCAAACCAGGGTCTCCTGCATTGCAGGCAGATTCTTTACCAACTGAGCTATCAGGGAAGCTCGTTATTATGAGAACTGATTTCAATTTGCCTACATAATTATTACCTACTTTCATGTTTAAGCCTTTCAGTCATAGGTATTCTTCAGCTTCAAGATAACTTTATTTTGATCTAGAATAGGAAGCCATAAAGACTTCATTGTGTTGATGTAATAAACTGTGACCAGAGTTTATATGGTGCAGAGCTTATTTGTTTTTTTTTTTTAATAGTCTTAACTAGGAACCCAAACCTTATTTGAATATTATTTCAGAATGCTTCTGCTGACCCAGTGAGCTGGCCTGATTAATTATTCATTGATAAGTATAATTTAAGTTTCTCTTTGAATGATGCAACTTATGTAATATGAATATAAGGCATTTCAGTTGTATTTTCCTCAAGAGACTCCTTAGATATTGATCAGTGGAATAAAGTTATTGAGCAGCTAGGAACACCATCTGCAGATTTCATGAAGAAACTTCAGCCAACTGTGAGGAATTATGTAGAAAACAGACCAAAGTATCCTGGAATCAAATTTGAAGAACTCTTTCCAGATTGGATATTCCCATCAGAATCTGAACGAGACAAAATTAAAAGTAAGATATCCTTTTTTCATATACTTGTTTTCATAATCTGGTGAAGCTTTTTTATGTTTGCATTCTAAAATCTGTGAAAACTGAAAGATGAAATAGTTGAAAACCCTCAAAGTCATTTATAGGCTAGAATGAAGGCATTTCAGAAAGAAAGCTTAATGACCTAGAAGTTTTGTCCTCAATAAAGGGGACAAAACTGAAGCCTCTGGTCAAAATATTTACATAGTCTGAAAGATTCTTATATTAGTTACAGCAAATGGAATTTAAACTGTTACCAAGTATAAAGAATACTTGAATAAAGATTGTCACCCATTTGAAGAGGCAGAAATTTTAAAAGGCCTTCTCCCCTTATCCTGTGCCCATCACATTTTAATGTGTTTAAGGGAAAAGAATAGATTTGATTTTCTTTGCATCAAGACAAACTGTGCCTCATTCAGAAGAGTTCCATCTCTCCTTTGCCTACACATGTGAACTTTGTTTGGTTTTGGTATTCATTTGGCTGTCTTGGGTCTTTGCTGTGGCGTCTGGGGTCTTGGGTTGCACGTGCAAGCTCTCAGGTGGAGCATGTGGGGTCTAGTTCCCTGACCAGGGGTTGAACCTGGGCCCCTGCACAGGAGTGCAGTGTCTCAGCAACTGGAGCACCAGGGAGGTCCCACCTGTGAATTTTAATTGCTGAAACCTAGGTGAGCCTTGTATTTAACCAAGTTATTGAACTTGTTAAATTTTTTTCTAGCTACTAATCTCTAGATTTTTTTTTTCTAAGTGTACATTGTATACAGGTAGGCAAAACAGAGGGCTTCCCTGGTGGCTCAGTCAGTAAAGAATCCGCCTGCAGTGCAAGATACCTGGGCTTGATCACTGGATTGGAAAGATCATCTGGAGAAGGGAATGGCTATCCACTCCAGTGTTCTTGCCTGAAAAATCCCAAGAACCGAGGAGCCTGGTGGGCTACAGTCCATGGGGTTGCAAAGAGTCAAACACGACTGAGAGACTAAGCACAGCGCAGGCAAAGCAGATATCTGTGAACTGTTCTATATGATGCAAATATGAAGTCATTGTGTGGCTTAGTCTGTTCATCAAGAGAAAAGGCTTGCCCGTGCTTCATGCCTGCCCTCTCTGCAGTGCCACACTTGGCCTAGCTCCTGTACCCTCCCTGCCCATGGCTTGTCAGTCTTATGCCCTGTCCTTCTCCCCTCCCATACTCAGGCCAAAAGCACCTTTGAAAGCCTGGTTTGTAGGAAATGGCTGCTTGATTTACCTTTAAAGAAAGAGACTAATAATCCTGAATTTATGACCAGTTTCTCAGAGTTAGTATATTTTTGTTCTGTCTGTGCTGTCACATTTAGTTCTTTATTGTGTGATTCTCCAGTTAAAATTGTTACTTTATTAATCTAATATTTGTTTTTACCCTAGCAAGTCAAGCCAGAGACTTATTATCAAAAATGTTAGTGATAGATCCCGACAAGCGAATCTCTGTAGATGAAGCTTTGCGTCACCCTTATATCACTGTTTGGTATGACCCTGCTGAAGCAGAAGCGGTAAGCATCTATTTTGAAAAGACTTGTGTGTAAAGGCAGGGCATACATTTCCCTGGATCTTCTGTCTGTCTGTCTGAAATGGCTACACAAAGATTTAAGGTTAAAAGGATTCCTGATTACTTTGAGGCCATATCAGTTCAGTTCAGTCACTCAGTTGTGTCCAATTCTTTGCAACTCCATGAATCACAGCACACCAGGCCTCCCTGTCCATCGCCAGCTCCCGGAGTTCACTCAGACTCATGTCTATCGAGTCAGTGATGCCATCCAGCCATCTCATCCTCTGTCGTCCCCTTCTCCTCCTGCCCCCAATCCCTCCCAGCATCAGAGTCTTTTCCAATGAGTCAGCTCTTCGCATGAGGTGGCCAAAGTACTGGAGTTTCAGCTTTAGCATCATTCCTTCCAAAGAAATCCCAGGGCTGATCTCCAACAGAATGGACTGGTTGAATCTCCTTGCAGTCCAAGGGACTCTCAAGTCTTCTCCAACACCACAGTTCAAAAGCATCAATTCTTCAGTGCTCAGCTATAGCCGGGGTCAAACCCCTTTTAGGACTCCTTACTGGGGCTGAACTCCAAGTACCTCAGGAGTGAACATGCTTATGCTGTGGTGATATAATTGTCTTCATTTATGTCAATGCTGATGTGTGATCACAATATCACCTTTTTTAGGCATCCATTTGTGTACCTGGTACCATACCTGGGTTTTGCTTTTATTATCTTGTTTAGGTATCCAGTCAGGCTCAGAAACTTGCTGAAAATCACAGGTCTGGACATCCTTCCCCAGAGGTACCTGTTAGAGGAGTTCCACTTCTGAGTGTGGTACTCATGTGCATTTTTCTGTAGCATCCCTGGTATGGATGGTCTTTAGTTGGAAGTGAAATAATTACATGGTGGCATGCTCATTATTGGGCTTCCCTCATAGCTCATCTGGTAAAGAATCCGCCTGCAGTACAGGAGACCTGGGTTCGATCCCTGGGTTGGGAAGATCCCCTGGAGAAGGGAAAGGCTACCCACTCCAGTATTCTGGCCTGGAGAATTCCAGGGACCATACAGTCCATGGGGTCACAAAGAGTCGGACACGATTGAGTGACGTTCACATTCACGTTCACATGCTCATTATTAGGTTTTGTCCTGTGCATTTAACCACCATTTTTTGAAGTAGTCCACTTATGATTTGGGGACTAAATTTGGGAGTTCTAATAGGAAGAAATAAAAACTTGAGATATATTTTGCAGCTTCTGTATTTCCTAGCACAGTACCTTGTCCAGAATGGATCTGTAGGAAGCAGCCTGTGATTGCTAATTTTATAATTACATTTGGGCAGATGTCCTTAGAGTGTAATTATTAGCAGGACTATAATAGGTCTATTTTTTGGTTAATTATTCTGTAATTATTTTGATTTTGAAACCAATGTAAATATACTTAGAAATCTTTAAGCCACATATTGAATGAAACTATATCAATATTATAAATATTTTATTTTATTATTTTTATAAGTATTTTAGAAATCTTACAAATGATTCATTTTCTTCATGCCTTATTATTTTTTCAACTATCAACTTTACCTGTAAAATTTAATTTTTAGCCACCACCCCAAATTTATGATGCCCAGTTGGAAGAGAGAGAACATGCAATTGAAGAATGGAAAGGTAAAGATGGAATTTATTTTGATTGTTACACATTTCTTGAAATGGGGCAACTTAACACTTTTTGACAGTAGCCTTTCTAAGGGAGGGGTGGAGACCCTTCAGCTCTATCCTCTCTCTTCCCACTTCCCAGTAAATGAAGAACTTGAAGATAACAAAATTAGAGAGGAACGTGTATGAATTGCATATTTGCTTCAGAAGACAAAAACAAAGGCTTTTCACACATCTCACATTATCAAATCTTGATTTGTAAACTAAATTCAGTAAGTGTATTACACTTAACTTGATAACGTGTTGCAAACTTTTGAGTAACCCCAATTCACAGGCCCCTGTAAAGCAGATATGAGAGACCCCACTGGGGTCAAGGGAACTTCTGCTGTATTGGTAAGCCTTGTAGTTATATACGCGTTTTAAAATAAGAGTTGGGGGGAAATTGCAGATCAAAAATATGCAAATAGTTATTACCACCACTCTAACCAGACAACCCACAAGAAACTAAACCAGTAATAAAGAGGTTAAACTAAAAATATTTCATTAAAAAGCAGAATCAATAATAGTTGAGAACTGTGGTCAGCGCAAGTCAAACATGGCAGCGTGTCCTGCCCAAGAGCCGCTCCCTGGGCTGCAGGGAACAAGTGACTCGCAGTGCACACAGCCACAGCCTCGCTCGGTGCCTGCACTGTGCTGATTTTATTTCACGAATACCAAACTTGTAGGATGCTGCTAGTATCTTACCTAATAGGTAGTTCTTCTGACAAATGAACATTGAGGAAAACTGAGATTGAAACCAAGAAAAAACTTAGGTAACTAGACCAATTTCTGGCCAATCTGGAGGAGTTTACATTTGAAGAACCACAATGGTGGAGGAAAAACTGTGCAAAAAGATGTGATAATATCCAGTAGTTAAACTGTTCTGTTAGAGTCACTTTGCTAGTACTTTCCTCCTTCTCTTCCCCATTCCTCATGTCTCTCTTTCACTCTCTCCCTACCCTCAACTTTGTAAAACCCACTAGTGGATCCAGAGCTACCCTACTTTTATGGCCTTCATAATTGGTTGGTTGAAAAAATACAAGGAATCAAATTATATTTTGGTCTAGGTAAACTATTACTTGTCTATCACAGTTAAAAATAGCACATCACAGTGTCCTTGGAGTGGTTCCAACTTATTTGGAAGCAGGGTTTAGAGATGCAGAGAAACTGATGAAACATTCTAACTTGCATTTCTGTTTGAAGAGCTAATTTACAAAGAAGTGATGGATTGGGAAGAAAGAAGCAAGAATGGTGTTGTAAAAGATCAACCCTCAGGTTAGTGATTGCTTTAATAGTTGGATTGCATAATACTTTTCTTTCTCTATTCATTTTTTGTAAATGGCAACAGCATGTTTTAAGTGCCACCTTGACCAGCATTGGATTTGAAAACTCCTTGTGTGAAATACTTTTCTCTTTTTGGTCTGCTCTGGTTGTGGCAGCTAACATTTTATTGATGCCAGGCAGCAAACTAACTGTTTTGTGAACATTTCTTGGTTCATCCTTGTAACAGCCACTGTCATTTTCATTTATAGATAGGGGAATTGAATTTAAAGCTTTCAACGTGCATGACCTTCTTTATATTGCCCCCAACCAATTAAAAAAGAAAATTAATATGAGTCTAGATAAAGTGGAATTTGGTTTTCTTTTGAGAAAATTGTTCATATAATTCTCCTATCTTTCTGCTTGATCTTAGTGGTAGCAGTCTGACTAACAATTAGGAAGCTGTATGACTATTAGAGGCGTAATATATATGGTATTAACTTATAATACCATCTATAAGGTTCTACCTTAAACAAAACTCTTTACTTACATTTATTTCACATTTGTATTCACTCCACTCCCACTGGAAAGCACATGCACGCCACACACACATGTAAATACATATGGGGCTGTTTCTTATTCTTGAATTTTATATTCAGCATGACATGTGTCAAGTGTCTGGAGATTATATAACTTCAATAAAAATTTAGATGCTTATAGTTAACCACAAATTTAAGACTGACCTCTGAGACCCTGGATGTTTTGTTTTTGTTCAAACCAGGCTAAAATATAGATAGTGGAAAACAGATTAGTTTCATTTGCCTTAAAATATCAGTTTTGGGGATTTAGAAGGCAAAAATAAAATGAACAAGAGTCCACTAAATTTTGTTCCTATTTTTTTCTTGTTTGTATCATTCCTCCTTTTAGAAGGTATTTTTTATTGCAAAAGAACTCTTCAAAGGTTGATGTTTTTTCCCTTGGATTAAGTGTTTATGATTATAATTGAAATGTCTGATGACACTTGAATCCTACTTGGACTTGAGCCTTTTGTGATCCTGATAGTTTTAGGATAAATTCAACAATTTTCTTTTAATATCTTTTTAAAACCAGAAGGTATTTTTAAAGTAGTTAACATGACTATACATGTGTGTGAAGTTTAGCCACCAGGAAGAAAGAGAATATTGCAGTGAAAGACAGAGGAATATTTGGGATTTTGAGCCTAAAGAAAGACTCCACAAAAAGTTCAAAATGTACAGTCAACTAACTTCTTGTTTATACTAATAGTATAGGAAACTGCAAAAGGACAGAGCTGAGAAGTGGCCTGAAGTCTCACTGCCTGGATCTGCAGCAGTGTCGTGCCTCAGATTTTATTATATTTGGTTTTCTTAGCACAGATGCAGCAGTAAGCAGCAACGCCACTCCTTCTCAGTCGTCGTCCATCAATGACATTTCATCCATGTCCACGGAGCAGACGCTGGCCTCGGACACAGACAGCAGTCTGGACGCCTCGACAGGACCCCTGGAAGGCTGTCGATGATAAGTTAGAAATAGCAAGCTTGTCATCAGTGAAGGAACTCTCACTTCCATGGGCGTGAAATACTTGGGAGTTGATGGAACCAAATAGAAAAACTCCATGTTCTGCATGTAAGAAACATGATGCCTTGCCCCTACTCAGTTGTACTAGGCTTGCCTTGCTTAGATTATAAAATGAAGCAGATTAAAGAAAAAAAAAAAAATACAAACCACACATTTAGAAATTTTGTTCAAGGTCATTTCAGGTGAGCAATTAGAATATATGAATTTTTTTTTAAGTTGTGCGGTAATAGTGATCATTTCTCATCCTCAGTAACTGTTGGGATTTATATGCATGACACAGATGCTTGCTTGGATTTGCCCTCTAGCACTTTGGAAATCAGTATTTATAAAGCCAAATAATCTTCAAGGTAGTGCTGCTTCTAGAATTGTCTCTTAATCCTCTTAAATAATTTTGTGTTTGTCCAGAAAAAAATAGATTTATGTGTATTAATTGGCCACCATCATATTATAATATCTTACCTTCTTTTAGGGTATGAATTAACTTTCTTTCATATTTCAGAAGGAATATAATTAAATCTATATAATGAAAAAAATGTAACTTTTCTTTAATTTGTCATGTTTTAGGCTGAGAATTATCACTGCTAAGACCAGGATACTTTGTTTTCTCTAAACTGTGTTAGTCTGGATGACTGTACATTCAGTTTCACTGCACGATAGCATTTTAAGTTTTGTTTTATGCTGCTTAAAACATATATATGTTTAAAATCCTACTACCCCATCTCTTTTTTCTTGGTCTTCTGGACTTATTAATTTGAAGTGCTACCTAGAACTTCATCTTCTTTATTAGCCACCTAACACCCATGTCAATCATATGATGGCAGATAGATTCTTGACCCCATCACCTGCTGTTAGAGTAGAATTTTACGAAGTGATCACTAAAGATGATGGCAGTCACTTGCTGAGTGCTTGTTTTGCTTGCGCCTGGACTGGGTCCTTTCTTACCTCCTCTAGGGTAAGATACATGATTTCACAAGGCAGAGTTTCCCTCTTCCAACACAGCATTCTTCCTCGACTTTCTTTCTTTTATGAAAGAAACCACCTAAACCCACTTTGGTCTATTTTAGGAAGCAAGCTGGTTCACAATGGCTGTTTGTGGTGGTTTTCCACTTTGTGGAGGCGTTTCCTGTTCCTAAGGGAAGACCTTCTGAGAGATAGGGAGGAGCTGTCCTAAAGGGCAATTATTAACTAGTAAATATTTCCTGATTTTAAGCTGCTCACCTGAAATCGATACTTTCAGACTAATATGGAAATTATTCAAGATTCAGTAAAATACTGAGTATTGAAGTGTCATTGCAGAAATGGAGTTATGATGGTCACATATGGCTACCTGTGCTTGTAATGCTTTCCCCTGGAGCTTATTCTATTGCAGATTCATATCTTTTGTTCAGTTATTTTGGAAGCTATTGAGTCAACATTGTCACATTCTATGGAATGTGTTCTGAGGAGGAACTTTGTTAAGAAAGTTTATTATAAATATATCTAAAATATATGATTCTCTCTATACCATTTGTATCTTATTGGTCTTGTCACTGGAAACTGGAACCCTTGATGAACAAAATTAATATTGAAGTAATAAATAGTTTTCTATTGTGATGTTTAGACATGTTCAGCTGTAAGATGGAATACTAACTTGGATTGGGGCAGAAACACCTGTTACATAGCTGAGGATTATTTTGGCTTCAGAGGCCTGATGGTATAGTGAGGAAAGTTACCGCTGTACATATATAAACATCTTAAAATGACCTAATACACATTCTTTAAAAAGACTTTACTAAATCTATCTTTGAAAAGAAAAGGAAAGGGGAGAGTTTTAAAAATACATGATCTGTCCTCAGCTTATGTACATGCAGCACAGGAACGCGAGGGCACGTGGAAGTCCCACCGGGTGATTGTACACTCACCAGGTGCCGTTTATAAATGGAGCTAGGTGCCATACAGAGTGGCTTTCTGCTCACTGACTCCTCCTGTGTTCACGGAGGAAGTCCGTGATGGTGTGGACGGGTTTCCTGCCAAGACCACCTTCCACCAGCGAGTGACGAGTGCACCCCGGCAGGCCACGGTGCTGCGGACCGCAGAGCTCCATAGAAGTACCTCACCCCAGTTCAGGGCCCTCCCTCCTGAGCTGGGACGTGCCAGGGACCTGGTGCAATGCAGATGGTTCCACACTGCTCTCCATGGATAAATTCTGGTGTTGGATAAAGAACTGAAAAATGTGCTCAATTTTTCATCTTTTCTATTTTATTTTTGTAATTTATATTGTACACAACCCTGGAAGTAACTATTTTGGACACATATTTTTATAAACCAGGTAATTTATTATTAGCCTGGAATTTGAACTAGGTTCATTTTGTTTGTTGACTTAGTTTTTTGTTAAAAAGGAAATGACTGCCTTCCCTGTCAGATCTTGACTTCAAGTGCAGGTTCCAGAGAGCAGACAGAGTCTGTCAGAGTAGGAGAGCATTCTAGAAGCATCCTGCTCAGTGTTGATCCACTGTGGAAACAGGAGACAGAATCAAGGCTCTGTGCTTATCTGTGCACCATGAAACTCAGAGCTGCAGTCCTGAAAGGAGAAAATGCTTGGTAGGGCCCCTTACTGACACCCAGAGTCCAAAGTTGAAACACTGAATGGCAGACTGAATCCAGATTTGATGCTGTGTAAAGTCATGGTAATGATATATGATGAGTTCATACGGTTGATTTCTAATGTAACTCCTCTGGTGTTTCATACTGGTAGTAAACACAGGTGTGACCTTTCAGATTGCATATCTCAAAAGTAACATTGCCTAATGTTTTATAATAAAATATATTACGTGTGTTTTGATTGGTGAAAATAATACAAATACATTTTAAAAGAGAAGTATATAACATGTCCAATTTTTGTGTGTTTTTAAATGACATTTGACTGTGTATTTCTACATCACCATCTCTGATTACAGATTTAACGTGAACACAAGCAGATATTGGAGTGTTGTCATCTCAGTCAATATTAATAGATGTTTTTAAATTGAAAAGCAAAAGGGATTCTGTTAGATCCCTTACTGAAAATATTCTGCAACTTCCTGAAGCTAAATTTTCAAAACCACGCAGTGCAAGACTGAATATTTGGAATAATTGTTTTCTCACAAGAGTGGCCAGAAGAATCCACCGATCAGTCTTTCCTTGTATCACTTAAAATCCTTAGTGGTGCCTGTGTGCTTGTGGTTTTCTGCATGGATTCTGCTTCTGGTTCTGAGGTACTTTAGGATGTTTACTACTTAAAGCCGCAGGAATGGAAGGGCGCGCAGTGGCTCACTGGCTTCTTGCCGGGACTAGAATCATTCCAGATGGGTCAGTACCAGTCTTACTTTTAAAGATCTCTAGGAAAGGAGAGTGAAAGTCCTTCCGTCGTGTCTGGCTCTTTGTGACTATACAGTCATATGGAACAGGAAAACATGTCTCTTGATAATGATCTGGGCTCCATTTCTCTCTCTCCCTCTTCCCACTTTCAATGTAGATAGTACTGAAATACTCTACATTTATTGACTTAAATGGTACATACAGGTTTTTGTGGGATTTTTTTAATGGGAGGAGGTGTGGTGGTGTTCAGTCACTAAGTTGCGTCCAACTCTTGGTGACCCCATGGACTGCAGCATTCCAGGCTTCCCTGTCCTTCACCATCTCCCGCAATTTTCTTAAACTCATGTCCATCAAGTCAGTGGTGCCATCCAACCGTCTCATCCTCTGCTGTCCCCTTCTCCTCCCACCTTCAATCTTTCCCAGAATCAGTATTTCAAAATAACTTACTGTATACTTTCCTGAAGATTGTATTTTGTATTTAAGTGGTAAGCTTACCTTTGGCAGTAAGGCAGTTATTTGATGTTGTTGGTCTTTCATCAGGAAAGTTGGTAACCAAATCAATAATAACAGTAACAAAGTGGCCAGTAACATCTCTTTGAAGCCAAATGTGACCATGACTTAAGAGGGATATGCCTATCACAGCAGCCACTGGGCACTTGTCACTCACTGTTTCCTCAGGGCCCAGGGAGTCCTTGTGAACAAGGCTGTTTGCTCTGCCATTTCTGTGCTGTGGGTCTTTAGCATTGGAAAGGAAATTCAGAATCAATTTTCTGAGCCCCTGCACAACAGTTGAGGAGGCTGCAGCCACGTCGGAAGGGCACCACAGGGCTGCCCTCAGAATGCTGTCGCACTCACGCGGGTCTTACTGTTCTTACAGTCATGAACACACTTGAGAGTCTAATGAAAACTGTGAGCCCCGCCCCCGCTTGGAAAAAGGCCACGAGCACAAGACGTTGCCCTGAGGAATCCTGAACCCTGGTGGTTTCCATGTTAAGAGCCCCTTTGTAGAAGCAGTTTCTAGATGCTTTGTGATCTTAGAGGGAAGCAGAGCCTGCAGGAGGGTTCTCCTGATTTTCTCTGTTCTAAATGGTTCTGACACTTTTGCAGACAGATCTTGGGTACAGATAGGGACATTTTTACTCTCAGCCCCAGCATAAGTCGGCATTCTTGTTCTGTGTCCAAAAGAGCATGGAGACTCAATTCAGTGAAATAGGTTGTTTCCAGCATTCCTTCCACATGGAACTTAGCTGCAACATAGGAACTGTAGGTTTATAATACAAAATTCATAGAAACGTAGATATGATTAAATTCATCTCTTCATTTTAAAGAAGTAGTTCTGTGCTGAGCTTTGACATACAGTCTTGGCTCTATTTTGTCTATGCACTTAGATTTCATCGAGAATAGGAATGGACAAGAGGTTCTGTAGTTCACATTGCCATTCAAGGTACTGAAGAAGTTATCCAGCCTCTGCTCAGATGGTTTTAATGAAGAGAATGCTCCTCCCACTGCATTTTTTTTTTTTTTTAATAGTTTTGACTGTTAGAAAGTTCTTTCCTGGGACTCCCTGGTGTTCCAGTGGTTAAGAATTCTGCCAGTAAAGGGGACATGGTTTCGACCCCTGATCCAGGAAGATCCCACGTGCTGCGGGGCAGCTGAGCCTGTGTGCCTCCCGAGCCCACGCCCTGGAGCCCGCGAGCCACAACTACGGAGCCTGTGCCCCTAGAGCCCACGCGCCACGACGAGAAGCCCCTGCAGTGAGAGGACGCCCGTCCACCGCAGCGAGGGAGTAGCCCTGGTCCCCTACTATAAGCCAGTGTATAGCGAGGAAGACCCTGCAGGGCCAAAAGGAAATAAACAAATTTTAAAATAAGTTATTTCTCTAATTGAACAGAAAACTTGGTTCTCAAAACTTCCACCCATTGGTCCAAGGTCTTTCCTTTGGGTGAAATAGAGTGAGTCTGACCCATTTTTATGAGACAGGCTTTAATACATTAGTTGAAAAGATACGCTCCAAGTCTTCCCTTCTCTAGCTTAAACTCAAAGTTCTCACAAGCCTCAAAAGCCCCCAGAGCCTCATCACCTCAGGGCACCCTAAAATTATGGACGCAGATGTGAATGTAATATTTCTGCACAGCCTGAGCACGCACCCTCCAAGTGAGGCCACACTCATGAACAGAGTCTCAGGTGGCCTGAGCTTGAGAAGCCATGTTCCACTAGGGGCCTGCAGTCTAGCAAAATGACTGGGTTGTGTGATGCTGCGGTTAATCCTGATGCTGTCACTCCTCATAAGCATTCTGTCCGCCAGCTTGTGACATCCATCAGTTTTATGAGCATGAACAGGCCTTCTGACAATTTATCCACAAGGTGACTGACTGCCTTGAGTGGCAGGACCGAGCCTTGAGGCAGACCTAGCAGTCACAGTGCCCAGAGCCGCGTGGCCAGCACTTTGCCAGCCTCCTCCCTAGAGTTCTCAGCCCAGTGACTTGTCATTCAGCTCTTGTGGAGTGTTATCTTGCCACAAGGTCAGGGGGAAGCATCTTGATGGACACCGTGCGGAAATAATGAAAACACTTCAGCAGCTGCCTCTAATCTGCTTGCTTCAAGAAAAGAAGTTAATTTGGCAATTGCACTGGTTTTCAGAGTTTATGCTTTTATTTTCTCTTGGGAGGATCAGGTAGTAAGTGCCAGCTTCCCCTTCGTTTCTACACCTTTGATATCTTGTGGACACTAAGAAGTGTGACCAAGTGCTCTCTCAGTATTCACAGGTTGGTGCGTGGGCAGGGAGCAGGGCAGAAACTTGTGTTGGCCTTATTTTGTTTCCGTGAGAATAAAGTGATGTGTTTTGAAGAGTACACAATTGTGATTCCACAAGAGGCCGAGCTGCCCTCCAGTGGCTGTTAGAGAATTGTGTCCATCCAGCACAGCCTGCTCAAGCTGGGCCTGACTTTAGAAGTTTATCACCTTGAGCATACCTTGCCATTTCTCATCTAATGGCAGTCATGCTACTTTGTTTTTATTTGATTTTAATCTAGGCTAGAGCTGCAATGTAGAATTTCACTGATAGTTAAGTTTGTCCAGCTCTCTGTTGTAAAGTTGATGACTTGGGTGTTTTAAGCAGCAAATTATCATTCTAAAGATGCTATTAAAAAACAACTATTTGACCAGAACCCTCGGTTGTGTGTGCTTGGTCTCAGGTTTTCTCAGAGAGCTCCCTCACCACACGTCACAGCGATAGAGTGCAGCAAGTGGAGGCCTGCCTCCTCTCCCCTACCCGCCCTCCTCACCGTGACTGTCCCTGCGCCCATGAGAGCTGACCCCTGCCCCTTTCAGGAACTCCGCTGCCACAATCACCTCTGTCCTGTGTCGTCACCGCCCCCTCCTCTTCCCCATCACCTGTCATCTTTATGTCACCCGCATGAAAAAGAAAAAGCTGCTGAACCCAGCATCACCCTTGAGTTGCTCTCCTTCACAAGAGAAATTGAAAAGCAGTTTCATTTTCTCTCCCTTCTCTCTTCTCTCATCTACTTCCTTTTTTAATAAAAAAGATACACACACACACACACATGAAAACATAATCAAGAATGAGAAACTAAACATATTACCCCATCTGGAGATGACCACTCTTTATACTTAACTGTACTTGCAGATTGTTTTCTATGGACACATACTTATCTAGATGATTTTTTGTTTTGCTTTTTGCCCAAATGAGGTCATACTGTGTGCGCATGTTAAGTCATTTCAGTCATGTCTGACTCTTTGCGAACCCATGGATTATAGCCCGCCAGGCTTCTCTATCCATGGGATTTTCCAGGCAAGAAAGCTAGAGTGGGTTGCCATTGCCTTCTCCAGGGGATCTTCCCCACCAAGGGATCAAGCCTGAGTCTCCTGCGTCTTCTGCATTAGCACTGGCAGGCAAGTTCTTTACTGCTAGCGCCACCTGGAAGCCCAGTCATGCTGTGCCTGCCATTTATAACCTTCATTTTTCAGTGAATGGCCTCCAGCTGTCCATATCAGTAAGCTTCCATCAGTTTTAATAGCCAGGGCCTTGGGATTTCCCCAGTGTCCCCAGAGTCCTTTACTAGTGTGTCCTGCCAGGATCCAGTTGAAGCCCTTGCATTCCTGGTGTCTGGTTTCTGGTTGTCGTGTTCTTAAGATTGTCCTAACCCTCCATGACACCAACCTAACCTTGTCAGGCAGGTCAGCCTGCAGTGTGCGTAACTCCTAGCTCTGTGTGGCTGCTTCCACGGGGTTGCATCGACCATGCCCTCTGTCTCTGATATTTCTTGGATCTAGAGAGCATATCCAAAGGTTTGATAGACTCACTGACATCTTTGGTTATTTAAATAAAATTTAAGTGATATTGTGTCCTTTATATTTATATAAAGGGTCTGCTGCTGCTGCTGAGTCGCTTTAGTCGTGTCCGACTCTGTGCGACCACATAGACAGCAGCCCACCAGGCTCCCCCGTCCCTGGGATTCTCCAGGCGAGAACACTGGAGTGGGCTGCCATTTCCTCCTCCAATGCATGGAAGTAAAGAGTGAAAGTGAAGTCCCTCAGTCATGTCCAACTCTTCACGAACCCATGGACTGTAGCCTACCAGGCTCCTCTGTCCATGGAATTCTCCAGGCAAGAGTACGGGAGTGGGGTGCCATTGCCTTCCCCCATATAAAGGTTCAGGGGTCCCCAACTAGACCATTGACTGGGGAACCAGAGGTGAGTGTGGCAGGCGAGTGAGTGAAGCTTCATCTGTTTACAGCCGCCTCCCATCGCTCTCATTACTGCATTATGACAGTGTAATAATAATAGAGATAAAGTGCACAATAAGTGTAATGTGGTTGAATCATTCTGAAACCATCCCCCTCCCTGGTCCGTGGAAAAATTGTCTCCCACAAAACCTGTCCCAGGTGCCAGAAACGTTATGGCCCGCCTGCTACTTTATATGAACTCCCAGCAGAAGGTGTTTAGTATCTTCTTGACCCACTGTCGATGATGCTAAATTGACCTCTGGGTTCAGATAGTGCCAATCCAGTCCTCTGTCACACTCATGTTTTGTCTCATAACTAGAAAGTCGTCCACATGTGCTTGCTTTGGCAGGGGGCCCATCCACCATATACCTGGTGCAGTTATGAACCTCAGGTGATAATCCTTGCTGTGAGCAGGAATTTCACAATTCGTTCATCCCGTTGATATCTTTCACCACCACTCTGTTATCGGGGAGAGCTTCCTGGCATCAGCTCTGGCCGGAATGCAGGGTCCACACCTGGTTCTTCCCTTCAGCAGCCTGTGCTCGGAGTAGGGTGTGGGTTCAATCGCCACCTCAGATGGGATCACAAGAGGGTTCATATTTCTATCTTTGAGTATTTCCAGTCATTCTTTGTGAGACTTAAATTGCTATAACTGGGGCCAGGGAAGCTGATTCCGTCCAGTCTTTTTGACTGATTGCATTAAGTTTTTAACTTTTTATTTTGAAATAATTTCGAACTGACAGAAAAGTTGCAAAAATAGCCCCAAAGGTTCTTGTATATCTTTCCCTACCCCAGCTCCCCAAAGGTCAACATTTTACCACATGTGCTTGAGCCTTCTTTGTCTGCATACATGCAGTTAGTTATTACACATGCATGCATGCACATCCACTTATATAGACACATATGTTCCTATATGCACACATTTATGCTGATACATAGTCACTGATTTCCTTTCACTGATTGTTTTTACATTCAGCCTGATTTTTTAATGTTTGTAAACTCATGAATAATGAGATTTATGTATGTACTTTACAGACAAAGACAGGTATACATTATGGTATACTTGTATACCGTTACAAGTATACATAAACATGTAAATAAATATTGCGTGGATATGTTAGTAGTGTTTATAATAGGCATCATTCATGTGGGTAAATGTGTCCACATGACTTAAGAGAACCTACTAAAGAATCAGCGTGTGTGTGTTTGTGTGTGATAATTGAGAGTACCAAGGGTATAAGTAAATTTAAAAGGTAGTGGAAATCTGAATGCTTTCCTCTCAGTAAATGCTTTCCTCTTCAGTAAAAGACTGAAATGCCAGTTATTTAATTTGGACTCATAATAAAGAATATTATACCCAATAGGCAAATTCCTTTTGATCACACATAGAATTTAAAGGAAACTGACTATACACCAGGTCACAGAGGATGATCAATAAATTCTGAAGTTAAAAATACACAACTGTTTTTCCATGATAATGCAATAAATTTGAAAAGATCTCCCACATCTGGAAACAACAATACACAGAGCAATCCAGGTGAAAGAGAAAATCATAAGGAAAATTATGAAATTCCTAAAAGTGCATGACCTCAGAATTGCACCACATACCAAATTTGATCCAGCTAAGGCTTAAATACTCTTATCAAAAAAGGACAGTTTTTTTTCTTTAAATGAGTTCAGTTTTCAAGAGATTGACAGAAGACCAACAGAGCAAGCCCAAAGGCAGAGAAGAGGAAGAATAATAAAGGCAGGGACAAGAAACTAGAAAATAAAAATGAGAGAAAAAAAATCAGCAAAACTGAAAGATTAATAAGCTAGGCAATATGGTCAAGAAATAAAGAATATGCAAGTAACAGACAAAGTCGAAAAGAAGTTATGATAGACATTTTTTAAAAATCTATAGTATTCTAACAAATGTGATGATCGTCAAGAAGTAGACAAATATTCTGTGGAAATTAAGCTCAAAAATTGTCTCAAGAATGATGATACTAAGCACACCATACATATGAACTTATTTAATCTTCTCAACAGTTCTGTGAGGTTGGTATCATCTCCATCTTAAAGTCTGGGAAATGGAGGCAGGAAGAAATCATAAATTCCCACAGCCAGAGTATATAGAAATGGGGTCTGAGGCCAGAACAGCTGGTGCAAGCGCCACACTCTTGGCCACTGCACTGCACAGCCTCCCAACAAGCTGACTGGATCAGTGGCCATCAGAGGAAGTGAAATGGTAGTCAAAGAGTTCCCCTCCCATCCCCAAATACTCTCCAGGAAAAATCAATCTTACAGATCAGTTTTCACTAAATTTTCAAGAAACACACAATCTTATCTAGCTTTTCAAAGCCACCCAACTCAATTTAGGCTGGATTAATCTTAATTCCAAAATTGGATAAAGAGAGATCAAGATTATGCTATTTTTTCATGGATCCTGGCTGAATCTAAGATTGTGTTGTTTATTTCCAAATTCAAGGGTGACTCAACACAATTGTTTCAGTAAATAACGTATTTTTGTTTAGTTTTTCAACTCTCAGAAAACTGAATAGAAAAGAACTTCGTTTGGGGAGCGGCAAGGCTTATTCTGCGAAGAGCTGCTGCTGCTGCTGCTAAGTCGCTTCAGTCGTGTCTGACTCTGTGCGACCCCATAGATGGCAGCCCACCAGGATCCCCTGTCCCTGGGATTCTCCAGGCAAGAACACTGGAGTGGGTTGCCATTTCCTTCTCCAATGCATGAAAGTGAAAAGTGAAAGTGAAGTCACTCAGTCGAGTCCGACTCTTAGCAACCCCATGGACTACAGCCCACCAGGCTCCTCTGTCCATGGGATTTTCCAGGCAAGAGTACTGGGGTGCCATTGCCTTCTCCGTCTGGGAAGAGTAGGAGACATCAAATGGTCAAATGTGTATGGTTGAGCTAACAAAGAAGTACAGGGTATAATAGCCGTGAGGGACCGCCTCGGACCATCAGACCCGAGACCCTGGGGCGGTCGGGATGGTGACAATGGGAGGATGTGGGGCTTGTGGCTGAGCACAGGCAGGCAACCTGGCCAAGTCTCTTCCCAATCCCCTGGTCTAAAAACAGACCAGCAGCTAGCTGGAGGCAAAAAGTCCCGCTCCCCAAGGACTCACTGCCAACTCTGCACAAAATCAAAATGCATCCTTCTGCACAACTATGTCGGGACTCCTCATCTGGGCCAAGATGCTTCCCTGGAGCCCCCACTTCCAGGACCGCCTCTGTCCCCTCTTCCCCTGCAATGCCTTCATTTTTCAACAGATAACCTGCTGAGAGGCTTCTGTGTCCCATTAATAAGACACAAACGGTTACTCCAGCTGAGCTGATGACTGAGGACAAGAAGTTGCCTGGGTAGAGGAGTCTCCAGTCCTGCTGGCTCCATCTCCAGCAGATGGCTCAGCAGTGGCCATGATGCTCCTGGCTTCCACTCTCGTCCAGCCACCGGCCAGCCTTTACCTCTCCTTGGACTGAGCCTGCTACGCTGCAGCTGCAGCTGCATGTCACTGCCTCTGTGGCAGCCTCCAGAGGTCCCAGTTGACCAGATGGGTCTTAAACCTGGGTTCCCACTGCCACATTGCTCAGACACACTTTTACATGATCAAGGTTGCCAGCATCACATTTAGGGTATTTGGCTGTCCTAAAACCACCTTCTGTGTTTTTATTCTGCTGGTAGATTCTGAACAATTGAAGGTCAGTAAACCATTTGGACCACATCCATTTGATCATAGAAAAAAACAAGAGAATTCCTGAAAAAAAATCTACTTCTGCTTCATTGACTGCTAAAGCCTTTGTGTGGATTACAACAAACTGGAAAATTCTTAAAGAGATGGGAATACCAGACCATTTTACCTGTCTCCTGAGGAATTTGTATGCAGGTCAAGAAGCAGCAATTAGAAGCAGACATGGAACAACGGACTGGTTCCAAATTAGGAAAGGAGTACGTCAAGGCGGTATACTGTCATGCTGCTTATTTAATTATATGCAGAGTACATCATGCGAAATGCCAGGCTGGATGAAGCTCAAGATGGAATCAAGATTGCCAGGAGAAATATCAATAACCTCAGATATGCAGATGACACCACCCCTAGGGCAGAAAGTGAAGAGGAACTAAAGAGCCTCTTGATGAAGGTGAAAGAGGAGAGTGAAAAAGCTGGCTTAAAACTCAACATTCAAAAAACTAAGATCATGGCATCCGGTCCCATCACCTCATGGCAAATAGATGCGGGAAAAAATGGAAACAGTGACAGATTTTTATTTTCTTGAGCTCCAAAATCACTGTGGACAGTGACTACAGACATGAAATGAAAAGATGATTGCTTCTTGGAGGAAAAGCTATGACAAACCTAGACTACATATTAAAAAGCAGAGACATCACTTTGCAGACAAAGGTCTGTATAGTCAAAGCTATGGTTTTTCCAGTAGTCATGTATGTATGAGAGAGTTGGACCATAAAGAAAGCTGAGTACCGAAGAATTGATGCTTTTGAACTGTGGTGCTGGAGAAGACTCTTGAGAGTCCCTTGGACTGCAAGGAGATCCAACCAGTCCATCCTAAAGGAGATCAACTCTGAATATTCATTGGAAGGACTGATGCTCCAATACTTTGGCCACGTGATGTGAAGAGCTGACTCATTAAAAAAGACCCTAACGCTGGGAAAGACTGAAAGCAGAAGACGGTGACAGACCGAGGATGAGATGATTGGACAGCATCACTGATTGAATGGACATGAGTTTGAGCAAACTCCAGGAGATGGCGAAGGACAGGGAAGCCTGGTGTGCTGCAGTCCACTGGGTCACAGAGTTGGACACGACTGAACAAATGAGCAATAATGACAAAATAATTTTGATGCTGTGATGCAGATTCCCGGGTCCCCACACAGACCCTCTGAGTCCAAAGGCTTGGTCATCTGTGCTGTAAATGAGCTCCCAAGGAAGGCCCAATACACATCCACTCTGCCCGGTGTGGGCCCTTCTGAGGGCAGCAGCTTGGTCCTGACCTCCCTGCCTCCTACTGTGCCTCTAGGGCAGTTAATGGGAAGCATGCGGGGTTTGGGCCCCCAGTGTGCAGTGCCACCTCCATACGTTGCCTGCCTGCTCTGAGCCTCTTTTGTGGAACAGTGTCTGAGTTTCCCATTACCACTATTGCAAATTACCACAAACTTACTGGTTCAAAACAAGTGAAAGTTGGTCAGTTGTGTCCAACTCTTTGTGACCCCATGGACTATACAGCCCATGGAATTCTCCAGGCCAGAATACTGGAGTGGACAGCCTTTCCCTTCTCCAGGGGACCTTCCCAACCCAGGGGTTGAACCCATGTCTCCCTCATTGCAAGCGGATTCTTTACCAGCTGAGCCACACGGGAAGCCCAAGAATACTGGAGTGGGTAGCCTATCCCTTCTCCAGGGGATCTTCCCAACCCAGGGATCGAACCCATGTCTCCCACATTGCAGGTGGATTCTTTACCACTGAGCCACATGCAAGTGTATTCGTGTATAGTTCTGTAGGTCAGAAGTCTCCCTTGTGTCTCACTGAGCTTAAGACAGGTGTCAGCAAGGTTGGTTCCTCCTACAGGCTCTAGGGGAGAATTCGTTTCTTGCCTTTCACAACCACCAGAGGCCTCCCACATTCCTTGGCTCATGGCTCCTTGCTCCACACTCAGAACTAGCAGAGTTGCTAGCATTTCTCTGACCCTGCTTCCATACTCTCATCTCTTTCCCTGACTCTTCTTGTGTCTCCCTCTTCTGCTTTTGAGCACCCACTGATTATTTGGGGCTCACCTTGATAATCCAGGGCAATCCTGGGTTGAGGTAATCCTCACCTCAAAGTCAACCTGCGAAGTTCCTTTTACCATGGAAGGTCACATATTCACTGGTTCTGGGGTTTAGGCCTTGGGCATCTCTGGGGGCCATTATTTTGCTCGTCACAGATGGGCGGGTTCACCCTGTACCCCTTGTAATCAGCGTTTCTCGAAGTGTGACCTATCTTCTGCTGCGTCAGCCTCACCTGGGGCTCCCATCGTAACTGTGGAGCATGTTCACCAGACCCCACTCAGCTCAAGAAGCTGCCGGGAGGCGGTGACCACAGCACCCTCAGCACAGGCTACAGCACTGATACAGGATACAGCAATCTGACCTCGGTGGCAGCGAGAAAGGATGAGTTTTCATCAGATCCAAGAATGGGTGAGTTAGGAGTTTCACTAATAAAATGCACTTGCCAGAGGCTACAGTTGTCCTCAGTGTTCTCTGCTTTTACAGGGTACAGTGCTTGGCAGCCCGCGTGGCGTGATCTGGTTCCTGAGTCGCCTGCCGCAGGTGGACCAAGCACTGGGGCCGACACGCTGCAGGGCCCTCGCAGGCTGCAGCCACTGCGTGTCTGTGGCAGCGAGGACCACAGGCTCACCTTCCTCCACCTCATGAAGGCCCACACCAGACTCTGCACCCACAAGTCCCACTGCCTCCAGCTGGCCCCCCAGTACCTCTCTGGCCGCACAATCTCAGCAAGTCCCCCATCCACCCTGGCCACACCCAGCTGCCTCTCACTTCTCCCACCTTCTCCACATGTTACCATCATCCACGCCCCCAGCCCCTGCCCCGGACCAGGGCGTGTGCTTCTCAGATGCCTCCTGCCTGCCGTCTCCTCCATCCTGTGCAGGTCAGCGCAGCAGCTCCAGGGGTGGCCTCCTCAGAGGATGAGGACTCCAGCCCTGCCAGCCCAGTGCTGGGTGGGTAGGACACACTCAGGTGGCCCCAGCGTCAGATGTGTGTGGGAGATGCCGTCTGGACCATGGACGGCCAAAGCAGGCGCCGGGGGTGCCGGGAAAGGGCCTCATGGATGTCACAGCCAACACGCCTCCTGCTGGAGGGGCTACCAATGGGGTTGGGGTGGAGCCTACCCTGGGCCACACCTGGAGAACAGAGTCCCAGCTCCTTGCCCGCCAGGAGGCCCAGCCTGGCCCCGACTGCTTCCACCGGGGCCTCTGCACCCTCCCCACCCTCTCCTCCAGGCACACCCGCCTCCTTTCTTTGTCACAGAAGCAGGACGCATGCTGGCCACAGGGTCACTGCTCCTGCTACCCTCTCTAGCAAGGACCATCTTCCCACAGACCGTGTAGGGCTGGCTCCTCCTACAGGTCTCAGCGCAGACCCTCTGTAGGCAGAGAGGCCTTTCCTGAGCCCTCCCATCTAAAGTAGGCCCAGACACACTCCACCACCTCACCTTGTCTTGGTGACTTCATGGCACTTAGCATTCTCTGAAAGGCTCATTTTTATTATCCTTTTGTGTGTAAAATTTGTCTTCAGTCTCCTCTCTCTGAACAGTGGGCTCTGAGGTGGCAAGAACCACATGTCCTGCTCCCTGCAGGATCCCAGCATCCAGCACAGCGCGCGGCGCACACAGCCCCTCAGGAAATATCCACCGGAGGTGTGTCTCAGGGCAGGGCTCAGGCAGAGGAGACTGAGCTGAGAGCTCCCCGGGTCACTCACCCTCTGTCCCAGCACCAGACTGTCTGGGGCTAGTCCCTGGGCAAGGACTGGAGCAAGAAGATAGGGCTGGAGTAGGGCAGGCCAAAGGGACTTGATGGATGAGGCGGGCTAGGGAGGCGCTGGGGAAACATGGAGCCTGGGGTGGCCCAGTCTTCTCCCAGGGTCCAGACATGGCTCCTGCAGCCAGTGTCCGCAAGCTGGGGACAACTTGGAGCAGAACTCCCTGCTGGCCTCAAGGTGAGTTCAAGGACTGCGTGCTGTACCCTCAACACAGCCCTGACCTCAGGGACAGCGAGAGAGGCTGCAGGAGGCATCAGGAGGTACAGCCTTCTTCCCTGTCACAGGAATAGCCCTGCTCACTCAGCCACTTGAGACATGCGGGGTGGCCACAGGCAAGTCCACCCTGGGGTTCCAGTTCCTCCACCAAGCACTGCCCTGACTTCAAGCAGCCCCGCCACTGCACCCAGTGTGACAACAGCTCCTCAGTGGTCCCCAAGCCTTTGCTCACAGAGAGGGGTGGGGTGGGGAGAGACCTGCCCTTCTCCTTTGAGCTGCACTCTGTGAGGGGGCCCTGAAGTGCTGCTCAGGCCCCAGCAAGTCACAGGTGAGTGGGCTCGCTCTTCCGAGTTTTCTCATGCAGCCCTCTCTCCTAGAACCCCAGCATGCCTCCAGCAGGCATGCAGGGCCTGACCTGAGGGCTCCAGGCATGTGGTGAGAATCCGAGAAGGTTCACCAGCCTCAGGACTGGTCTTAGTACCTAAGCCCCAAGGTGAATCTATATGCTGGGAATCTCCCCCAACCTTCCTGTTTCTCCGTCCTCTTCACCGAGGCCAGGTTGTTGACACTGGTCTCAGGCATGACCCTCACTGGGACCAACCTCTGGCCCTAGCCTTGTCATAAAGCTCTGCTGCTCCCTGCCCAGCCCATCCAACTCACCTGCCCTAATACATCTATGTGCCCCAGACAGATGCCTTGTCTCCAGGCCTCAGTTTTGCCAATGGTACGAGATACGAGCATTGTTGTTTTTATTTGTTTGGTCTTCTACAAATAGCCTTTGGTGCATGCTAGAGTAGTTCCCTACTCCATCTTCAGGCTGAGCACAAGGGCTACTTCACCTTTGGTTCCAGGGAGGCAACACCTAGGCCTGTAATCCTCATTCTTCAGGACTTTGGAAATGGCCAGAGCCGACCTCTTCAGGGTCTGTGTGGCAGTTCTGCTGTTTCCTGGGAATATCAGGCAGCTGTGCTCTTTCTGACAATGTCAACCCAGACATAGCAGGTCTAGGAGAAGGGAAAGGTGGATTCCTATTCATAGCGTTTAAGTGTCTGGTCAACAAAAGAGTCCGAAATGCAGTACTCGGATGCAATCTCCAAAACGACAGAATGATCTCTGTTCGTTTCCAAGGCAAACCATTCAATATCACAGTAATCCAAGCCTATGCCCCAACCAGTAACGCTGAAGAAGCTGAAGTTGAACGGTTCTATGAAGACCTACAAGACCTTTTAGAACTAACACCCAAAAAAGATGTCCTTTTCATTAGAGGTGACTGGAATGCAAAAGTAGGAAGTCAAGAAACACCTGGAGTAACAGGCAAATTTGGCCTTGGAATACGGAATGAAGCAGGGCAAAGACTAATAGAGTTTTGCCAAGAAAATGCACTGGTCATAGCAAACACCCTCTTCCAACAACACAAGACAAGACTCTACACATGGACATCACCAGATGGTCAACACCAAAATCAGATTGATTATATTCTTTGCAGCCAAAGATGGAAAAGCTCCATACAGTCAACAAAAACAAGACCAGGAGCTGACTGTGGCTCAGATCATGAACTCCTTATTGCCAAATTCAGACTTAACTTGAAGAAAGTAGGGAAAACTACTAGACCATTCAGGTATGACCTAAATCAAATCCCTTATGATTAAACAGTGGAAGTGAGAAATAGATTTAAGGTACTAGATCTGATAGAGTGCCTGAAGACCTATGGATGGAGGTTCGTGACAGGATACAGGGATCAAGACCATTGCCACGGAAAAGAAATGCAAAAAAGCAAAATGGCTGTCTGGGGAGGCCTTACAAATAGCTGTGAAAAGAAGAGAAGCGAAAAGCAAAGGAGAAAAGGAATAATATAAGCATCTGAATGCAGAGTTCCAAAGAATAACAAGAAGAGATAAGAAAGCCTTCCTCAGAGACCAATGCAAAGAAATAGAGGAAAACAACAGAATGGGAAAGACTAGAGATCTCTTCAAGAAAATTAGAGATACCAAAGGAACATTTCATGCAAAGATGGGCTCGATAAAGGACAGAAATGGTATGGACCTAACAGAAGCAGAAGATATTAAGAAGAGGTGGCAAGAATACACAGAAGAACTGTACAAAAAAGAGCTTCACGACCAAGATAATCATGATGGTGTGATCACTCACCTAGAGCCAGACATCCTGGAATGTGAAGTCAAGTGGGCCTTAGAAAGCATCAGTATGAACAAAGCTAGTGGAGGTGATGGAATTCCAGTTGAGCTATTTCAAATCCTGAAAGATGATGCTCTGAAAGTGCTGCACTCAATATGCCAGCAAATTTGGAAAACTCAGCAGTGGCCCCAGGACTGGAAAAGGTCAGTTTTCATTCCAATCCCAAAGAAAGGCAATGCCAAAAAATGCTCAAACTACTGCACAATTGCACTCATCTCATATGCTAGTAAAGTAATGCTCAAAATTCTCCAAGCCAGGCTTCAGCAATATGTGAACCGTGAACTTCCAGATGTTCAAGCTTGTTTTAGAAAAGGCAGAGGAACCAGAGATCAAATTGCCAACATCCGCTGGATCATGGAAAAAGCAAGAGAGTTCCAGAAAAACATCTATTTCTGCTTTATTGACTATGCCAAAGCCTTTGACTGTGTGGATCACAATAAACTGTGGAAAATTCTTCAAGAGATGGGAATACCAGACCACCTGACCTGCCTCTTGAGAAATCTGTATGCAGGTCAGGAAGCAACAGTTAGAACTGGACATGGAACAACAGACTGGTTCCAAATAGGAAAAGGAGTACATCAAGGCTGTATATTGTCACCCTGCTTATTTAACTTATATGCAGAGTACATCATGAGAAATGCTGGGCTGGAGGAAGCACAAGCTGGAATCAAGATTGCCGGGAGAAATATCAATAACCTCAGATATGCAGATGACACCACCTTTATGGCAGAAAGTGAAGAAGAACTAAAAAGCCTCTTGATGAAAGTGAAAGAGGAGAGTGACAAAGTTGGCTTAAAGCTCAACATTCAGAAAACTAAGATCATGGCATCCGGTCCCATCACTTCATGGCAAACAGATGGGGAAACAGTGGAAACAGTGTCAGACTTCATTTTTCTGGG
Source organism: Bubalus bubalis (assembly GCF_019923935.1). Lineage (NCBI taxonomy): Eukaryota > Metazoa > Chordata > Mammalia > Artiodactyla > Bovidae > Bubalus > Bubalus bubalis. Next base: position 109,209,954 of record NC_059165.1, on the reverse strand, counting down.
CTCCAAAATCACCGCAGATGGTGACTGCAGCCATGAAATTAAAAGACGCTTACTCCTTGGAAGGAAAGTTATGACCAACCTAGATAGCATATTCAAAAGCAGAGACATTACTTTGCCAACAAAGGTTCATCTAGTCAAGGCTATGGTTTTTCCAGTGGTCACGTATGGATGTGACAGTTGGACTATAAAAAAAGCTGAGCACTGAAGATTCGATGCTTTTGACCTGTGGTGTTTGAGAAGACTCTTGAGAGTCCCTTGGACTGCAAGGAGATCCAACCAGTCCATCTTAAAGGAGATCAGTCCTGGGTGTTCATTGGAAGGACTGATGTTGAAGCTGAAATTCTAATACTTAAGCCACCTGATGCGAAGAGCTGACTCATTTGAAAAGCCCCTGATGCTGGGAAAGATTGAGGGCAGGAGGAGAAGGGGACGACAGAGGATGAGATGGTTGGATGGCATCACCAACTCAGTGGATATGGGTTTGGGTAAATTCCGGGAGTTGGTGATGGCCAGGGAGGCCTGGCGCGCTGCAGTTCATGGGGTCACAAAGAGTCAAACACGATTGAGCGACTGAACTGAACTGAACTGAACTGAAGCCAATAAATTATTTTTGCTAAAGCTGATTGGGTTGGGTAACCTGCCACATCTCCTTAAGTAGGTCCTGACTGAAGCAAGGGACAGATATCCTGACTTTTACACTGGGACAAACCAGGACACTTTTAATGTCCAGCTGGAGCCAGCTGAGGAAGGTCACCCAATCTCGTTCAGGCTCCCTCCCCCCATTTTAAAAGTGAAATAGCAACAGGTTATCCTCCTAGCAGCTCAGTGTCTTCAGAGTGGTGAGCCACCCTCCCAGTGGGCCAGTTCCTAGGACCACCTCCCCAATAGAAGACGCTTGGTGGGTGATGAGCAGTCTTCCCATCCTTTGATGCCCACCCTGTGCCCACCAGACAGGGAGCATAGACACACCACAGATCAGCGGCCATCACAGGAGAAGAATCCAGAGGAGCGGCCAGTAAAAGAGGTGCATGGGATTTTAGGCTGCCAGGGGTTTTCCAGGTGAGAGAGTCGGTAGTGGGGAGGGGCCAGTTCAGCTGCAGAGTCCAGCAGGAGCCATGACGTGAGGGTGCCATCTGATGCTTGTAGTGGGTCCCACCTCCAGGGGGTGGAAGGCCAGCCACAGCGGAGGGTCCTGAATGCAGGGCTGGACTTATGGCCTTGATCCTGAGGCCCGCAGCAGAGCAGAGGCGGGGTGAGCGGGGACGCCTTGGGGATGGGTGGCCTCAGAAGGGAGCGGGAAAGGGAGCCCCGCGGCAGGGTCCTCCGCAGCCCCACCCGGAGCTCTGCGCGCCCAGCCTTCCCCGTGCGGCCGCGAGGGGGCGCCGCGCCGCGCCTCTAGGGCGGCCGCCGGAGTGAGGCGAGCTGCGCCCCGGGCCGCGCGCGGCGAGCGGCGGGCGGCCGGCAGGGTCCGCGGCGCCCCGGCTCAGCGGGAGCGGCGGGCTCTGCCCATGGGCCGAGCTCCGACACGGGGCGCGCCGGGAGCCGGTGAGTCGGGGCGCGGCGCTGCGGGCGGGGCGCGGGGAGGAGCTGCGGCGGCGGCGGGTCTCGACGCTGAGAGGCGCGGCTGCGAGCCCGCGGGCCGGCAGGTGTCCGGGCCTCCGCGCGCGGACTCGCGGGCTGACCACAGGCGCGCGGGGGTGACAGTGCGCGTGGCCGGCCGGCTGGCGGGGCCGGGGAGCCCCGGCTCGCCAAAGTGTGCGCCCCTCCGGCAGGGACGGTGGGAGGCGGAGGGGCTGCGGGGCGCGGGTGCGTGCGCGGGGAGGGCGCCAGGAGGAGACCGGCGGAGCGCGCACCCCCGGCCGCCGCGGCTCGTGACTCACTCTGCCGCGCGAGCACCTCCACTCGCCTTGGCGCGAGGAGCAAGCTTCCTCAGCTGCTCGAGTGGCAGGAAAAGCCAGCCTGGGCCCAAAGCCTACCCAACACGAGGCCTCAGTTTCCCGGACTGTGAAATGGGAACAGGAAGGCTGACCTGCCGACTGCTTGTGAAGATGGCAGAGGGCCTTGTGTGTGGGAGAAGAGGATGTTGTCACTTCTAAAGCTGGGATAGGATTGAGGAAAGCATCGATGCGAGAGAGCCTGCAGGGGCAATGGGGTCAGCGCCGGGTTCTGGGTGTGTTCCTCATTAGTGAGGGTGGGCGGGGCCAGGAAACCTGGAGTCCGCTCACCTCTGCGTCCAGGAGGGGATTTGGAGGCCTGGAGGGGAAGAGGCCAGGGAGGCTCCTGCCCCTGCCCCAGGCTCAGCGTGGGGAGCAATGTTAAAAGACAGACAAGCCAGCTTGGGGTATGGAGGGGCTCACCCCTTGTCCCTGTCTCCTGCCTCTCTGAGGCAGGTGTTCTGCTGAGTCTCAGGAGTCAGAGCGGTGTCCTGGGAAGATTTGTTTGCAGGGCAGGTGCTGTGTTTCCGTCTTAGTTGAAGTTACTGAGGCTTAAAGCAGTCACAGGATTTGTTCAAGGTCTCAGGACCATCAAGTGGCAAAGTTGGAGTTTCAACCATGGTAGGACTGGTTCCAAAAGCCGTACTCCAGTCACTGTGCCAAGTAACCAGGAGAGGCCAGGGTTTGTGGCCTCACTTGCCTACAGCATTGCATTCCTTAACCTCCTGTGTGCTGTCTGCTGCTGGCCCTGAGGAGGGCTTACAAGCAGATGTGGGAGAGGGGAGCTGAAAAAGTCATCTAAAGAAAAGCCAAGGTAATGGCAGGAGATAAGTGGTAGGGGAAAAAAAATAAAACCAGAGTAATTAGGGTGGAGACTGAGGAGGGGGTGAGGAGAAGCTTGTCTGCCATCCTGGCAGAGCCAAGGGCTCAAGAAGGGCAGGGTCTTTTGCAGGTGGTGGGGTTGTTAGCTGTTGTGGACAAGAGAACCAGTTTGGTCTGAAGCCCTACCCCTCTTCCTGCATCCTTCCGGGTGCCCATCTCAGACCTCCCTGTGCCTGGCAGGGGAAGGAGTGCCTGCCCCGAATGTGTAAAGATGAGATGCTGGGTGTTCAGGTTGATCTCTGCATTCTTTCATATGTTCCCATAAGTCTTTGAACTAATCCAGCTCTGACTTGTACTTTGACCCAGGCCTAGAGTCAGCCATTTCTCAAGAAGCCTTGGTGTCTTTTAGTGGGGTTGTGGTAGGGGTTAGAAACCAGTATCTGAGCATTAGATAGAAATGCTCATTGCTACCATGGCGTCATTGACCCTAGACCTTCTCAGTGGACTGAACCAAGAACTGCTTTTTTAAAACTGAAAGTTAATAGTTGCATCTCCTTTCTCCTACAGTAAGAACCTGGTTCCCCCAAAATATCAATATAAAAGTTGAGTTATATTTTATTCAATGGAAATTTTTAGGACTTAAGCCCAGGAGGCAGCATCTCAAGTAACCCTGAGAGAACTGCTCCAAGGAGGCGAGAGGGGGAGCCAGGTTATATAGAAGTTTTGCAACAGAGGGCAAGTAGTCTAAAGTCAAAAGATTACCGTAAATTAAAGAAAACCAGATATCTCATGTTAAGGAACCTAGCACTTTTCTATGTATGGGAAGATGCAAGAGTCTGGGCTTACTGAAATCATTCCTTCATGCTCCTCAGCTAGTATCCTGTGTTTTCAAATCCTGAGTTTCCTCCGGGCTCACCATGGGGAGTGGCTGCAGTCTGATGGCTGCTAGAGGGCAGGTATTGTTCTTTCCTGAGTTCCCTCAGGGCTCGCCAGCTCACCATCCATGCTGGCTGCAATTGCTGATGACCGTGACATCCTTTGTTTACTGACATGGCAGGCAATATTCCATTTCTCAGTAATAATTTGCTTAACCCTAGAATACACCCAAAATACTTTCAGAATCACTACATCCAAAGCAACCATAACCTACCAGGTCACGTTCAGGATTTCTTTGGCTGTCAAGTCAGCACTATGTAAATATGTTATCAATTTGATATACCATTAGTTTCATCTGTTTCTGTTTGCACACAATTCATTTTTTTCCCCTTTATGATATAATTTAATTTTTGAACATTTGTTTTACATGGTCCAAAGGTCAAAACTAAGGGGAAAAAAAAAGCTGTATTTGAAGTCTCAATCCCATTCCTGCCTCTTTCTTCTTGTTCCCGTACTATGGTATTTGAAATAATTTCAGATTTATTCTTCCTGGGTCTCTTTTGTTAAGCAAGCCACTTATAAATTATTACAAAAGTTAGTATATATACATCTTTTTTGTGCCTTCCTTTTTTCAGTTAGAAAAGTCTTTTTACTGGTTCATAGAGATGCTCCTCATTCCTTTGTACTCCACATTGTACTCCATTCTGAGGCTGTTCCATACTTATTCAACTATCTTGTGCATTGACATTTGGGTTTTTTTTTTAACAAGCCTTTGCTATTAAAAATAATGGAATAATAGATAACCTTGCACATAGGTTGCTTGTATTTGTGGAGGCATATTATTCATTCCAAGAGGGCAGAGTAAATAAGTATTTATTTTGTTAACTATTCTTGATTTCCCTCTCCCCAAATTCTACACTCCTACCAGCAGGTGTGACAGTGTGTTTCCCCCACACCTGCATGGACCTGAGAGCCAGTAAATAGTGTTTCAATACATTTTAATTTACATTTCAATTATTTTGAGTGAAATTAGCTTTTCATTTGTTTATGAGTCATTTGATCATCTTCTTTCTGTAAATTTCCTGTCTATATATTTTGTCCATTTCCTTTTGGATTTGAGGGTGTTCTTTTCTTTGGATTTAAAATTTTGTCTAAAATACATATTAGAGATATTAGTGCTTTATCTTTGTTAAATTGCGACTATTTCTCCCAGGTTTCTTTTTACTCATTCATAGTGAGTTTTACCACTAGAAGCTTCTGTTTTGAGACCATTAATTTAGTCATTCTTTTCATTTATTGCATCTAGACTTTGAATCGTAGTTAGAAGGGCGTTTCTCAACCCATCTGTAATGGAATTCACCTCTGCTTCCTAATAGTCTTTTGGTTTTGTGCTTAGTTTACAGATCCAATAATCTTTTTCCAAGTATCTATCCCAACATTTTTTTTTAAAGGCCATCTTTTCTCTTGTGATCTGAAATGCATTTGTGTCATATACTAAATATCCAAATGCTGTTGGGCCTGTTTCTAGTCTGTCACACAGCTTTATCCCTTTGTGTGCTGGTGTCACGTGTAGGAGTTACACTGTGTGTGTCCGTGTGAACAGCAAGGAAAACTGTATCTACAACTGTTGCAATAGAGGAAAGAGATTGAACTCAATTCCCATTATTATGTTTTGATATCTGGTAGGGCTAATCTTCCTTCCACTGCTTTTATTTCAGGGTTTTCCTAGCTATTCTAATATGTTGCTGTTATCTTTTGTTAGGATCATATTAACTTTATGTATAATTTCAGGATAATAGATGTTTTTATGAAGTTGAGTCATCTTGTCCAAAAACAAGGAATGTCTTCATTTGTATTCAAGATTCCTTACTTTTTTATTTGTTCAAGACCACTTTCAGGAGCATTTTGAAGTTTTCTTCATGGTCCTTGTCAAGTTTATTCATGAATATTTTACCTCCTATTTGTTTGTTCCTATTGTTTGAACATCCTATTGTTTGTTCCTATTATGATGGGGAAAACTTTTTTCCCCATCATATCTTTTTTTTCATGGCTTATGTCTTTTTGTTTATTTCTTTTTTCAACATAATTAAGATTTATACAATTCTCACACAACAGTATGATACAAATTCTATTCAAGTTCCCATAGATGGTAAATTAGGAAACACTAAAATATATTCAGGGACATAAAACAAGGTGCAAAAATTACATGATCTAAAGATATTGAAATCATGCCGAGTCTGTTCTCTTATGACTATGGAATTATGTTAGAAATCAATATTGAAGATATTTGAAAATAACCCACATATTTTTAAATGCAGTGTGATGTTTACCAAGAGAGATCTTCAAGTTAGCCATCACAAGCCTCAATAAGTTAGACTAAAAAAACACAGAGGGTGTTTGCAGAGAATAAAGCATTGAAATGAAAAATTAATACTAAAGATACTTTAAACAAAATCCCATGTGTTTGGAAATTAAATGATGGGTGTTTCTAAGAAGCCATAACAAGAAAAATTAGACAATATTTGTAATAGAATAATAATGAGAAAAGAGTTTACCATAATTTATTTCACACAGCTGAAACGACTTAATGCATTTAAATACAAAGTGGAGTCTTGAATAAAATATGAAAATGAATAATGGACAGTGGCATGAAACTTTGTGAAATTTGAACAAAATCTGAACTTTTGGTATCTCTTGCTAATTCCTGTTGTTGTTGTTTTTCTTTATAACTTAGTATTTCTTTATATTCTCTCAATTGGTTTAGAAGTTTCAAGCCTCATTCACAAATGTTTTTAATCACTAAGATAATTGCCTAGACTTTTAGCACTAATACTAGATGCTAAAAAGCATGGAATTATATCAAAGTTTTGCACGAATATATATTAGAAGTGTAGCATTCTACACATTCTACACATACTAAGTCAAAAAGTGGAATAAAAATATCATGGATTTTTCAGCTAGGCAAAAATTCATAAATTTTCTATAATATATATATTATACATACTATATGTATAATGTGTGTGTGTGTGGGTGTGTGTGTGTGTGAAAAACCTTTTCTACTAGATAAAGGCTTGAGAAAGAACAACAACAAAAAAGAAGACATGGAGAAATTGGAAAATATAAACTAAATGAAATGGGAGCACTGAATAGAAAATAGAAAAGCAGAAACAAACTAGATAACAGTAAAAGATCCTCATATAATCTGTTGTTTTTAAATATGGCTGCTCATTAGAAACATATTTGGAGGTACCTGGGCATTTGTATTTTTTCAAAAAGTTCTAAGATAACTCTATTATGCATCTGGATTTTAAAAAAGGATTACAGGTTTTTCTATTAAATGGTAGTTTTGATGATACAGAATTCTGTTATTTTCTGTTGATTAATCATGATACAATTATATTAAGCAAATAATACTTCAGTCAGTTCAGTTCAGTTACTCAGTCATGTCCGACTCTTTGCCACCCCATGAGCTACGGCACACCAGGCTTCCCTGTCCATCACCAACGCCTGGAGCTTGCTCAAACTCATGTCCATGGAGGCGGTGATGCCATCCAACCAGCTCATCCTCTGTCATCCCCTTCTCCTGCCTTCAGTCTTTCCCAGCATCAGGGTCTTTTCCAGTGAATCAGTTCTTCCCATCAGGTGGCCAAAGTATTGGAGCTTCAGCTTCAGCATCAGTCCTTCCAATGAACATTCAGGACTAATTTCCTGAATATTCAGGACTAATTTCCTTTAAGATTGACTGGTTTGATCTCCTTGCAGTTCAAGGCACTCTCAAGCATCTTCTCCAACACCACAGTTCAAAAGCATCAATTCTTCGGCACTCAGCTTTCTTTATAGTCCAACTCTCACATCCATACATGACTACTGGAAAAACCATAGCTTTGACTATACAGACGTTTTTCAGCAAAGTGATTGATGTCTCTGCTTTTTAATATGCTATCTAGGTTGGTCTTAGCTTTACTTCCAAGGAGCAAGCGTCTTTTAATTTCATGGCTGCAGTCACCATCTGCAGTGATTTTGGAGCTCAAAAAAATAAAGTCTGTCACTGTTTCCATTGTTTCCCCATCTATTTGCTATGAAGTGATGGGACCAAATGCCATGATCTTAGTTTTTTGAATGTTAAGTTTTAAGCCAGCCTTTTCACTCTCCTCTTTCACTTTCATCAAAAGGCTCTTTACTTCCTCTTTGCTTTCTGCCATAAGGATGGTGTCATCTGCATATCTGAGGTTATTGATATTTATCCTGGCAATCTTGATTACATGATCACATTAGTAAAAGATGTTTATCAGTTTTCACAATCAATATCCAGACAAAAAATAAAAGATAATTACAATTGCAAACTGTAATGGAAGTGTGACTAACCTAATAATTTGAAATGATTGCAAAGAATTTCAGGGATTGAATAGAGTGATGTGGTAAGTGGAAGTGCCAGTCTTATGTCTTTTGGTTGGTGCGCTTGATCCATTTATAGTTAAGGTAGTTATCAATATGTATAATCCTATTAACATTTTCTTAATTGTTTGAGGTTTATTTTGTGTAGGTCTTTTCCTTCTCTTTTGTTTCCTGACTGGAGAAGTTCCTTTAGCCTTTATTGTAAAGCTGGTTTGGTGGTGCTGAATTCTCTTAAACTTTTGCTTGTCTGGAAAGCTTTTGATTTCTCCGTCAAATCTGAATGAGAGTCTTGCTGGGTAGAGTATTCCTGGTTGTAGGTTCTTCTCTTTCATCACCTTAAATATATGGTAACATTCCTTTCTGGCTTGTAAAGTTTCTGTTGAGACATCAGCTGATAACCATCTTTGCATGAAGTGTTCCCTTGGTATCTCTAATTTTCCTGAAGAGATCTCTAGTCTTTCCCATTCTGTTGTTTTCCTCTATTTCTTTGCATTGGTCACTGAGGAAGGCTTTCTTATCTCTTCTTGCTATTCTTTGGAACTCTGCATTCAGATGCTTATATTATTCCTTTTCTCCTTTGCTTTTCGCTTCTGTTCTTTTCACAGCTATTTGTAAGGCCTCCTCAGACAGCCATTGCTGGGAAAAAATCAATAACCTCAGATATACAGATGACACCACCCTTATGGCAGAAAGCAAAGAGGAACTAAAGAGACTCTTGATGAAAGTGAAAGAGGAAAGTGAAAAAGTTGGCTTAAAGCTCAACATTCAAAAAACTAAGATCATGGCATCCATACCCATCACTTCATGGCAAATAGATGGGGAAACAGTGGAAACAGTGACAGACTTTATTTCCCTGGGCTCCAGATCATTGCAGATGGTGACTGCAGCCATGAAATTAAAATATGCTTGCTACTTGGAAGAAAAGCTATGACAACCTAGATAGCATATTAAAAAGAAGAGACATTACTTTGCCAACAAAGGTCCATCTAGTCAAAACTATGGTTTTTCCAGTAGTCATGTACAGATATGAGAGTTTGACCATAAAGAAAACTGAATGCCAAAGAACTGGTGCTTTTGAACTGTGGTGTTGGAGAAGACTCTTGAGAGTCCCTTGGACTGCAAGGAGATCAAAGCAGTCCATCCTAAAGGAACTTAGTCCTGAATATTCATTGGAAGGACTGATGCTGAAGCTAAAGCTCTAATACTTCGGCCACCTGATGGGAAGAACTGACTCATTGGAAAAGACCCTGATGCTGGAAAGATTGCAGGTAGGAGGAAAAGGGGACGACAGAGGATGAAATGGTTGGATGGCATCACCTACTCTGTGGACATGAGTTTGAGCAAGCTCCAGGAGTTGGTGATGGACAGGGAAGCCTGGTGTGCTGCAGTCCATGGGGTCAGAAAGAGTTGGACACGACTGAGCAACTGAACTGAACTGAACTGGTCTGGTGGTGCTAAATTCTCTTCAACTTTTGCTTCTCTGGAAAGCTTTTGGTTTCTCCATCAAATCTGAACGAGAGTATTGCTGGGTAGAGTATTCTTGGTTGTAGGTTCCTCCCTATCATCACTTTAAATATATGGTGCCATTCCCTTCTGGCTCATAGAATTTCTGTTGAGAAGTCAGCTGATAACCTGATGGGTGTTCCTTGTATGTTATTTGTCATTTTTCCCTTGTTGCTTTTAATATTTTATCCTTGTCTTTAATTTTCATCAGTTTGATTACTATGTGTCTCTCTGTGTTCCTCCTAGGGTTTATCCTGCCTGGGACTCTCTGCACTTCCTGGACTTGGTTGACCATTCCCTATCCCATATTAGGGAAGTTTTCAGCTCTTCTCTCTTCAGATATTTTCTCAGGTCCTTTCTCTCCATCTTCTCCTTCAGGGATGCCTATAATGCAAATGTTGGTGCCCTTAATCTTGTCCCAGAGGTTTCTTAGGCTGTCTTCATTTCCCCCCTGACCCCCCCCCCCATTCTTTTTTCTATATTCTGTTCTGCAGCAATGATTTCCACCATTCTGTCCTCCAGGTCACTTATCTGTTCTTCTGCCTCAGTTATTCTGCTATTGATTCCTTCTAGTGGTTTTTTTTTTTTTTTTTCATTTCTGCTTGTTCTTTCGTTCTTCTGGTGTTTGGTAAACATTTTTTGCATCTTCTCAACCTTTGCCTCCATTCTTTTTCTGAGATCCTGGATCATCTTCACAGTCATTTTTCTGAATTCTTTTTCTGGAAGGTTGCCTAATCTCCACTTTATTTAGTTGTTTTTGTAGGGTTTTATCTTGCCCCTTCGTGTGGTACAAAACCCTCTGCTTTTTCATCCTGGTTAACTGTCTGTAATGTGGTTTTGTTCTCGCCACTGAGGGATTGTGGTTCTTCTTGCTTCTTCTGTCTGCCCTCTGGTGGAGGAGGCTAAGTGGCTTGTGTAACCTTCCTGATGGGAGGGACTGGTGGTGGGAAAGACTGGGTCTTGCTCTGGTGGGTAGGGCCATGCCCAGAAAAACTTTAATCCCATTATCCACTGATGGGTGGGGTTGTGCTCCTCCCTGTTAGTTGTTTGGCCTGAGGTGACCCAGCCCTGGAGTCTGTGGGCTCTGTGGTAGGGTTAATGGTGACCTCTAAGAGGACTCACACCAAGGGCATCTTCCAGGACTTGTCCCCACGAAGAGCCACTGCTGACCCCCACCTCCACAGGAGACCCTCCAACAGTAGTGGTCGGCCTGGTTCAGTCTCCCGTGGGGTCACTGCTCCTTTCCCCTGGATCTTGGAGTACGCACGATTTTGTTTGTGCCCTCCCAACAGTGGGGTCTCTGTTTCCCGGTCCTGTGGGAGTCCTGTAATCAAAGCCTGCTGGCCTTCACAGTCAGATTCCCTGGGGATTCTCAGTCCCTTTGTCAGCTCCCCAGGCTGGGACGCCTGACATGGGGCTTAGAACCTTCACAAGAGTGGGAGATCGTCTTTGATGTTATTGTTCTCCAGTTTGTGGGTCACCACCTGACAGATATGGGATTTGATTTTATCATGTTCCTGCCCCTCCTACCATCTTGTTGCAGCTTCTTTTTCTTTGGACATGAGATGTCTTTTTTGGTGGGTTCCATCGTTCTCCTGTCAATGCTAGTTGCAATTTTGGTTCTCTTGCAGGAGGAAATGAGCACATGTCCTTCTACTCTGCCATCTTGAACTGGAAGCTTCTTTTTTTTTTTTTTTAAAGGAAACCCCATGCTGTTTTTTAAAGTGACTCTATCGATTCACATTCCCACCAGTAGTGCACAAGTGTTCCATTTTCTCCACCTCACCAACACTTGTTATTTCTTGTTCTTCATATATATATATAGCCACTCTAACAGTTGTGAGGTGATATCTTATTGTGAATTTGATTTGCATTTCCCTGATATTTAGCAATGTTCTGCATCTTTTCATGTAACTTTTGACCATCTGTATGTCTTCTTTAGAAAAATATATATTCAGATACTCAGCCCATTTTTTTTACTTTTTAAAAAATTTATTTATTTATGATTGGAAGATAATTGCTTTACAATGTAGTGTTGGTTTCTGCCATACATCAGCATTAATCAGCCATAGGTATACATGCCAATTTTTAAGTCAGATCGTTTGTTTTTTTAAAATGATTGGTTTTTGCTGTGAAGTTGTATGAGCTTGATATTTTTTAAAAAATTCCAAAGAGTAGGAATGATGAAAGTTAAGTGGATTGGGAGGAAGGCCCAGGTGAGGTAAAGGTTGATAATATTCTACCACCCAACTTGGTGGAGGGCCTCCAAGCATCTAATTTATTATCATGCTTCCTAACTTATATGTTATAAGTTCCGTACCAATGTCACTTTAAATGAATGCTAAAATGTTAAGTGGAATTCTCATATTTTCATCCCAAGCTTTTCATGTTGGTCTGTACTCTGGGGACATCTCACTCTGTGAGGACACAATTCCCACTTTGGGGACCACTAAGTTAATCAGACCCGGTGATCACCAGGGTACCTGTCTGCAGCAGACCCTGATGCAGAGCAGCAGTGTCCTCAAGATCATGCATGGGTGAGGAGGACCATAGTCAGGCTCAACCCGAGAGGGGCTCCCAGGAGAGGCTATCCCTCCACTCCTCTGGAGGGTCAGACAGGAGTCAGGCAGAATGTGGGTGGTCGGGCAGGAGGGGAAGAAAGAGAGAGTCAAGGCCCCTGGCACTGGAGACCCTGGGAGCTCAGTGCCGGCTCTCTGCATCTTGGCTGCGAGCAGCTTGAGGACAGGCACGGAGTCACCCTTGTCACTGCCATGCTGCACAAGGCTGGGAGCACAGCTCAGGAGGGCGCCTGGCCTTCTAACCAGCCATTGCCCAATTTCCCTGTGAATCTGAGCAGACCGAGAACACTGGAGAACCGGTCAGAGGAGTCAGCAGGGAGGACCCCAGTCTCTGAGGGCCAGGGCAGGTCACCCTACAACTCACACACCTAGACACCACCTGGGCAGGCGGCCTGGGGTATGTGCCTGGCTCTGATCCTCGGAGAAGGTTATCCACAATCCAGGGCCCTGGTCGGGAGGTGCAATCCATTTGTAACATTTTTCCATGAAAATGGTTGAAGTTTCCAGTTCCTTCACATTTAACGGAAATGTCTCCCCAGCTCAGGAGTTCTGACAACCAGTTGTCTTGACAAACCCCTTAAGAATAAAATATTGCACACTTGACTGTTTGTGTGAACATGTGCAAGAGGAATTGTGGAAAGGGTTAAGGATGCTGAAATGACAGTGTGTGTGATAGCTGCTCCCCTAATATGAATTGCAGGCCCCAGTGGCCTGTGGTTTGAAAACAGATGTTTCTGCATAAATGCAGCCAAATTCTATTAGCACTTTGGATGATGAAAGGGACTTTAAGTGTCTTCATGTTGCAATTCGGAAATGTTTGCCAGAGAAAATGTGCTTATATTTTGCAAATAGTGAGTGCAAGAAGAAGGAACAAATTAGATTATCACACTGTATGTAACGAATTTCATGAGCAGATTCATTGACAGATGCACATTGCATATGATAAATGTGATCAGTGGTATTGCCCTCACTGAATGATGAGGAAGCCCCTCATTTCTACCTGTGGCCATTTTTATCCTTGGCTCAGACAGGGAGGGCAGCCCAAGGTCACAAGGCACCCAGGCCTCCTGGGACTTTCAGGGAGAAAGTCACAGATTTTCCTTTCATTAAAAAAATTTTATTGGAGTATAATTGGTTCACAGTGCTGTGTTAGTTTCAGGTGTTCAGCAACGTAAATCATATGTATATAAAACCCAGTTACGTATGTATATAAATACACACACATATATTTACTTTTTTAGATTCTTTTTCTATATAGGCCATTACAGAGTGTTGCACAGTGTTCCCTGTGCTATACAGTAGATCCTTATTAGCTATCTGTCTTATGTATGCTGCTGCTAAGTCGCTTCAGTCGTGTCCAACTCTGTGCGACCCCGTAGACGGCAGCCCACCAGGCTCCTCTGTCCATGGGATTCTCCAGGCAAGAACACTGCAGTGGGTTGCCATTTCCTCCTCCAATGCATGAAAGTGGAAAGTGAAAGTGAAGTCACTCAGTCGTGTACGACTCTTAGCGACCCCATGGATTGCAGCCTACCAGGCTCCTCTGTCCATGGGATTTTCCAGGCAAGAGTACTGGGGTGGGGTGCCATTGCCTTCTCCAATCTTATGTATAGTAGTGTGCATATGTCAGTTCCAGTCTCCTAGTTTATCCCTACTCCCCTTATCCTCCTGCTAACCATAAGTTTGTTTTCTACATCTGTAACTCTCTGTTTTGTAGAGAAGTTCATTTGTACCTTTTTTTTAGATTCCATATGTAAGGGATATTGTCTTTCTCTGTCTGACTTACTTCACTCAGTATGACAATCTCTAGAACCATCCCTGTTGCTGCACATGACATCATTTCATTCTTTTTATGACTGAGTAATACTCCATTATATACCACATGTTCTTTATCCATTTCTCCATTGGTGGACACTTAGGTTGCTTCCATGGCCTGACTATAATTCTCCAGTGATCACTGGCATGTATGTATCTTTTCAAAGTATGGTTTTCTCTGGATATATACCCAGGAGTGAGATTTCTGTGATCCAGCAATATGGTAGCTCTATTTTTATCTTTTTAAAGGAACCTCCATATTGCTCTCCATAGTGTCTGCACCAATTTACATTCCCACCAACAGTGTAGGAGGATTCCCTTTTCTCTCACCCTCTCTGTTAGGGGAAGCACACTGATTGAAACCGCCCACCCTGGCCAGGCACCATAGTAACCATTTGCCTGAGTTGTTTTATGACAGGAGATCCTGATAAGGAATAGGGAACTAATAAGCCACCACCAACCGGAAGAGTTCGGGAAAGGTCGAAAGGAGACACTACGTGTCCATCCACCTCCCAGAATCCCTCTCGCTAGCATCCATCTTGGCTGAGCGATGCGTGCGCCACCAGGAAAGACTCTGAATTAGAATGATTGGCCAAAGACCATCCGGAAGCTAATCCCATCACCATAAAACCCGAGACTGTGAGCCACGCCGCAGAGCAGTTCTCCTGGGTTCCCTTACCCTACTGCTCTCCACCCGGGTGCCCTTTCCCAATAAAATCTCTTGCTTTGTCAGCACATATGTCTCCTTGGACAATTCATTTCTGAGTGTTAGACAAGAGCCCAGTTTCAGGCCCTGGAAGGGGTCCCCCTTCCTGCAACATCTCTAGCAATTATTGTTTGTAGATTTTCTTGATGGCGGTCATTGTGACCAGTCTACAATGTGATGACACCTCATTATAGTTTTGATTTGCATTTCTCTAATGATTCTGAGCATCTTTTCATGTGTTTGTTGGCCATCTGTATGTTGTCTTTGGAGAAATGACTATTTAGATCTTCTACTTGTTTTTTGACTGGGTTGTTTGTCTTTTTGATATTGAGCTGCATGAGCTGTGTGTTGGATATTGATCCCTTGTGGGTTGCTTCGTTTGCAAATATTTTCTCCCATTCTTTTCATTTTGTTTATGGTTTCCTTTGCTGTGCAAAAGATTTTCATTTTAATTAGATCCTATTTGTTTATTTTTGTTTTATTTTCATTACTCTAGGAGATGGATCCAAAAAAATCTTGCTGCAGTTCATGCCGAACAATGTTCTGCCTATGTTTTCCTCTTAGAATTTTACAAGTGTCTGGCCTTACATTTAGGTCTTTAATCCATTTTGAGTCTATTTTTGTGTATGATGTGGAAAACTGTTCTAATTTTATTCTTTTATATGTAACCATCCAGATCTCCCAGCACCACTTATTAAAGAAACTGTCTTTTGTCCATTGATGTTCTTGCCTCCTTTGTCATAGATTAGGGGACCATAGGTGGGTGGGTTTATCTCTAGGCTTTCTTTCGTGTTCCACTGATCTATATATATTTTTTGTGCCAGTAACAAACATACTGTTTTGATTACTGTAGCTCTGTAGTAAAATATTTTTCTTATGGAAATTCTCAAAACATGTAAAGAATAGGATGAACATGAATTGCATGTATTCCTCCCCCAGCTCCTACACTGTTAGCTCACAGCCCATCTTCCTTTATCTGTACTTCCATCCTATTAGGTATTTAAAGCAAATGCAAGACACCCTATCAGTTCCTCTGTCGTGACTATGATATGCATCTGATAGGGATTTTATATATAAGCAGCATGCCATTGGTACATGTAATGAAATTAATAACAATTTCTGATTATTGTCTAATAGCCAGCCCATAATCAGATACCTAATTACTTCAAAAAATTTTTTATAGTTGATTTGTTCAAATCAGAATCCTAGCAAGTTTAACACATTGCATTGATTTTTATAGCTCTTTGTTGTTGTTCAGTCATCCACTTGTGTCTGACTGTTTGGGACCCCATGGACTGCAGCATGTCAGGCCTCTGTGTCCCTCACCATCTCCCAGAGTTTGCCAAGTTCATGTCCATTGCATCGGTGATGCCATCCAGCTGTCTCATCATCTGATACCCTCTTCTCCTTCTGCCCTCAATCTTTCCCAACATCAGGGACTTAATGAGTCAGCTGTTCGCATTAGATAACCAAAATACTGGAGTTTCAGCTTCAGCATCGGTTCTTCCAAAGAGTATTCAGGGATAATTTCCCTTAAGATTGACTGGCTTGATCTTGCTGTCCAAGGAACTCTCAGGAGTCTTGTCCAGCACCACAGTTCCAAGGCATCAATTCTTCAGCGCTTCGCCTTCTTTATGGCCCAGCTCTCACAACCATACATGACCACTGGGAAGATCGTAGCCTTGACTATACGGACCTTTGTCAGCAGAGTAATGTCTCTGCTTTTCAACACACTGTCTAGTTTTGTTATAGCTTTCCTGCCAAGAAGCAGACATCTGATTTCATGGCTGCAGTCACTATCTGCAGTGATTTTAGAGCCCAAGAAAAGGAAATATATCACTGCTTCCACCTTTTCCCCTTCTACTTGCCACAAAGTCATGGGGCCAGATGCCATGATCTTTTCTTTTTAAGCCAGCTCTTTCACTCTGCTCCTTTACCCTCATCAAAAGGCTCTTTAGTTCCTCTTTACTTTCTGCCATTAGACTGGTATCATCCTCATATCTGAGGTTGTTGATGTTTCTCCCACCTGTCTTAATTCCTACTTGTAACTCATCCAGCTCAGCATTTCTCATGATGTGCTTGGTGTATAGATTAAACTAACAGGTTGATAGCAAATAGACCAGTCCTACTTCTTTCTCAATCCTGAACCAGTCAGTTGTTCCATACAGGGTTCTAACGGTTGCTTCTTGACCTGCATACAGGTTTCTCAGGAAACAGGTAAGATGGTCTAGTATTCCCATCTCTTTAAGAGCTTTCCACAGCCTATTATTATCCACACAAAGGCTTTTACATAGTTGATGAAACAGAGGTAGATGTTTTTCTGCAATTCCCTAGCTTTCTCCATGATCCAGCAGATGTTTGCAATTTGATCTCTGGTTCCTCTTCCTTTTCTAAACCCAGCTTGGACATCTGGAAGTTCTTGGTTCACATAATGCTGAAGCCTAGCATGCAAGATTTTAAGCATGACCTTACTAGTATGGGGGCTTCCCTGGTGGCTCAGATGGTGAAGCGTCTGCCTGCAATGCGAGAGACCCGGGTTCCATTCCTGGGTCGGGAAGATCCCCTGGAGAAGGAAATGGCACTCTTGCCTGGAAAATCCCATGGACGGAGGAGCCTGATAGGCTACAGTCCATGAGGTCGCAAAGAGTCGGACACGACTGAGCAACTTCACTTCACTTCACTTTACTAGTATGGGAGATGAGTGCATGTTCGATGGTTAGCAAATTCTTTAGCACTATTCTTCTTGAGAATTGACCTTTTCCAGTCCTGTGGGCACTGCTGGGTCTTCCAGATTTGCTGACATAGTGAATGCAACACCTTGATGGCATCATTCTTTAGGATTTTGAATAGTTCTACTGGAATTCTGTCTCATCCACTAGTTTTATTAACAGCAGCGCTTCCTAAGGCCTACTTGACTTCACTCTTCAGAATGTCTGGCTTTAGGTAACTGACCACACCATTGTAGTTATCTGGTTCATTTAGATCTTTTTTGTACAGTTCTTCTGCGCATTCTTTCCATCTCTTCTTGATCTCTTCAGCATCTACTAGGTCTCTACCATTTCTGTCCTTTATTTTGTCCATCTTTGGGCAAAATATTCTCTTGATATCTCCAGTTTTCCTGAAGAGATCTGTAGTCTTTCCCCTTCTGTTTTTTCTTCCAGTTTTATACACTATTCATTGAAGAAGCCTTCTTGTCTCTCCATGCTGTTGTTTGGAAATCTTTCTCCCTTGCTTCTTGGTTCTCTTCTTTCTTTAGCTATTTGTAAGGCCTCCTCAGATAACCACTTTGCCTTTTTGCTTTTCTTTTTCTTTGGGATAGTTTTGTTCGCTGCCTCCTGTACAATATTAGGGACCTCCATCCATAGTTCTTCAGGCACACTGTTTACAAGTTCTAATCCCTTGAATCTATTCGTTACCTCCACTGCATATTCATAGGGGATTTGAGTTAAGTCATATCTGGCTGGCCTAGTGGTTTTCCCTGCTTTCTTTCGTTTAAGCCTGAATTTTGCTGTGAGAAGCTAATGATCTGAGCCACATTCATTCCAGATTCTTGTTTTTGCTGAATGTATACAGCTTCTCCATCTTCAGCTACAAAGAATATAATCAATTTGATTTCAGTAATTGGCCATTTGCAGATGTCCATGTGTAAAATCATCTCTTGTGTTGTTTAAAAAGGGTATTTGCTATGACCAGTGCATTCTCTTGGCAGAATTCAGTTAGCCTTTGCCCTGCTTCATTTTGTTCTCCAAGGCCAAACTTGCCTGTTATTCCAAGTATCTCTTGACTTCCTACTTTTGCATTCCAGTCCCCAGTGATGAATAGAACATCTCTTTTTGGTGTGAGTTCTAGGTGGTCTTCTAGTTTTTCATAGAACTGATCAACTTCAGTTTCTTTGGCATCGGTGGTAGGGGTGTAGACTTGGATTACTGTGATGTTGAAAGGCTTGCCTTGGAAACAAACCGAGATCATTCTGTCATTTTTGACGTTGCACCCAAGTACTGCATTTTGGACTCTTGTTGATTATGAGGGCTACTCCATTTCTTCTATGGGATTCTTGCCCACAGTAGTGGATATAATGGTCATCTGAATTAAATTTGCCCATTCCTGTCCATTTTGGTTCACTGATTCCTAAGATGTCAATGTTTATTCTTAACCATCTCCTCCTTTACCATGTCCAATTTACCTTGATTCATAGACCTAACATTCTAGGTCCCTATGCAGTGCTTTTTTTGCAGCATTAGATTTTACTTTCATCACCAAACACATCCACAACTGAGCATCATTTATGCTTTGATCCAGACGCTTCATTCTTTCTGGGACTATGAGTAGTTCTCAGCTCTTGCCCAGTAGCATATTGGACACCTTCGGACCTGGGGGGTTCACCTTTCAGTGTCATATCTTTTTGTTGTTTTATACAGTTCAGGAGGTTCTCATGGCAAGTATACTGGGGTGGTTTGCCATTCCCTCTTTCAGTGGATCACATTTTGTCAGAACTCTCCACTATGACTTGTCCATCTTGGGTGGCCCTACATGGCATGGCTCATAGCTTCATCGAGTTATACAAATTCCTTTGCCACCACAAGGCAGTGATCTGTGAAGGGGGTTGTAACTCTTAACTCTCTTTTATTTTATTATTCTCTATTTCATTCTATAAATAATCTCCCTCCCCTGTCTTTTGTTTTTTTAAGGAATTTTTTTGGTCTTTACTCCTTTGATATTTTAGAGAAACAAGAGACATTTGTTCTGTAAAGTGTCCCATGTTCTGAAATTGGCTGCTTGTCTCTTTCTGTTGTCAATGAACTTGTTTTTTTCTACCCGCCATACTTGCCTAACTGAGCAGTTTGAGCTAAAGCAGCACTGTCCAGTAGAAATACCATGGAGCTCTGTGAATAATTTGAAATTTTCTTGTAACCACATTAAAAATGGTGAATTTAAGATCAGTAATAGACTTTATTTAACCAAACATATCCAAGATATTATCATTCTAATATGTAATCAATATAAAATTGCCAATGGCATATTTTACATTCCTTTTTCACGTGAGCTTTAAAATCAGGCGTGCGTGTGTGCTTACAGCATGTCTCAATTTGAATATTGTGTCATCACAGGTAACTAATATGTATTTGAATTTCATAAAAATTGTAATTGAAAATTTATTAATAAATGTTTTCCAATAACTGTATCAAATATCAGATTTTATAAGCTTCTTTTTTTAAACATCTGTATAACTGACCTTTACATGTCTCCTGAGAAACCTGTTTGTGAGTCAAGAAACAATCGTTGGAATGGAACATGGAACAACTGACTGGTTTAGAATTGGGGAAGGAGTACGACAAGGCTGTATACTATTGCTCTGCTTGTTTAACCTGCATGCAGGATTCATCATGTGAAATGCTGATTGGAAGACTCACAAGCTGGAGTCAAGATTGCTGGCAGAAATAGCAACAACCTCAGATATGCACATGATGTCACTCTAATGGCAGAAAGTGAAGACAAACTAAAGAGCCTCTTGATGACAGTGAAAGAAGAGTGAAAAAACTGGCTTGAAACTCAAATTTGAAAAAATTAAGATCATGGCATCTGGCCACATCACTTCATGGCAAATAGGAAGGGAACAAGATTTTATTTTCTTGGGCTCAAAAATCACTGCGGACAGTGACTGCAGCCATGAAATTAAAAGGCACCTGCTTCTTGGAAGGAAAGCTATGACAAACATAGACAGCTTATTTAAAAAAAAAAAAAAAAAGCAGAGATATCATTTTACTGACAAAGGTCCATATAGTCAAAGCTGTGGTTTTTCCAGTAGTGATGTATGGATGTGAGAGTTGGTCCATAAAGAAGGCTGAGCGCCAGAGAATTTATTCTTTCGACCTGTGGTGCTAGAGAAGATTCTTGAGAGTCTCTTGGACAGCAAAGAGGTCAGTCCTAAAGGAAATCAGCCCTGAATATTCATTGGAAAGACTGAGGCTTTTGCCACCTGATGCAAAGAGCCAACACATTGGAAAAGATCCAGATACTGGGAAAGACTGAAAGCAAAAGAAGAAGAGGGCAGCAGAGGATGAGATGGTTAGATAGCATCACTGACTCAGTGAACATGAATTTGAGCAAACTCCGAGAGGTAGTGGAGGACAGAGGAGCCTGGCATGCTACAGACCATGGGATCGCAAAGAGTTGGACATGACTTAGTGACTGAACGGTAGCAACAACATAACTGACATAATAGCCATGACACATGTAAACACGCATAAAACCATCACTACAATCAAAATACCCAGCTAGCTACTTTCACTCTGCATAAGTATTTTAAAGTATATCCATGTTGCTGTGTGTATCAATAGTTTTTTTCCTTGTCACTGGTGAGCAGAATTCCTGTTGATAATGCACAACTCGTTTGTGTGGTAGACCACATTGTAAGATGGCCCCCAGGATTCCCACTCAGTTAATGGAAGTTCAACTCACTTGACATCCTTGTTACATTTGGTATGTCAGGTTTTTTTTATTTATCTGTTCTAATAGATGTAGATTG
Organism: Bubalus bubalis; assembly: GCF_019923935.1. Lineage (NCBI taxonomy): Eukaryota > Metazoa > Chordata > Mammalia > Artiodactyla > Bovidae > Bubalus > Bubalus bubalis. The sequence continues at coordinate 109,188,798 of NC_059165.1, read as the reverse complement.
CCATCTGATTGTAGTTTCAGTTTTCATTCCCTAATGGCTGATTATTTGGACATCTTTTCTTATTCCTGTTTGCCATCTGTGTGTCTTGTCTTCTTTGATAAAATGTCTGTTCAAATATTTTGCACATTTAAAACTCAAGTTTGTTTTCTTATTACTTTTTAAGAGTTCCTCATATATTCTGGATACAAGTTATTTATCAGTAAGTGATTTATAAATTTTCCCCTTACTACATGACTGTCATTTGTTCTTTTCAAAGTGTCTCTTGAGGAACAGAAGTTTTTAATTTTGATGAGGTCCACTTTATCAATTTTTTCTTTTCAGTTACATTTTGCTACTTAAGAAATTTTTATCTAACCCAAGGTTACAAAGATTTTTCTCCCATATTTTATTCTAGAAACTTTATAGTTGCCTTTTATTTCATCTTACCCCATTGCACTAGTGAAACTTCTAGTACAATGTTGAATAGAATTAATAAGAGTGGACATTCTTGCCTTTCCCGATCTTAAAAGAAACACATTCAGTTTTTCACCATTTGATATGATATGAGCTGTAAGATTCTCATAGATGCCCTCTATCAGGTTGGGAAACTTCCTTTCTCTTCCTAGATGGCTGAGCATTTTTTGGTTTTGTTTATTTATTTATTTTTTTTAATCAGGAATGGCTTTTGAATTTTATCAAATATTTTTTGGCATCCTTGAGATGATCATATAGTTTTTCTTTTCTAGTCTGCTAATATGGTAAATTACAAAGGTTGTGTAACCACAACCTCTGTCTAGTTACAAAACATTTTTATCACCCCAAAATATAACCCCAACCCCTTAAGCAGTTGCTCCCAACTCTGCCATCCACTAGCCCCTAGCAGCACTAATCTGTGTCTAGCTCTGTAGGTGTACCTATTCTGGATATTTCATATAAATGAAAGAAGAATCCTACAGTATGTGACCTTTTGTATCTGGTTTCTAAACTTTCTGAGGCTCATCCATATTGTAGCATATATCAGTACTTCACTGCTTTTATGGATTAATAATATTCCATTGTATGTATGTACCGCAATTATTTATCCATTCATCTTTAGTTTGTTTATGGATTTTTAGGTTGTTAACACCTTTTGATCATTCATGTACTTGTTTTTCAAGTACATGAATTCAAGTATTTGTTTGAATACCTGTTTTCAGTCCTTCTAGGTGTATAACTAGGAGTAGAACTGTTGGTTCATATAGTAGTTCTGTGGTTAACTTACTGAGGAAGCACAAAACTGTTTTCCGTAGCAGCTGACCATTTCACAACCCCAGTAGCGATGAACAAGGTTCCAGTTTCTTCACATCCTTACTAACACTTACTTTCCATGTTGTGGATTATGGCCATCTTTGTGGATGTGAAGTGGTATCTCATTGTGGTTTTGATTTGTATTTCCCTAATGACTAACGATGTTAAGCACCGTTTCATGTGCTGGTGGGGAAAACTGGACAGCTACATGTAAATGAATGAAATTAGAACAGTCTCTAACACCATACACAAAAATTAGTTCAAGATGGATTAAATGACATTTTGGTAAGCCTCGTAAGGCCAGATACTATAAAGCTCTTAGAGGAAAACATAGGCAGAGCACTCTCTGACATAAATCACACCAAGATTTTTTTGGCTCCAATTCCTAAAGTAATGAAATTAAAAATAAACAAATGGATCCTAATTAAACTTAAAAGCTCCTACACAGCAAAGGAAACCATAAATAAAATGAAAATATGTGACAAAATATTTTCAAATGAAGCAACCAACAAGGGATTAATCTCCAAAATACACAAACAATCCATGCAGCTCCATGTCATAACACAAAAAACCCAATCAGAAATGGGCGGAAGATCTAAATAGACATTTCTCCAATGATGTCATACAGATGGCCAAAGAGCAAATGAAAAGATGCTCAACATCATTAATTATTAGAGAAATTCACATCAAAACTACAGTTAGGTATCAGCTTGTAAACTGGTCAGAATGACCATCATCAAAAAAAATTACAAACAGTAAATGCTGGAGAGGGTGTGGAGAAAAGGGAACCATGCTGCACTGTTGGTGGGAATGCAAATTGGTACAACCACTATGGAGAACAGTGTGGAGGTTCCTTAAAAAGCTAAAAATAAAGCTACCATATGATATAGCAGTCCCACTCCTGGGCACATATCCAGAGAAAACCATAATCTGAAAAAATGCATGCACCCTAGTGTTCACTGCAGCACTGTACAATAGCCAGATAAGGAAGAAACCTAAATATCCATCAACAGAGGAGTGGATAAAGATGTGGTACATATATACAATGGAATTATTACCCAGCCATAAAAAGGATGAAATAATTCCATTTGTAGCAGTGTGCATGGACCAAGAGGTTATCAGTAAGTGAAGTAAGACAGAAAAAGACAAATATCATATGATATCGCTCATATTTGGAATCTAATTTTAAGTTTTTCTTAAGAGTAGATTTTATTGAAGTACAGTTGACTTCCAATGTTTCAGGTACACAGCAAGGTGATTGAGTTATACATATACACATATGTTATTTTTCAGAGTATTTTCCACTATAGATTTTTACAAGATATTGACTGTAGTTCCCTGTGCTATACAGTAAACCTTTATTGCTTGTTTTTTCAGATTACTTTCAACTATAGGTTTTTACTAGATATTGACTATAGCTCCCTGTGTTATACAGTAAAACTTTGTTGCTTATTGCATGTCTATTCTTTTAATTAGAACTATAGCACTGTGTTCATACTAAGTCAAATAAGTGGAATCAAAATGTCATAAATTTCTAGCTAGGCAAAAACTCAAAAGTTTTCTAAAATATATATATTAGATTATACATACTATATAAAGAAAAGTTTTTCTACTGTGCTTGATAAAGCCTTGAGAAAGAACATCAAAAAAGAGAGACGAAGAAATGGAAAACATAAACTAAGCGAAATAGGAGCACTGAATATGAAATAGAAAGTAAAACAAACTAGATAAAAGTAAAGATCATTATGCAGTCCAGTTGGGTTTTTTTGTTTGTTTTTGTTTTTTTAATTTATTTATTTTAAATGAAACAAAGGTGAATATTTTCACATTAAAAGTTACAGTTTCAAAGAAGATAGATATCATAATCCATTAGATACCTTAACAACAAAGAAACAAAGATACATAAAGCAAAAATCAGAAGAAATATAACGAAAAGGAAAAAATTGATAATCATAGTGAGAATATTTTATCAAATGCAGAAAAAATAAGGATAGAACCATCTTAAATGATGTCATTAATAGTTTAATTATAATAGATTCATATTTAATTTATATTATGCATATCCTATACAAATTTATTTAAAATTTTTTATTTCATACATTATTATTAGATGTCTATAGGATACTTAGAAAAATTGGCAAGAAGATAAACTTTACTAAATTTCAAAAAGTAGAATTCTTTTATGTGTGTGTGATTAAGTTATACATATACACATGTTATTTTTGAAATTATTTTCCATTAGGTGAAAAACAGGGAAGCCTGGTGTGCTGCAGTCATGGGGTCACAAAGAGTTGGACACAACTGAGTGACTGAACAATAGATTATTACAAGATATTGACTATTGGCCCTGTGCTATACAGTAAACCTTTGTTGCTTGTTGCATATCTATTTTTTAAAATTAGAAATCTAGCATTCTATTCATACTAAGTCAAACAAGTGGAATAAAAATGTCATAATTTTTTTAGTTAAGCAAAAATTCATAAGTTTTCTAAAATATATGTTATACATATTATGTATATAAATATGTATACAAAAGCTTTTCTACTACACTTGATAAAAGCTTGAGAAAGAACATCAAAAAAAAAAAGAAAGAAAAAATGGAGAAACTGGAAAACATAAACTAAATGAAATGAGAGGACTGAATAAGAAGTAGAAAAACAAATGGGACCTAATTAAACTTAAAAGCTTTTGCACAATGAAGGAAACTATAAGCATGGTGAAAAGACAGCCTTCAGAATGGGAGAAAATAATAGCAAATGAAACAACTGACAAAGAATTAATCTCAAAAATATACAAGCAACTCCTGCAGCTCAATTCCAGAAAAATAAACGACCCAATCAAAAAATGGGCCAAAGAACTAAACAGACATTTCTCCAAAGAAGACTTACAGATGGCTAACAAACACAGGGAAGGATGCTCAACATCACTCATTATCAGAGAAATGCAAATCAAAACCACAATGAGGTAACATCTCATGCCGGTCAGAATGGCTGCTATCCAAAAGTCTACAAACAATAACTTCTAGAGAGGGTGTGGAGAAAAGGGAACCCTCTTACACTGTTGGTGGGAATGCAAACTAGTACAGCCACTATGGAGAACAGTGTGGAGATTCCTTTAAAAACTGGAAATAGAACTGCCTTATGACCCAGCAATCCCACTACTGGGCATACACACTGAGGAAACCAGAATTGAAAGAGACATGGGTACCCCAATGTTCATCGCAGCACTGTTTATAATAGCCAGGACATTGAAGCAACCTAGATGTCCATTGGCCGATGAATGAATAAGAAAGCTGTGGTACATATACACAATGGAATATTACTCAGCTATTAAGAAGAATGCATTTGAATCAGTTCTAGATGAGGTGGATGAAACTGGAGCCTATTATAAAGAGTGAAGTAAGTCAGAAAGAAAAACACCAATATAGTATATTAATGCATATATATGGAATTTAGAAAGATGGTAATGATGACCCTATATGCAAGACAGCAAAAGAGCCATAGATGTAAAGAACAGACTTTTGGACTCTGTTGGAGAAAGCAAGGGTGGGATCATTTGAGTGAATAGTATTGAAACATGTATATTATGATATGTGAAATAGATCGCCAATCCAGGTTCGATGCAAGAGACAGGGCGCTCAGGGCTGGTGCAGAGGGATGACCCTGAGGGATGGGATGGGGAGGGAGGTGGGAGAGGGGGTCAGGATAGGAAACACGTGTACACCCACGGCTGATTCATGTCAATGTATGGCAAAAACCACCACAATATTATTAAGTAATTAGCCTCCAATTAAAAATTTTTTTAAAAAAGGAAGTAGAAAAGGAGAAACAAACTAGATAAAAGTAAGACATCCTCATATAGTCCAGTTGTTTTTAACATGACTGGTCATTAGAAACACATCTGGAGATTTGGAGAAAAATAATAGTACTTGGGCAATTGTATTTTTCAAAAAATTCCAAAATAATTCTGTTATGCATCTGGGTTTTAAAAAGTGATTACAGGTTTTTCTATTAAATGGTAGTTTTAATGATATAGAATTCTGTTGTTTTCTGTTGATAAATCACGATACAATGGTATTAAGCAAATAATAGCTATATATTCACATAATAAAAGATGTTTATCAGTTTTCACAACCAATACCCAGACAAAAAAAAAAAGATGATTACAACTGCAAGCCATAATGGAAACATGGTTAATCTAACAGTATGAAATAATTGCAATTACGGAGATTAAGCAGAGAAGGCAATGGCACCCCACTCCAGTACTCTTGCCTGGAAAATCCCATGGATGAAGGAGCCTGGTAGGCTGCAGTCCATTGGGTCGCTAAGAGTCGGACACGACTGAGCAACTTCACTTTCACTTTTCACTTTCATGCTATGGAGAAAGAAATGGCAACCCACTCCAGTGTTCTTGCCAGGAGAATCCCAGGGACGGGGGAACCTGGTGGGCTGCCGTCTATGGGGTCGCACAGAGTCGGACGTGACTGATGCGACTTAGCAGCAGCAGCAGCACGGAGGTTACTACAGTGATATGGTAGGTGGAAGTGCATACATGCATGGTGTTTTCATCCACACAGCCAGTTTGTGTCTTTTGGCTGATGCACTTAATCCATTTACATCTAAAGTAATTAGCAATATGTATGGTCCTATTATCATTTTCTTAGTTGTTTTGGGTTTATTTTGTGAAGTTCTTTTCCTTTTCTTGTGTTTCCTGCCAAGAGGAGTTTCTTTAATATATAGTATAAAGGTGGTTTTGGGAAAAGAGTGCTTCAAAACTGTATATTCTCACCCTGCTTATTTAAATTCTATGCACAGTAATATATCATGGAAACTGCCAGGCTGGATGAAGCACAAGCTGGAATCAAGATTCAGTTCACTTCACTTCGTCGCTCAGTCATGTCCGACTCTTTGCGACCCCATGAACCACAGCACGCCTGGCCTCCCTGTCCATCACCAACTCCCAGAGTTTACCCAAAACCATGTCCATTGAGTCGGTGATGCCATCCAGCCATCTCGTCCTCTGTCATCCCCTTCTCCTCTGCCACCAAACCCTCCCAGGATCAGGGTCTTTTCAAATGAGTCAGATCTTCGCATCAGGTGGCCAAAGTATTGGAGTTTCAGCTTTAGGATCAGTCCTTCCAATGAACACTCAGGACTGATCTTTAGGATGGACTGGTTGGATCTCCTTGCAGTCCAAGGGACTCTCAAGAGTCTTCTCCAACACCACAGTTCAAAAGCATCAATTCTTCGGCCCTCAGCTTTCTTTATAGTCCAACTCTCACATCCATACATGACCACAGGAAAAACCATAGCCTTGACAAGACGAACCTTTGTTGGCAAAGTAATGTCTCTGCTTTTTAATATGCTATCTAGGTTGGTCATAACTTTCCTTCCAAGGAGTAAGCATCTTTTAATTTCATGGCTGCAGTCACCATCTGCAATGATACTGGAGCCCAGAAAAACAAAGTCAGCCAGTGTTTCCACTTTTTCCCCATCTATTTGCCATGAAGTGCTGGGACCGGATGCCATGATCTTAGTTTTCTGAATGTTGAGCTTTAAGCCAACTTATTCACTCTCCACTTTGACTTTCATCAAGAGGCTTTTTAGTTCTTCTTCACTTTCTGCCATAAGGGTGGAGTCATCTGCATATCTGAGGTTATTGATATTTCTCCCGGCAATCTTGATTCCAGCTTGTGCTTCCTCCAGCCCAGCATTTCTCATGATGTACTCTGCATATAAGTTAAATAAGCAGGGTGACTATATACAGCTTTGACGTACTCCTTTTCCTATTTGGAACCAGTCTGTTGTTCCATGTCCAGTTCTAACTGTTGCTTCCTGACCTGCATACAGGTTTCTCAAGAGGCAGGTCAGGTGGTCTTGTATTCCCATCTCTTTCAGAATTTTCCACAGTTTATTGTGATCCACACAGTCAAAGGCTTTGGCATAGTCCATAAAGCAGAAATAGATGTTTTTCTGGAACTCTCTGGCTTTTTTGATGATCCAGTGGATGTTGGCACTTTCATATCTGGTTCCTCTGCCTTTTCTAAAACCAGCTTGAACATCTGGAAGTTCACAGTTCACGTATTGCTGAAGCCTGGCTTGGAGAATTTTGAGCATTACTTTACTATCATGTGAGATGAGTGCAATTGTGCAGTAGTTTGAGCATTCTTTGGCATTGCCTTTCTTTGGGATTGGAATGAAAACTGACCTTTTCCAGTCTTGTGGCCACTGCTGAATTTTCCAAATTTGCTGGCATATTGAGTGCAGCATTTTCACAGAGTCATCTTTCAGGATTTGAAATAGCTCAACTGGAATTCCATCACCTCGTTTCGCTTTTTTCATAGTGATCCTTCCTAAGGCCCATGTGACTTCACATTCCAAGATGTCTGGCTCTAGGTGAGTGATCATACCATCGTGATTATCTGGGTCATGAAGATCTTTTTTGTACAGTTCTTCTGTATATTCTTGCCATCTCTTCTTAATATCTTCTGCTTCTGTTAGGTCCATACCATTTCTGTCCTTTATTGTGCCTGTCTTTGCATGAAATGTTCCCTTGTTATCTCTTCTTCAAGAGATCTTACTCTTTCCCATTCTGTTGTTTTCCTCTATTTCTTTGCATTGATCACCGAGGAAGGCTTTCTTATCTCTCCTTGCTATTCTTTGGAACTCTCATTCACATGGGTATATCTTTCCTTTTCTCCTTTGCTTTTTGATTCCCTTCTTTTCACAGCTATTTGTAAGGCTTCCTCAGACAGCCATTGCTGGGAGAAGTATCAATAACCTCAGATATGCAGATGATACCACCCTTATGGAAGAAAGCAAAGAGGAACTAAAGAGCCTCTTGATGAAAGTGAAAGAGGAGAGTGAAAAAGTTGGCTTAAAGCTCAACATTCAAAAAACTAAGATCATGGCATCCAGTCCCATCACTTTATGGCAAATAGATGTGGAAACAGTGACAGACTTTATTTTCTTGGGCTCCAGAATCATTGCAGATGGTGACTGCAGCCATGAGATTAAAATATGCCTGTTCCTTGGAAGAAAAGCTATGACCAACCTAGTCAGCATATTAAAAAGAAGAGACATTACTTTGCCAACAAAGGTCCATCTAGTCAAAACTATGGTTTTTCCAGTAGTCATGTACAGATATGAGAGTTGGACCATAAAGAAAGCTGAGCGCTGAAGATTGGTGCTTTTGAACTGTGGTGTTGGGGAAGACTCTTGAGAGTCCCTTGGACTGCAAGGAGATCAAAGCAGTCCATCCTAAAGGAACTCAGTCCTGAATATTCATTGGAAGGACTGATGCTGAAGCTAAAGCTCTAATACTTTGGCCACCTGATGGGAAGAACTGACTCATTGGAAAAGACCCTGATGCTGGAAAGATTGAAGGTAGGAGGAAAAGGGGACCACAGAGGATGAGATGGTTGGATGGCATCACTGACTCTGTGGACATGAGTTTGAGCAAGCTCTGGGAGTTGGTGATGGACAGGGAAGCCTGGTGTGCTGCAGTCCATGGGGTCAGAAAGAGTTGGACACAACTGAGCAACTGAACTGAAGTGAACTGGTCTGGTGGTGCTAAATTCTCTTTAACTTTTGCTCTGGAAAGCTTTTGGTTTCTCCATCCAATCTGAACGAGAGTCTTGCTGGGTAGAGTATTCTTCTTGGTTGTAGGTTCCTCCCTATCATCACTTTAAATATATGGTGCCATCTCTTCTGGCTCAGAATTTCTGTTGAGAAATCAGCTGATAACCTGATGGGTGTTCCTTGTATGTTATTTGTCATTTTTCCCTTGTTGCTTTTAATATTTTATTCTTGTCTTTAATTTTCATCAGTTTGATTACTATGTGTCTCTCTGTGTTCCTCCTTAGGTTTATCCTGCCTGGGACTGTCTGCACATCCTGGATTGGTTGACTATTTCCTTTCCCATGTTAGGGAAGTTTTCAGTTCTTTTCTCTTAAAATATTTTCTTGGTTCCTTTCTCTCTCTTCTGCTACTGGAATGCCTATAATGCAAATGTTAGTGCCATTAATGTACCAGAGGTCTTTTAGGCTATTTGCATTTTTTTCCATTCTTTTTTCTATATTCTGTTCTGCAGCAATGATTTCCACCATTCTGTCCTCCAGGTTACTTATCTGTTCTTCTGCCTCGGTTATTCTGCTATTGATTCCTTCTAGTGTATTTTATGGCAACCCACTCCAGTGTTCTTGCCTGGAGAATCCCATGGATGGAGAAGCCTGGTAGGCTGCAGTCCATGGGGTCGCACAGAGTCGGACACGACTGAAGCGACTTGGCAGCAGCAGCAGTGTATTTTTCATTGCTCTTGTTCTTTCGTTCTTCTGGTGTTTGGTGAACATTTTTTGCATCTTCTTAACCTTTGCCTCCATCCCTTTTCTGAGATCCTGAATCATCTCCCCTGTTATTTTTCTGAATTCTTTTTCTGAAAGGTTGCCTAATCTCCACTTCATTTAGTTGTTTTTGTAGGGTTTTATCTTGCCCCTTCATCTGGGACAAAACCCTCTGCTTTTTCATCCTGGTTAACTTTCTGTAATGTGGTTTTGTTCTCACCACTGAGGGACTGTGGTTCTTCTTGCTTCTTCTGTCTGCCCTCTGGTGGAGGAGGCTTAGAGGCTTGTGTAACCTTCCTGATGGGAGGGACTGGTGGTGGGAAAAACTGGGTCTTGCTCTGGTGGGTAGGGCCATGCCCAGAAAAACTTTAATCCTGTTATCTGCTGGTGGGTGGGGTTGTGCTCCTCCCTGTTAGTTGTTTGGCCTGAGGTGACCCAGCCCTGGAGTCTGTGGGCTCTGTGGTAGGGTTAATGGTGACCTCTAAGAGGACTCACACCAAGGGCATCTTCCAGGACTGCTGCCGCCAGTGCCCTTGTCCCCACGAAGAGCCACTGCTGACCCCCACCTCCATAGGAGACCCTCCAACAGTAGTGGTCGGCCTGGTTCAGTCTCCCGTGGGGTCACTGCTCCTTTCCCCTGGATCTTGGAGTACGCACGATTTTGTCTGTGCCCTCCAACAGTGGGGTCTCTGTTTCCTAGTCATGTGGGAGTCCTGTAATCAAAGCCTGCTGGCCTTCACAGTCAGATTCTCTGGGGATTCTCAGTCCCTTTGTCAGATCCCCTGGCTGGGAAGCCTGACATGGGGCTTAGAACCTTCACAAGAGTGGGAGATCATCTTTGATGTTATTGTTCTCTAGTTTGTGGGTCACCACCTGACAGATATGGGATTCGATTTTATCATGTTTGTGCTCCTCCTACCATCTCATTGGGGCTTCTTTGTCTTTGGACATGAGGTATCTCCTTTTGGTGGGTTCCAGCAGCCTTCTCTTGGTGGTTGTTCAACAGCTAGTTGCAATTTTGATGCTCTTGCTGGAGAAGAATGCATGTCCTTCTTCTCTGTCATCTTGAACCAGAAGTTGGAATTTAATTTTAAGAAATGATACAAATGAACACATTATAAACAGAAATGGACTTACAGATAATGAAATTAAATTATGGATATTTAAGGGGAAATGTTGTTGGGGGGAGCTAAATCAGGAGCTTGGGATGAAAATACACGTACTACTATATATAAGATAGATAACCAACAAGGACCTACTGTTTACCTACTGTATAGCACAGGGAACTCAACTCAATAATCTCTGATAATCTGTATGAAAAAAGAACCTAAAAAGGAATGAATATATATATATATATGTATAATGAATCACTTTGCTCTACATCTGAATCTAACAAAACATTGCGAATCAACTATATTCCAATAAATTTTAATTTTAAAAATAAAAGAATAAACGTAAAAAAAAATCATGTTGTTTTCTTAAGTTATTTTTCAGAGTGTTAACAGTATATTGTGTCTTGAGCCTGTATTTTTGCATCTTTACTGAATTTATTATCTCTAGTAGTTTTTTGTACATTCTTTGGGATTTTGTATATATATATATGGGGTCATGTCATCTCTGAATAGAGATTTCCTTTTAATTAATGCCTTTTATTTCTTTTTGGTGCCTCATTACTCTGTCTAGAACTTCCAGTACAATACTGAATCACAGTGTTGAAAGTAGACATCCTTATCTTATTCCTGATGAGAAGGCTTTTAAAAACAGTTTCAATTTCTTTGATTGATATTGGGCTATTTGTTTAATCTATTTTGTCTTTCATGAGATTTGGTAGTTTATATATATTGAAAAAATTTTCTGTGTTATCTAAATTGTCAATTGATTGACAGAAAGTTTTCCATATTTCCTTATTAACCTTTTCATATCTTTAGAACTTGTATTAATGTCACTTCATTTATGATATTGGTAATATGTGTATTCTCTTTTTTCCTGATTAATCGAAATAGAAGTTTATTCATTTTTTTATCTTGTCAGAGAACCAGCTTTTTGGTTCATTGTTTTGCTCTATTGTTTTTCTGTTATATACCTCATTGATTTTTGCTCTGAGTATTATCAGTTCCTTTTTTCTGCTTAACTTTGGTTTTCATTTGCTCTTCTTGTTTCTTACAATAAAAGCTGAGGTCATCAATGTGAGTATATGATTTAAAATCTACTTTTTTCTAATATTGGCATTTACTACTATAAGATTTCTTCTAAATACCTCTTTAGTTGCATCCCACATGTACTGATATGTTGTGTTTTCATTATATTAAGATCAGAATATGTTTTAATTCCTTTATTATTTTTTCTTTCATCCATAAGTTATTTAGAAGTGTATTATTTAGCTTTCAAATATTTGGGGATTTTCCAGATACCTTTGTTAATTATATCTAATTCCTTTGTGGTCAAAGAACACATTTTCTGTAACTTAAGTCCCTTTAAATTTAGTAAGAATTGTTTTGTGGCCTAGAATATAGTCTGTCTTGTTGAATGTACATTTGAAGTGAATGTGTATTCTGCTATTCTTGTATGAAGTTTTCCATAAACATCAGTCAGTTTATTGCTTGGTAATGTTGTTCAAGCGTTCAATATTCTTCCTGACTTTTTATATACTTATTCTGTCTATTCTTGAGAAGGGATGTTAAAATCTCAACTACAGTTGTAAATTTTCCTGTTCTCACAGTTCTATCTTGTTTCATATATTTTGAAACTTTGATATTTAGATAGCACATGTGTAGGATGATTATGTCCTCTTAGTAAATTGACCCCTTTGTCATCGGAAATGCCCCTCTTTATCAGTTCTGCGAACAATGTAGACATACCAACTTTCTTTTTTTCATCTTTTTACCTTACCACTATTTGTGTCTGTATACTATTTAAGAGAGTTCTTTGTTGGTTCTAGCTTTCTTATCCAATCTGAAAGTCTCTGCCTTTTCATTGGGTTTTTTAGACCATTTATATTTAATGTGGTTGTTAATATTATTAGATTGAAATTGATCACCTTGCTATTTAATTTTCATTTATTTCATATGTTTCTTATCATTTTATCTTCTTTTTTATACTTATTTTGGGCTAATTGGGTATTTTTTAGTGATTCCACTTCATCTGCTTTGTTGACATATTAGCTATTAATATATCCCTGTTATTTTAGACCTTCATTTAGGTATAATAATATACATTGTATTAATTTTTTTATTGTTGCCTAAAGCATTAAAACAATTTTGGAAACATAAACCCCTCATGGCTCAGAAGGTAAAGCGTCTGTCTGCAATGCAGGAGACCCGGGTTCAATCCCTGGGTTGGGAAGATCCCTTGGAGAAGGAAATGGCAGCCCACTCCAGTCTTCTTGCCTGGAAAATTCCATGGACCGCGGAGCCTGGTAGGTTACCGTCCATGGGGTCACAAAGAGTCAGACACGACTGAGCGACTTCACTTTCACTTTCACTTAAAGCATTAAAACAATTCTGGAAACATTAAGCAATATACATTTGTTATTTTAGAGTTTCCATGAGTCATGTTCCAGGGAGAGCTTAACCGGGTCCTCTCCTCAGAGTCTCATAGACCTGGGGTTGGAATTTCATCTGAGGCTTAGGATCCCCTTCCAAGCTCATGTAAATGGTGTCAGATTTCATTTCCTGGCAGCAGTAGTACTCATAGTGGCTTACTTTCTCAAGGACATCAAGAAGAGGTTGTGGTGGGACTCTCAGAACTCTAGACCTTCTTTTTAAAGAGCTTGTCTGATTAGGTCATGCTCACCCAGGATGAAAAGGCAGAAAGATAGGACACTGAAACATGAACTCCCCAGGTTGGTAGATCCCCAATATGCTGCAGGAGATCAGTGGAGAAATAACTCCAGAAAGAATGAAGAGATGGAGCCAAAGCAAAAACAACACCCAGCTGTGGATGTGACTGGTGATGGAAGAAAAGTCCAGTGCTGTAAAGAGCAATATTGTGTGGAACATAAAATGTTAGGTCCATGAATCAAGGCAAATTGGAAGTGGTCAAGCAGGAGATGGCAAGAGTGAACGTTGACAATTTAGGAAATCAACGAACTAAAATGGACTGGAATGAGTGAATTTAACTCAGATGACCATTATAT